>NC_142344.1:50203230-50518021 GCF_054954075.1 Amborella trichopoda | reverse complement strand
TACAACGTCCATTTTTAAGATTTTCATATGTTTATAGATCTACTTGATTTTAACTATTTTTAAAATTTAAAATTTTATACAGAAATGTAAAAATAAAATTTTGAAATAATCCTAAAAACGTTTTATATCAAAGTTATATATCATGATAAAATTTGAAGGTAGACCTTACCTCTACAGCTACGGATGCATCCGTATGCAAACAGCACCATTAATGGGGAAAGGATTTAAGCATTTGCTTTAAATTTTATAATTAAATATGAAAATATATTTTAAAGCCATCCCAAAGATTTTTAGTTTTGAAACTACAGTTCTCGACCCTATTTGAAGGTGCGCTTTACTTTGATTGTTGAGAGCCTCAGCCTATATATGGTGCTCCACCAAGTAACAGCAATCGGTTGGGAAAATTTTCAAGATTTCATATCATCTCTTATATACCTTGAACAACTTTGAAAGAAAGTTTTGAGTCAGTAAAACCCTAGATTTTATTGTTACCCCAGTAGACGATCTAGATTTATCATCGAGGGGAAATTGATAAGGTACAATCTTTTGAGCTCCATCCCCCCATGGCCATTTTTCCATTTAAGGTACACAATAATCACCATTAGAGCTTTTTCCTAACTGTATGAAATTAGCTACACGAATTCAGATCTGCTATTTTGTTCTATGAAGGGCTATATCCTTAGTGTGACCATAAATCCCCATATCTTTTCTTACTATTTCTAACCATATCTTTTTAGTTCTGCCGCTTACCCTTTTTGAGCCTTCTACATTAAACAACTCTCACCTCGAGATATATAGACATGAGAAAAAATATATTTCTAAGTCTTGGAAACAATACATTTTGTAATGTATTTTCTGGACTGTTAATTTTCAAGTTTTCATAGATTTGCTCGATATAAACTATTTTTGAAGTTTTAAATTTTCTAATTAAAATAAGGGATTGTATACGAAGAGACCATTTACCTTTGGCACAGGAAACCACAATTATTTATAACCATCCGATGTGAAATTTGATAGCATGGGTGTGTCATAAAGTTCGAGAAGATTTCTTTTGAAATTTGAGCTTGAACAATGAAATAAATGCAGCCACCCAATTTCACATCCAATGGTCAAGATTAATTGGGGTCACCTTGTATCAAAGGTAAATGGTCTCATTATATATATTTTTTTAAAATTTAAGCCATCACAAAGTTTTAACAATACCGTTCGACCATTTGAAAATACACCTTACTTTGATTGTTTAGTGCCTTGGCCTTATACAAACAACACCCTTTATGTTTTGAGATCATGTTGACCTGTGAAAAAATAATTTGGCGCAAAAAAAACAAAAAAAAAGAACAACTTCAAATCGAACTGCCCCCATATATGATTGTGCTTCGACCATTTGATGGCACAAGTAGATGTAGCGTTTTAAGGACTCCAAATTTTCTATTGTAAAATGTTTATATGCTAAACGCGGATAATAGTGGGATTTTCATGTAAAAGAAATGCCCCCGTAAGTTAATACTTTGGGCACAAGATAATGTGATAGGTGGTCTCGAGTGACGACTTTCTCAGCTACCTAATTTATATAATTAGCAAATCAACCCCTAATTTTTACAAATCAGCAAGTCAATTGTTTTATATCTCACATGCATGTGCATGAGAGAGAGAGAGTGTACTCACAAGAGAGAGAGTGAATAAGAGAGTGAATAAGCAAGAGAGAGAAATCTACACACCCATATTATAGGATACCTAAATTTGAGAGAGAGGGAGAGCGAGATCAACCATCTTTTCATATCTTAGTAAGAGATTTCATATCCATCTTTAACTTAATATTATTTTAATATCTTAATTAGGGAGGCACAAGAGAGAAAGATTTCTAGATCCTCCTTATCTAACATTGTTTCTTCTTCATTGTTTTTAAAACCTCTTAAAGTTAGATCGGTGTATTTTTTTTATTTATTTTTTATCACACATTTTTCTAAAAGTTGTGCATGCAAGTCATCCCTATTTGTTCCCTTTATTTTTCGTTTCAAACCTCCTAAAATGGGTACATATCCCCAATTCAATCCCTATTGTGCGTAACTAATAACAAGAGAGAGAGAAAGTACCGACAATTTAAAATTTGATCAATATGAAAACTTAACCTATATGATTAATATATAGTAGCAATAAATTAGGGTGTGGTTTCTATAAGGTTGCACCTTAAATAATCCAATTAAGGTGCACCTCCAAATTTTAGTATAACATATAATTTTGGCTTAAATTTTTTTTGAGGATTATTTGAAAATCTATTTTCATTTCTAATTATAAAATTTTATACTCCAAAAATGAATAAAATCAAATAGATATATAGAAATATGTAAATCTTGAAAATAGACGGTCTAGATAACGTGTTGCAAGATGCGCCTTTTTTGAGACTCAAAATCTTTTTTTTTTTTCATATTCATACATCTCTATGTCGAGATGATTAATTAGAGGGTTTTTTGATAAAAAAACAACCTTTTCTGATAGATTTTGAAGTGCAACTCTATTTCTACATTTTGATGATGCAAACATATATAAACTTTTTCCATAAAATTATCGTGCCTTAGTATATAATGGGTGCGCTTTCTATAAGGTTGCAACCTTAAACAATCCAATTATGGCGCATCTCCAAATTTTATCATAACTAGTAATTTTGTTTTAAAAAATTCTTCGGATTATCTTAAAATCTATTTTCATATCTAATTAGAAAATTTGAAACTCCAAAAATAGTTAAAATCAAGGAGTTCTATAAGCTTATAAAAATCTTGAAAATGGCAGCCTAGATAATGTGTTGTAAGATGCACTATTTCTGATATTCAAAAACTTTTTCTTTTTATATCCATACATCTCGATGTCGAGATGATCAAGTACGGGGTTTTTCAACTTTAAAACAACCTTTCTAATAGATTTTTGAGGTGCATATGTAATTCTACATTTTAAGGTTGCAACCTTACATAAACGTTTTCCTCATATAATAATGTAAATACGAGAAAATAAAATTCAAGATAGAGAAAGATAGGCATACCATATCTAAGATTGGGTTTCCATTTTTAATGAGCGAAAGCGATTTCCATATCATTGATTATCTCCACATTGTTTCCATATCTTAATTTGAGAGAGAGAGAAGAAATTCTTTTCATATCTTAATGAGAGATTTCCATTAAGAGAGGCACAAGAGAGAGATTTCCTTATCCTCCTTATCTCAACATTGTTTCGTCCTATTCTTTTTAAAACCTCCTAAAGTTGGTAACAATTAGATCTTGCATTTTTTTTGCTGTTTTTGTTTATCCATCCCTTTCCTAAAAGTTCTACATGCAAGTCATACCTAAAATTCTTTCCCCTATTTTTTGGTTCAAACCTCCTAAAATGGGTACCTAACCCCAACTCAACCCCTATTGTACCCAATAATCACGAGCGAGAGAGAGAGAGAAAGTACCGACAATCTAAAATATGAGAGATATGAAAATTTAACCTTTTTGATTTTAATAATATCTAAAAGAGCAATAAAATTTATCTTATTATAGTAAGTATATATATATATATATATATATATATATATATATATATATATATATATATATATATGAAAAATCTTCCCAATGCCTATAGGTGAAAATGAACAGTGATTTCGCCTATGCTCATCATCTTCCAAAGTTCATCGCAAAGTCACGATTTTATGTTAGTGTTTCAATTTTTATTTTATTTTTATTATAAATTAGAATGGTTTGAAATTTAGAGTGTCTATACATCTTAGTGAGATGCACCTAATAAAAATATAAAAAAAAAATATTTCGTAAAATATAAGTTGACCAAAATACCCCCATAAATTTTTAGAGGTATTTTGGCCAATATATATTTTACGAATTATTTTTCTTTTATTTTTATTAGATTTTTCTATTTTTGATGAATACACGCTCCAAATTTCAAATAATTCTGATTAGTAGAAAAAGAAATGAAAAAATGAAACACTACCAGACAACTATCACCAAGCGATGAACTTTGGACGGTGATGAGCATATGCAAAATCACTGTTCATTTTGGCCTATAGGCATTATGTAGTGTATTCCATAAATATATATATATATATATATATATATATATATATATATATATATATATATATATATATATATATATATATATATATATATATATATATATATATATATATATATATATATATATATATATATATATATATATATATATATATATATATATATATATATATATATATAAAGAAAAAGGCTGGTGTAGGTCTATTAGCTCACATCTACATATAAGTCCAACGGCAAGACATCAATCCTCAACAGAACGTACTTTCAAATAGACTTGAAATATGTTGTTTTGGTATCAGAATTCTTTATGATGGCCTGAAATTTATTTTCATCTCTAATTATAGAATTTAAAGTTAAAATATAGAGTATATTGAGCAAATCTATGAACACTTGAAAATCTTGAAAAATTGATGATCTAGATGTACTACTTCCAATACTTAAAATCTATTTTTTCTCATGTCCATGCATCTCAAGGTCGAGACAATCGAATTGAGGGTTCTTTTTAGTATCGTAACAACTTTTTCTAATGAATTTTTGATATTTGAATGTTTAGAGCCTCACCCTTATATATATTTTTTTATTTAAGGAATATAGAAGTTTAAATATTAAAAAATAATAAAATATCACATTTCCACAAGTCTATTATCGTTAAAAATTGCGTAGTTGGAAGCATTAATTGGAAGAGAGATCAAAGGATTGAAACAGAAAAGCAGCCCTTGTCCCAACCGGAATTCTAAGGTCCAAGAATAAAATCTTCCCTAAAAAAGGAAAGTGACATCCCAACGATAGAGATAAAAAGTCTTACATCGAGAGTGAAATTCTTTATTTAAAATTATTACTACGAAACAACAACCAATGCAGGTCAACAATATCCCTGCCACCAAGACTTTATTTTTATTTATCCTTCAACTACCCTACTATAGAGCTGGAAGATAAATATGTTATTTCTTTTATTTTTATTAAAAAAAGGAGTAAGGGCCTTCTTTCCAACTGATTTTATGATAAAAAAAAAAAAGAAAAGAAGAAGAAAAGAAAACAAAACAAAACAATAGCCCCTAATTATCTAAAAAATCCATAGTAAACTTTATTCCGTTTCCGAGAACAATAGACCTGGTTCACTCTACAGCACACAAGGACAACTGCACCACCAGAAATTTAAAAGATCAGGTCGAGTCGAGTCAGTAGTGAATAACAGTGACATGGTACTCCATGAGAGCATTCAAATTGGTGGCGTTGAAGGAGTATGTTCGGAGGCGAGCATAACCGCGAGCCAATCGAAATACCCCATTCCCACCCACCACGGACATCTCTCTCACCTTATTCAAAATCAGGTTCCTACCGACGACTGTGAGCTCACTCCCATTGAACTTGCCCTCTGTGAAGAGGAAGTTCATCTCCATAAAGATAGTTGGCTAAGTTTGGGACACAGAGGCAAAGATGCCTTGGGCCTTTCCGATCATCTTTGATGTAAGGATGGGGCCCTCAGTGAGTGGTTGGTCCATAACCCTGACCATGCCAAAGAGGGTGGGTGAGGACTGGGTGATATTGGCCTCGGCCACGATCAGAGGGGTCGGGTTCTTCGCGTCGAACATGTTGTGGAAGTAGAAGTGAAGGTAGTCCACTTTCTTCTTGCCTAGGCGTAGGGGCCCTTTCCAATCTTCACCATCCTCAAAGCCCTGAGCCTCTAAGGTGGCCAAGAGCAACAAGGAGGCTTAATGTGTTTCCTCTCATCTTAGGATGGATTAGCGCCAAAATCTTGGTTAAACCAATAACTTCCTCCTAATTAAGCTATGGGCTCATTTAGTGGGCCTATTCACAAGGGCATGCTCTTTGTATTGTAACCTAATTAGAAGACTTTTCTTGCTTTACGCGTTAGTTATCGGCAAAGTCTTAGCTGCCATTAGGTATAGCATGTTATGCTTTTGTGATGTTGACGTTAATATAATGTTTACAATTTGCCACTTGGCCGTGTTGTTATTTTATCAATGCTTGAAAGATTTTCAATCCGGATCGAAATTGGCAGATTTGGATTGGGAATTGTGGTAGACGATCTGGTTCCTACAGTATATCGCGGATCCAGTTGTTCCCTCCTAAAACCCAGCGGTTCTAGATAGAACCAACTAATTCTGTCATAGAACTGACAGAACCAGTCAATTCTACAAAAACCGGTTCAGCACCCTACTTCCCACACATGTTTTTAGTATACCTTAATTTTTGGAGCAATTTACATATGGACACAAAATAATTATATAAAATACAAAATGGGCTGTTTTTGGGCAAAATTACTAGAAGGATCGGTCAAAACGTTATTTTTTTTCTTATTATGAAATTATCTTTCAATTTGAGGATACTTAGACTGCTTTTTAATTTCATTTTTTAGTTTTTGCAATAAATAGGGTTGTGCCCTATGGTTTGGGGTGGTCCGAGACCTCATTGAACCCTTCAATGCCTTGTTTTGGTGGTGTTCTGGTGGTCCCATATTAGAATCCTAGGACCGCATTAAACCCTTTGATGCCTTCAAAATAAGGAACATCGACAAACTTTTGGGTAACCATCTCCTGCATCCTTTTGGGCCTCCATGCCCTTTTATAAGGGCTTGCAAATCAGGATCTGTTTTTTTTTTTTTTTTTTTTTTTTTTTTGGGGTAATTCAGTGAAGAAGACAAGCCTCTACCCATTTTTTTCGATAGATTAAGAATTAACTTTTAAAGGTATTAATAAAATGGTGTTAGTGATGGAAATGAAAACCACAACGTGGTGACTAGGGTGTCGGGTGCTACCACCATGACATTAGGCCCTTCCCAAATCGAGATCTTTTTTGTGAACAAAAAATCGCGAAGCGTCCCTTTTAATGTCATAAACTCTCTCTCTCTCTTTAATTTACCTCCATTCTTTAAGCAACTGGCAATATGCATGATGGAGTCCATCTTAAAGTTCGTTTTCTTTTGCCTCTCATATTAAAATGTGGGAAGAGAAGAAAAACCCTTTGACCCTTATGTTTAACCTTATAGAAAAATTTGGGTTAGAAAATTTCATGTCACAACAACTACTCGTATTTTGAACCTCCTGTTGACTGTAAAAGGATTGTAACGGACAACACCCGCTTAGATATGATACGTTATCGATATTTACATGTTTTTTTTAAATAATTAAAAACTATAATGCAATACCACTTTATTATTTTTTTAACCTAAAGAGCTAGATTTTAAAAAAGAAAAAATGAGTGATTTTTTGAAAATTTTTATGCAGAAACCGTCAGATGTGGCTGATTCGCCAATCCAACTTGATTTTTCAAATGGAAGATCTGGGTCACGGATCCGTTTTTTAAAACCTTCTATTGGATATAAACATTTTATCTATTTTAAGAATAGATGCAATTTTTATGAGGCTTAGGATTTATAAAAAGAAATTAAGGCCTCGCATCGAAAGTGCATTTGGAAAACAATTTGGACATTGGAAATTTGTCCAATGGGCTCTAAAGTCCGTTTCCACCACCAATTATGAAATTTAAAGCTAAAAAATTATACAGATCTTGAAAATTGACGACCTAGATATTCGACTGATACAAAAGATGGACTTGGGTACAAAGAAGGGCAAAGCTTGGGCTTGTGGAAGAGAGAGAAATGTGGTGGTTGGGTGGCGGCATATCCTCCACACCTCTTTCATAGGGTTTAAATATTGAAACAGGCTTTACATGCCAGCTTCGGCTTTTCGGGCCGGTCTGGGTTAGGCCCGAAATCATTTTTGCAGGCCCGGGACAATCATGAAAATTCTAGGATTTTTCATGTCGGGCTCGGGCCGTCCCAAGCCCAGCTAGTGGCAGGGCTTTTCTTTAATTTCAAGATGAGTAATAGAGCGAAACACACGTGTGGGGAAATATAAGCCAAGGAGAAAGGGCAATGTTAGAGTTAGAATTGATTTGAAGGCAATCCTTGCAACGAGGAGGTTCCTTGTTTTGGGCCGAGCGGGATGAGCTTCGTTATGAAGAGAGAGCTCCACGTCCTTGTTCTTCGGTATGACGTTATATTTTGTTAACAACTTTGACATTTGGCCACAATTGGCTACGTTGTTTTCATACCCTTTGTTTTGATTCTTTTTTTTAAAATCTTTTGTACGTTGTATCACGCCATAACTAACACGAGATATTGTTACTTGGAAAGCTTTCTGTATGCCACTAGGAAAGCGTATATATGCCATTCCTCTCAACTTTTCGATCCGAATGGATCGGGAACATGACTTCAATCATAATGTCATACCTAAATACTCTCTTATTTTTAGTTTTTTTTAATAATCATGTAAATACCATTTTTTTTTTTAAATCATGTTGATACCAATCAAATGTCATGCCTAAATACTCTCATAAAGTAGCACCTTCGAAAAATACTAACAAAATATTTTTAAAAAATTGGATGACAAAATACACTTGAAAGCTTCTTAGGTAATTTGGTTATTTTATTTTTTGAAAATATTGTTTCAATATTTTACCTAGATATGCTCCATTGAGATGGTGAAACACCAAGTTTCACATTTATGTAATTTTTAAAAATTAAAATAAAATACTTTGAGACGTCGAATCTGATCAAACAGTAAGAAGTTGACTCGTGATATGAGGGCTGAAGCTTTCCACACCATCCATTTAGAATAGACGGCTGAGAGAGAGAGGCATATATATAAGTTCTCTATGGCTAGTAGCCTATAAAAAGCATTTCCGTTTCTATTTGCTCAGTCCTCATTATTATTAGATGGTACATGCAAATTGTGTTGGGAAAATAATTCAGAAGTGAAAAGGGTATCTTAATCATTTTGCCTCATTGGGATTATCTTAGATTTTGGGAGTTCAAGAGAATCTTCTAGTTGTGAGGAAACAAAGGGTCCTAGGAACGAAAGGAAATGGTTATTATCCTTTCTATATTGCGTTGGAACAATAGTTACTGGGAGCGGGAGCAGGAGCAGGAGCGGCTCCGGTTCAGGTAACATTGAGCGTCGGATCGATGACTGTGTGAAGCTCTGGAGCTCAAGAAACGAGTTTTGGTGAGGGTAGAAGTTACGGATCGAGATCCCGTTTGAGCAGGGAGTGAGATCTCGATACATTGGGATCGAGATCCCCATTTAACGGGAACGCGTTCCATGTATTTATGGAGCGAGATCCCGTTTGATTAGGTTGCGAGATCCCGTTTGAGTACGGAGCGAGATCTTGATACATTGGGATCGAGATCCCTATTTGACAGGAACGCGTTACATGCAACATGGGATCGCGTTCCCATATCTATTAGGATCGCGTTTCCATCAACAACAAGAACGAGATCCCATTTAATGTTGAGTCTCGCCCCCATCTAAATAATACCACGATCCTATTTAGCCAGAATCGAGCTCCATTCATTGTAGGATCGCATTTCACACAATAGTGGTCCATGCCCCCATCGCAGAACTCCACTTGTATGAAGAACCCAATTCCATTACACATGGATTCGTGCACCAACTAAGCACGGCAGCCTGTTCCCATACAAATGCAATATCAATTTGGTTAAATATAAAAACCATTGTTCTATCTATCAATGGCCATTGCGGGTAGATCCATGCGCAACCAATCCTAGATGTCCTTGGATTAATTAAATCCCATTAATCTAGTGTGAAATACAGTCTTTTAATGCTATAAATGATTAATCTTAGTATTATTCAAATTCACATATATGATACAAAAATGAGCTTTACGTTGTCATTTGTATACATGAAAATATATTGTCTAGGTTTTGGGTAACATTTGGATACATTCTAAGTGTATATGGTTACTGTTAGGCTTAAATTTGGGAAATGCATCACCGTTATTTTTTGGCAGAAATAACTATATGAAAATTTTACTAAAAAAATTAATTTTTATATTTAAATTTTATTTTTATTTAAGAATTTTCTTTTAGAAAGTTATAAGATGGTAAAATAAATTTATTCAAATTTTTGAAAAAATTTATTGTCATAGAAATAAAGGTAATTTTTTAAATATATATATATATATATGTAAAAGTCTTCCCAACACCTATAGGCGAAAATGAATAGTGATTTCTCCTACCCTCATCACCATCCAAATTTCATCATACGGTTACGATTGTCCGGTAGTGTTTTATTTTTAATTTTTTGTCTACAAATCATAATGACCTGAAATTTGGAGAGTATGTACATCTTACTGATGCGCATCTAATAAAATGTACATCTTAATGATGTGCATCTAATAAAAATATAAAAAAAATTATCTGTGAAAAATAAATTGACCAAAATACCCCTGAAAATTTTGGGGGTATTTTTATCGATTGTTTTCATGTAAAATATTTGAATGCACGATCCAAATTTCAGGTCTGTTAGATTTGTAGAAAAAAAAAATGAAAAATGAAACATTACCAGATAATCATGACCGCAATATGAACTTTAGACGGTGATGGGGGTAGGCAAAATCACTATTCATTTTCATCTATAGGAGTTGCGTAGTGTTTTCTTTTATATATATCTATATATATATATATCCAAATTTGGGAACTCAGTTGAGAATTATATAGTATTTTATAAAATCAAAGATATAGGAAATGTTTATATAAAGTTGCAACCATAAAATGTAGAACTAAGGATGCACCCCAAAAATCTATCATAAAATATTGTTTTAATGTTGAAAAAGTCTCTAATTGGTCATCTCGACATCAAGATGTATGAGTGTATGAAAAAAATAAATAAATTTGAGTGCCAGAAATTGTGCATCTTGCAACATATCATCTACAATGTTACAGAATGCGTACCGTGAGACAGTACGAGCGAGATCCATAAGGTAGATGGAGCGGAATCCATTGAGTATGGGATCGAAATCCGTGCTTTAGCGAGAGAGAGATCCGTTGTTAATGGGAGCGAGATCCCAGAAGTAGAGGGAGCAAGATCCCTGAAGTATCGGGAGTGAGCTCCGTTGTGAATATGATTGAGAATCCTAAAAATTGGAGCGAGATTCAAAAAATATGGGAATGGGTCCGAGCGAAATCCTGGTTCCGGAACGCCGGAGCAAAATTCCCGAGCGGCCTGGTAACTATGGTTGGAACTAGTCGATAAATCCCTTATGAATGATGCCTCAAATTTTGGTATGTGACCTCTAACGCAATGGGTTTTTTAAGTTTTAAGTTTTTTAATCTTATTTTTAGATTTTAAGTTTAGTGTTAATTTTGTCTTTTAGATTTTAAGTTTAGTGATATGCATGTGCGGTGCACTTGTATTAAATATTAGTCGATAAAATATATATTTAATCTTAAACTGGCATATTCGCTTATAGAGATTTATAGAAAGATAGATTTTGTTGATCCATATTCACATATGGGCTTCTATTAGAAAATAATTTCTCATATTAAAATTATATTATTTTATAACCCACTTTAAAATTATTATTAATCATATTAGTAAGGGAAAAGTTTATATAGAGCCGAGGCTTGAAACAATCAAATTAGAGACTACGTCAAAAATTTCACTAGATGAAGTTGTTTTGATGCCTAAATATCCTCAAATTGATCATCTTGACATCAAGATGCATGAACATGAGAAAAAAATGGATTTTAAGTTTTTAAAATAGTGTATTTTCCAACGCATTTTTGGACAGTCAATTTTCAAGATTTTCAAGTTTTCATAGATCTGTCAATCTACACTATTTTTTAAGCTTTAAACTTTATGACTAAAGATAAAAATATATTTTAAGGCTATCAAAAATATTTCCAGTATTAAAGCCACATTTCTTAATAGTATTTGAAGGTAGGCCTATTAGTAAATATGTTATTTACTAGTAAGTAAATATTCTTCTAGATAATTAGAAAAACTTTATATCACATAAATTTCAAAATTGCTTATAATTGTATTACTGACTTGCATTTTGAGGTAATTATTTTCTTAAAAATAATTTCAATTACATTATTTACATATCTAATTTGTAGTTACGGTAAATTACTATCTTGTTTTCCTTTTTCTGTATATGCAATTATGTCATTAACTTTTACGTATATTAGTAAATATATTATTTAGTTATAAGTAAGTATTATTTTTAAAATTGGAGAAACTGAAAATACATAAAAGAAAAACAAAGAAAGAATTAATTTTTTGTTAAAATTACTTTAATATAAAGTTAGCAAACGCTTTTTTTTTACCGATAAGTGAATATTATTCTAAAAAATTTGAAAAAATAAAGTCCCAAAAATGTGTCACATGGTATGTGTAATAAACAACCCATGATAATTAGATATTTATTGCAATTAAAACTAATAATAAAGTTGGTATACATGCCAAAAAAAGTAAAATGATATATATGCCTTTCTCTTGATGCTATATAACGTAATATCGAACGAAATATAAAAATTGATATCTTCATAACTTAGAGATGATAATATTATGAATATAATTCAATTTCAAATAAATTTATTAAATGTAAGCTAAACTAATTAATATAAAGTAATAAATTCTATAGATAACATTAGAATTTATTTACTCTTAATAAATAATTACAAAGTTATGCTTATATGATCATGAGATATTCATAATATTTGATTAGGATTTTGAATCTTTTTGCAGATTTCAATTATATTTTTTGTATAATTAACTGCACATATATTTGTGACATGAACTTTATAACAATTATTACTATTATTAGTTATTATAAAAAAGTAATTAGTTATAATAATTTAAACAATTATTGATAAATTAAAATGTAAAAATAAAATAATTATATGCAAATTTATTTAACTATAACTATAATATAACAATAAATTAATAATTTTAATTTAAATTTGAATTGCACTTCAAAGTAATCATTTTTATTACTAATGAAGCTATAAATTACACTTCTTTTAATTATGATGAAAAAGAGTGTTGAGAGGGAGGAGAGAGAGAGAATCCGTAGCAATTGATTTCCAAAATTCCTCCTATTTGTTCTCCATTGGTTAGATCTGCCGAGGCAGCTCCCATTATATCTCAGCAATTGAACGATGTTATCATGAGGTATGTAGGCATTCACTACATATCTCATGCGAGTACTATTATGTTATTTAGATATACCTGAATGTGTATTTAGTTGTATGAAATAAGCTATAATTACATGATTTGGAGCAATTGCACTATTATAGGGTTGTAAAATAATATATTCGTTTTTTTTCTATTTATAAAAAATTTGGGTAGGAGGCCTTCTTCCCCACCGACGAAAAATTTGGATAAGAAGCCTTCTTCCCCACTAATTTACCCAAAAAAATAAGAAAGTCTTGGAAGGCCTTGTAGGTGACTGTCATTTCCATCCAAAGTTTATTGGACTGGTTATTGTTGGGGTGCATGAATTAGATAAGCTTTTCTGGTGGGATTCATGGAAAAATTGACAAAATAAATTCTTGGCCATCTTTCTTTCAAGAGAAAGGGGATAATGAGATTCTCCCATTCCTTGAAAGCAATGCTTTGAACCCTCGTCATCAACCCATGTTGCTCGTTGTTTATCTTTCGAGCAGCTCATCGATCTCATTGCCATGTATATATGGAACTGTAGTAACTCCCAAATTTATTGTTTTTTTAATTTTTCTATTGAAATAACAACGGTAGTTATGTTGCTTTCAATCTCTCTCATTGGTCTCTTCTTGATTTAGTATGCAGATACTTTTTTATCAGTGGCTCAATATTTTACACCTATGCGATCAGGTTGATTTATTTCAGTTAATATTTTCACCATGATCTCTGAATTCTCTTTTCAAGTAGTTAATATTTTTACCATTGGCATATACAAAAAAAAAAAAAATTGAATAGAGTAAATCAAAACATTAAGCAGCCTAATCAGTAGGTAGTTCTAATCATAGTATTCATGTTTCAATGCAAAAATAAAAATAAAAATTGCAAGCATAGACCACCTCAGCATCACATGACATTAGAGAAAACAGGAAAAAAATACAAAGTAATAACCAAAGTAAATTCAATACAACATACTTATATGCAACGGAAAGAGCGTGAGAGGGGAGAAATGTGGATGCATATGACCGAGAGGATGAGGGAGACAAACTTATATAGAGATGAGAAATCACAGAGACGGAGAGAGTGTTGGGAAAACCATATAGAGACAGAGAGAGGAAAGAAATTTAAATATAACGATTTTAGGGAGAATTTTAAAACAGTAGAGAGGGAGGAGAGACAATTAAATTTGAGATTATGGGGGAGGAGAGAGAAAATAGGGGAAAATATTAAATGTTTAGAAACATTTAGAGTTAACCAGAGAAAAAAACAATAAGAGGGGGAGAGAGGTAGAGTGATTTTAGAAATGTTATAATAGGAACTTTTAAAAAAGAGGGAGAGAGAGAGGTAGATTTATTAGAAGAGAAAAAATAAGAGAGATTTTAAGAAAGTTGATTTATGAAGAGACTAAGAGTAGGTACATGAGAATAAAGAGAGAGAAAAAAATCGGTGGAGATGTATTAGAAAAGAGAAAATAGAGACACGTGGCGCAAGAATAAGGATAAAAAATAAAGTATAATATGTGTAACAAGAAAATGGAAGTTACTGTAGAGAAGTTTTGAAATGTGGGGAGAGGTAGAGAATTTTAAGAAAGTTAATTTATTAGGATAGAAAGAGAATGGTGGTATGTGGAAAGAAATTAATTATTAATTAATTTTTACGAACCTCCTAAAAATTGAACCTACTAGATCTTATTTATTTTCTTATCCCATTGATGGTCTAGAGCCTTGGATGCTAGGCTGGCAAAATGTTTATACAAGCCAAGCTGTCTGAGTCTTGGAATCACTAACCAATCCTTGGACCAAAATTCACAGTCTAGGGATTGGTCTGACGTTTCTTACCTCTGACTTCTTGACTCACACAATCCTCACAAAAACCTAGCGGTCCGAGGATCTAAACATCAAACAGGAACCTACACTTCACAAAACTAATAGATAAAATAAAAAAGTGGTCCGATGTTATGATTATTGGATAGAGGAAAAAAACTAAAAAGAGTGATATATATATATATATATATATATATATATGAAAAACAAATGAGAGATACCTTTGCTTAAAATTTGCAAACTTAGACCTCAATGTAATTCCCCATTATATTTATGATAGATAATTTTTCCTTATAAAATATGTATAAGGAAATTGAAGTGTGACAATTGAATTTCTCACCACTCTTATTATTTATCCAAATTTTATAAAATCTTTACTACTTCCTATAATTTTTTTTTTGGTGATAGAAAAATCACAGTTTATAACCAAAGAACAATAGCCGACAAGCCACTTATATTGAAAAAACATAAATCAACTACTACATGCATTTCCGAAAGACTAAAAAAAGGAAAATAAAATCCTTAAAAAATAGTTATTGTTAGAGCATTAGCACCCATCCTAGCGTAATCATCAGCTATTGAGTTATACTCTTTTTTCTTGTGACAAATGTTGTGAACTTTTATTAAAGCAATGCTTCACAAGAGCATGCGATTATAAAGATTGGATGAAATCGTTAGAAACTTACAAAAAGGGAAGAGAAACAATATGTTTAGCGAGCCTATCAGCTGCATCATTGGCTTCGCGCATGGTGTGGCCAAAGCTTATCCTCAAATGAGACTAGGCACATAGGTCTTGAATTTTAAACAAAAGAGTAAATAGGCACCAGGGGATACTTTGCTCTTTTTTACACCACTTGATAACATTCAAGGAATCCTCTTCAATTATAATATCACCAATGAAACCCCTGTCGGTGATAATATGAAGGCCTTGAAGGAGAACAACCAACTCAGCATGATTAGCAATTGTAGACCTGCAAGGACCCGAATAAGCAAAAAGAACCCATCCGAAATTGTTGCGAAGATGCCCACCAATACCTGCAGGCCCTGGATTTCCAAATGAGCTGCCATCAAAATTAAGTTTGAGGCAAGCTTCTAGAGGTGCAATCCAAGTTCTAAAGGGACGACTAGAGTGAGAAGAAGAATGAGCTAGAAATTTCATATTGATATAAATATCTGTCCCAATTGGCCCCGTCCTTCAGGTATGGAGGAAAACCAATTCCAAAGAGAATGTAAAATGAGATATTTTACCCTTTCAATACTTTGAGACACCCCATCAAAGGTTCTCCTAACCAAATCTGCCATAAGATTACGTTTCTGAAAATTTCCCAAATCACAACATCTTTTTTTGGTAATCCCTTGTCAGAAAGATGGTTAATAATGTTGATGAGATTCAAAGGTATCATGAGGAAAAAACCCAATAGAGAGAAGGCCCAGTGCCATAAGCTAGAGGCAAAAGAACAGTGAAGGAAAAGATGAGAGTAAGATTATTTATCATTTTTGCACATCAAGCAGATGTTTGGAAGAATTTTACCTGTCTTTTGCAAATTGTCTATTGTTAAACATTTCCTTTGACATGCAACACATAGGAGGTCTTGGATTTTAACTTGAACTGGCCATTTCCAAATAAAACCTTAAGAGGTATCAACAATACGGACCCGATCCATAAAAAGGAGCCTATACACTGATTTGACCAAAAAACGTCCGTTAGTTTCTGATTCTCATATGACCAAGTCTTTAGCATTAGAAGTGATGTAAACTTGTTCATGTAGTTGGGGGAGATTATGAAGCTATGAAATAACCATGTCCGATAGTCTATTGTAACAGCATCCGATGTTCCAGACCATACAATTAGAGGGGGAGAGGGAAATCAACTCTGAAAGTTTTGCATCAGGTTGAGCAACTCTGGCAAAGAGGTCAGCATAAGTAGAAGAAAAATGTGCATCACCAAGCCATTTGTTGAACCAAAAAAGAGTGTTATCTCCATTGCCAATAAGCCGTCTGATGTTGCTCAAAACAATATTTCTGCAGCTATAAATATCATTCCAAATCTGTGAGGTGAATTTGCCTCCTCAACCTTTTTTTAATCGAGTGGCTGAGATGATCGAAATCATATTTAGCAATTAGCACATCCTTCCAGAGATGAGAGGAGTCTTGAAAGATTCTCCACCACCATTTGGAAAAGAAGCACCTAGTTTACAAGTTTAAGCTTTTTGATACCCAAACCCCCTGGCATTGACAGCATACACACCTGATCTCAGTTCACCAGATGAAAATTGCTGCAGTTATCCTCCATATTACCCCAAATGAAGTTTGGCATAAATGTTTCAATAAGCTGGATTACTTCACTAGGTATTTGTAGGATTGACATCAAGTAAATAGGAAGATGTGCATAAGTGGATTTAATCAAAGTGATATGCCCAACAAAAGATAAAGTCTTGGTCTTCCATAGGTCAATTTAACATGATAACTGTGAATAAAAGGGTCCCAGGCTGCACGAGTGTGCGTACGATCCGAGATAGAAACCACTTAATATTTAAGGGAAAACTTCTGAACTCTGCCACCCAAAATTGAAGCAACAGAATCCAAAAGGCAGTTAGAGCAAGAGATGCACACAATTGAAGTCTTATGGGAATTTACCTCTTAAACCATTTAACTCTTCATCTCTGTTTCCAATAAATTTCCTCAATCCTAAAGAGATCATGTAGCTTATTAAACAGAGAATTTTTATTAACAATCATCTCATCAGATAAAACTTGGTTTTCCTGAACAGAATTTTCAATCATCTCTAAGTCCATCAAAGTGGAATCAATCTTGCCTTTAAATTGATACTGGTTTGCTTTTTTCCAAGAGATGAGTTTGTGCTTTAGGCAGATTAGCTTCTTATGAAAACGGAAGCCAAAGCTGCCCAAAACATAACAACTACCCCGAGTATGATTGATCATATCCACAAGTTCAGGCTCATCTAGCAAGTGAATGTCAAAACGAAAAGGTCTAGGCCCAAATAAGACCTCCTTAGTATGAAGACAGATAGGGAGGTGATCGGATAAAAGTTTGGTAAGAACTAGTAGTAGGAAGATCTAATTAATCATTCCCCATAATGAAGTCATTAAATAGATGCATATGGGAATTATATTGGGAAAAGTGGAAATTTCATCTGGGTGGAGAATAAGGTTAAAATCCCATCCAATGCGAACTGGAAGACCCAATGAGGAAATAAAAGATTTCAAATCATCCAAAAAAACACCTTTAAGGGTAGCAACATTAGGCCCACACATTAATAAGCACCCAACGGAAAGACCTGATAAGACCTTCAAAAGTAATTGCCAAGAACCCATCAGATTTAAAAACATCCAAGTAGAGCAAATATGTTGGGTCCCAAAGAACCCAATGACTTCCAGAAAATCCAATGGCATCCACACCCGCAAAACAGATAGAACCATTACCCCATAGAGTCTTGACATCCAAAATAGAGGGTGAAGCACACTTAGTTTCTTACATAATAAAAGCAAAAGGTGTAAATTTAGAAATCAAGAAATTGACCTCCTTCTTGCGTCAATAAGCACAGAGACCACGCACGTTCGAACTGATAATCTTCATTGACAAGATGAAGGTTCACCAGGTCCCTCGAAGCCACCTTCTTCATGTGGAAAAAAAGAGCTGAACGAATAGGTGTTGCCGCTGCGACTAGAAGAGGACTGGGTCTTTGAAGTCATAGGACCTGTCTTGAAAACCACTCCATCTGAAGGAGAAACTGAAGAGCCCCGAGAGCCACGAGCAGCCAGTCTAGCCGATGAGCACACAGCTTTAGAGTTCCCTTTAAATTGGGTTTCAGTAGTACCTTTGAGGCAGGTAAGGAGACCTCCAGGTATTGGTGTAGACAACCTCATCTTGAACAAAATCAATGATATCAACAACCACAACCGGCCAAAAGGCAGCAGGCGACGGTGTCAAATCCGGGACCCTAGAACACTACACAGAAAAACGGAAAGGAAGAATCCTCCAATTGAATATGGTGAAGAGAAAATGAAGAGCAGAAAGAGGATGACCACGGGAGAAAAGGGAGCAAATGAAAATATGCAAGTCCCATGATTGAAAGGGCTTGAAGGGGTAAGGAGTCTAGTGGGGGAAACGGAAGTCACTACGAGAGAAGAAGGGTGAGAACAGGATGAAGAGACAGAGGTGGTGGAAACATACGTGAGAGAAGGGGCAAGATGGACAATGGTAGCAGTATTGAGAAAATGTGTTGGATGGGTAGGGAGTGGAGAGAGAGGAGGGGCAAGATGGGCGGTGGAGGCAGAATTGGGGAGAGGTGCGGGATAGGTTAGGAGAGGTGGTGACAGAGCAAGGGAAGGAAGCTGAGTTGAAAATAGGCGATAAGAGCTTGAAAGAAAGGCTTTGGACGAAGAGGCAAGACCATAACGAGAAGGCCCGAAACGAGGAGGCTTTGGTGCAGCACCCAAAAAGGGCAGGCAATGTGGGGTCAGAAATAGAATCAGAGAGAAATGGCTTCATTCGTTTATTTTCCAAAAAATCTAATGGTTTCAAGGAATGAAATCTCATAAAATCCTTCGCAAAAAAATGGCCAGTAGGCGTCTAAATTTTAACTTTATTGGAGGAGGAGGAAGAAAATCCAAGCGAATCAATCTCAGATCTATGGCCACGTGGTCTAACCAGTCTGGGGTTCAATCGAGTAGGATCCTGTTTCACCAATGGAGGTCGAGCCCTAGCATGTCCAAGAAATGCTCCAGGAGGTTGAACATGGGGTCTAGCTTTAAGATTTCTAAGAACCTCAACCCAAGAGCGGTCTTCATTACCAGTAGAAACTTCAAGAGGAGCCAAAGCAGAAGGGTTGGCAGTCTTCAAATCTTCACCTTCAATGGTGACATCAATGGTATAAAGGTTTGAACTAATAAAAAGGTTGATCGATGAGGGAGTCAGGTCCTTGGCATATCTAAGAATATTGACTCTAATAAAAAAGAGATCAGGACTCACCATACATTTCCAATCAACGTCAACAAAAACCCCCACCAAGTTGGCTAGATGTTGAAAGACTCCCATATTCCAAGCATGGAGAGGGATACCTCCAAATCAAACCCAACAAGGGGAGCGTGAACTGAGATTAGCGTGATCCCGCAGTTTCCAAAAATCCACAGATAAGAGTATATTCTGAACACGCCAGGTATTTCGAATAAGGAGGACTTTACAAATGTCATCAGGAGAGGAAAGAGAGAAAAAGGTCCTGTTACTTCCGAAAGAAAAGACCATATGGAAGTAGGGTAGATTCCAGGCTCTCTTAACCAAGTCGCTAAGACCTCAGATATCATTAGAGGGTGGGAAAAAAGAACCAACAACAAGAAGAGAATAGTCTTTAAGAGATTCAGAAAGAAAAGAGGGAGCAATAGAAAGGCTTGGGGGATGAAGATCCATCTAGAGTATGTTTTACGTTACATGCTCCTTGAACCGCCCTCTATCCTCCCTCGATTCCTCTCTCCTCCCTCATCGTGAAGCCGCCCAAAATCTCTTTAACACTCCATTTCTCTCACTCTCTAAACCCCCAAAATATGTATCTCGTCTCATGCCCTCTCACCCAAACCCACTCTCTATAAAGAACAATAAAAATCAGAGCTTTTTAATAAGAAAACTTACAGTGTCAAAGACTCTGAAATAGAGATCCTTCCCACTTTCCAACGTCTAACCTCTTTCCTCTTCCCTCTGAAATACTTATGTTTCCTTATCTAACCTTCCTCCTCCCAATATTGACTGGATTATAATAGTTCCTTCTCTTCCCTTTGACTCTCTTCCCTTGTTTCTCTTTTCTCTTTCTCTCTCTAGGAATCTGACCTTGAATATGCTTACTTGCTGTTTGTAGGCAGGAATCACTATAAAAAATTGCAAAGAAAACCGTAAGATGAAGTTTTTGGAGAGAGAGAGCAGGGACTTCCCCTAAAGAGCATGCTCTAGAGTTGTTACGAGAGCGAGACAACCCACTTTCTCTCTCATCCTCTGTCTCTTAAAAACCCATGTATATCTTCTTCGCTCCAACAATTGGAAAAGACAACTATTGGGAGCTCTACCTTATTGCAGGACATTGGCCCCTGTTTCCTGCAACCTTCATGTGGAAATCAGCAATCCCCTTTCTCTCACTAGCTCAAACAACATGTGTTCACGAAAACTTCAATGCCCGATTTTATCCGTGCCCGTCTTCATCCCATACCCACAGGAGTGGCGCCTATGACTGCAGACGATCGGAATCCATGATTCTTCTATCCAAACTCCTCACATAAACATGACCCTAGGGAAACCACGTTCTTCTTAGAGGAGCTGAAAGTTGGAATGAACAGAGTTCCCTACTTCCCTAATCTGACTTTGTGAATGCCGCACCTTTTCTTGCTTGAGTCAATAGAGTGAAGATCTGTCATTGATATAGGCGTAACAGATGAGGAGGAAGAATGAGAGTGACTAGAAGTGGCATCCTCCATGCTAGGTGGGCTAGGGATGGAGGCGATTGTAGCCCATTGAGTTTGACTAGGTGTAGGAGGCTTCCCACGTGTCGGAGGGCATTTTCAACAATCATTTATTACATGCCCGAGCTTCTTATAATAATTGCAAAAAATGCGCTTCTTACATCGATCGGCCGTGTGGCCCCTTTGTTTACATATGTAATATTGCACTTGGATGTAATTAATATCTTTGTGTGAGAAATTGGACACGGCTAAGGCCACATCAGTGACATCTTGTGATATGGATTTGCAAACCGCAAGAGAGCTTAATCGAGTTTCTTCAGCAAGGAAATCTGAGAGGCAATCATCTAATGGTGGAGTGGGAGTACGATGAAGAATGGAGACTCACGGGAGGGAGAGAAGTTTGGAGAAGAGAGAGAAAGGATGGGATTTAGAAAGGGTGTATTTCTTAAATTTGTTTGGGCTAAAAAATAGGTTTAAAATAGATAAATATTATTCTAGAGGGTTAAAAGATATAAAACCTTAGATTTTCATGTCCCAAGATATGTTTTGAAACCTAAGGCCTATTGAGAAATGAAACTAAAAAAAAGGGGTAAGCAGAAATTTTTCCAAAACAAAAAATAAAAACAGATGAGAGAATATACCATCTCTCTGGGTATATAAGGGAGTCCACCTTAAAGATCGTTTCAAAATATCTAAATTCTTTAATCAATTCCAGCCTCTTTACATAGAATGGATATTTCTCTTTTAAATACAACTGAAGTAATAAAAATAAAATTAATAATTAAATAAAACATTTATCTCTCCCCTACGGTTTTCTCCTTGTCCCTCTACCTACTTTTTTCAATTTTTCTCTCCCATACATTTCCTTTTACCTCTTTTTTTTGTACATCACGTAGACCCTATCTCTCTAACTTCCATCGTGAAATCCCATAATTTTATGAAGCCCCCACCCATCTCAACCCCTGCAAATGATAGAACTATAACCTCACAAAAATCTATTTTAATCAGCTCTCATAAAGAATTTATTGTTCTACCCTTTGAATCTCTACAACCAGAGAAGACAAAAATAACTTTAAAGAAAACTAAAACCTCAAATAATATATTTTTTAAAATGTAAAAAAATATGATAAAATAAAAATACAAAAATAAAAAATAAAAAACAATTGCTTTTTTTTTTTTGTATCACTTGCCCAAGATTACCACGAGCGCTTACATCAAAGTTCAGTTTAATCCAACACACTCAAGGAAATTCCCACACACCCAGCCTATTCTTTTTCACATATCTTCGTCTAATTAATACACAGGAATTATACGTTAAATCAATTCTAAAAACTCCCAAGCAGTCCTCTCTTATTAATAACTACTCTGCAGCAGTAACTATGACCTTTTTGCATAACTCATCTACCTTCTCAATTGTTGCCTATAAATCAACTTCTGTTCCATTCCTTCCACAGTTCTCATGCAAAAACTACTTTTACTACGTTCCAAATTATCCTCCGTTTTCCATTGACAAAAACATCATTTACATGCACCGGAATGACCGTTCGCAATTCAACCCAATCAACATTCCATTTTCCAAATCTTCTTCTTTGCAAAAACATATGGTTTGCCGTTTCATCGCCCTTCTTACGCATTAAAGACACATTATTCAATGTTATTTGCAATTTCTCAACACATATGCTGTCAAAAGTTTCTTTAGAGACAATATCATGATAAATACTATAACCTTCATGGGTCTTCATAGTTTCTTGATTTTGGCCAATGTTGGATCATTCCGCCTACGATAATTAAAAAGCAATTTATATCCAGATCCAACAATAAATATCAGTTCTTACTTGGCTCTGATACATAGAGTTGCGAAAAAAAAAAAAATGCATTCACTCTCCTTAAAAATATATTTTATGTTTAGTCTAACACTTGACAGAAAAAAATAGTTTTATAAGGAAAATAATTAGGAGCAAACAGAAAAAAAAACTTTATATCAAATTTCCAAATGCCTTTTACATGATGACTATGCATAGAAATTATAAAAATAAAAATTTCTGTTATAGTATTAACTATTAAGCTTATCTAGAAAAAGAGTAGATATAAAAATTAAGAGCTACACTCACAACGTTGCATGCGTATGCATTCACGAATATCCGAATACAAATGCACTTCAAAACTAATTTAGTGCCGGACACGATATCTATGAGTCCATGTAGAAATGAGTCCCTTTTAAAAAATCTACTTTTGAGATGGATTTTTGGATTTAACTTTTAAAAATATGTAATCTCTAACCTGAAGATCATGAACATGAAAAACTAAATAAATTTTAACAATCAGAAACAATTAGTCTACTACGAAAACATTTAGACCCTTAGTATCAATGGCTTTAAGATGGACCAGTCATAAGTTTGGAATCCAAAGCCTCTAGGTGCTTTTATTTAGCAAACACAAAAGACAGTCCTTATCAATTTCCTTTGCAAAGGAATCCAAAGCCTCCAAGTGCTTTATTTAGCAAACACTTATTACCGTTCTTATCATTTTCCTTGCCAAAGCCCGCGTGTCCAACATGCGTATGTAACGCTCTCTCTGTCCACAACAAACTACGCCCCTCTCTCCTATATAAATATATAAATTTGGAGACCTCTCTTCCTCATTGCGCACGAAACACATCCATAAAACCAGCCCCTTTGCTTTGTAATCTTTACAAACATGAACATGGACAAACTGCCTCTTGCATGTGTACTGCTTCTCCTCATGGTAAATTATCCTTTGCATATTCAAAATCAAGATTACTATAGAGCATTAAGATTCTTTTTTTTTTTTTTTTTTTTTTTTCTTTAGTAACATTTTAGTTGCATCCTTATTACGTTCGGCTTCGTTGCTTACTTATCGGTTTATGCTTTACTATACGTTGTACAGTGGATTGCACTACGACTATGCTTTACTATACGCTTCAATGTTTTCTCACTTCTCGGTGTCCACTAATTGCAGGGAACACTAAACCTGTACAACGTACTGGCAACACCTGAGAGCTATTGGGAACAAGTGTTCCCGAAAACTGCAATACCCGATTTTATTCGTGCCCGTCTTCATCCCATACCCATAGGAGTGGTGCCTATGACTGCAGACAATCGAGATCCACGATTCTTCTATCCTGACTCCTCACATAAGCGTGACCCTAGGCAAACCACATTCTTCTTAGAGGAGGAGCTGAAAGTTGGAATGAACAGAGTTCTTTACTTCCCTAAATCCGACTTTACGTATGCCGCACCTTTCCTTGCTCGTGAGATCGCAGATGCCATACTCTTCTCATCGGCCGAACTTCCACAAATCTTAAAGCGCTTCTCATTGCCTACTGCCTCTGTTGAGGCTAATGCAGTGCGTGAAACCTTAGCATGGTGTGAATCTTTAAGAGGCAAGGCTCAATGCCTAACCTCTTTAGAGGCTGTAATTGACTATGCCACCCGATCCACTATGGACCGCAGCATTACCACGCTCCACACTCATATCGACAAGGATTCTGGGCTCCAAGCTTACACCGTGAAGCGAGTGGAGCACAAGGTAGCGACGCCTGACTCTACAGTGTGCCATAACATGGCGTATCCTTATGCCCTGTACTACTGCCACCATGTTGGTGAGGGCAAAATATATGAGGTGAGGTTGGAAGGAGAAGATAAGAGCATAGTGGAAGCGATTGCAGCCTGCCATTCAAACACTAGGACTTGGCACCCACATTCATTTGCTGCTCTTCCCGCAGGGGTGAAGGCAGATCACAGTTTTGCTTGCCATTTCTTACCTGACACCCACATTGTATGGGCCTAAGTCCCTGAACCTTGATTGGAATAATTAATCCGGTTATTATGGTTGGCGTAGCAATCATGTATGAGATGGATGGCTTTTAATTAAATTCTTGTTATGCGCAGTTTGCCAATTTGCTTCTTGGTTTCCTTGTTTTTCCCTTTTCTTTGGTAAGCTTTATTAGCGTTTAATTGGCACAAAGTATAGGATTCAACTCCTGGACTTGTGTATCTTCTGGATGAGATACCGTGTCATAAAGGCCTACTGGTGTCTCTATAAATTGACATACATGCAGGCGCAGCACATGTGTTAAATAGTGTAATTACCATGAGATTCAAAATTCATCAAGGAGCTCCATTAGTCTGATGTTTTACATATCAGACCATTGCTTCTTCTTCTTTTTTCCCTTTCTATTTTTTCCAATTATTCCCCTCAGTCTGATGTTCTGAATTTCGGGCAGTTTTTTATTTTAGCTTTAATTTTTCCAAAGTTTAAAGCAACACAATCATTGTAAAACTCAAAATTTATGGATGTGGGACACAAAATTTGAAAATATTAACTTGATAGTCAACATATAATGCAGGTGCTTGTGTATGCTTTCATGAATATCCGAATACAAATGCACTATGGAACTAATTTAGTAGTGTTTAATAAGCATCTATTTTCATCACATTGTGGTTTAGGTCATATTGTTTATTTTAACATTTTCATCTCTTAGAAAATGTTAGCTTCTTCAAATGGACTAAATAAAAGGAGCTATGATGATATGTTTTTCTTTCTTTTCTTTTTTTAAGTGATTTATGTACCAACGCTAAAATTTTAGGTATATTACGAAATGCACCACTCATTTGTGGAAATTACAAACAATATCAGTCAACCCACTTTTTTTATATTTGTCAAAATTGCTCTTCGATCAACACGAATTTTGATTTATATTTTTTGGATTTTTTTGTTAGTAGGGCAATGCCCCAAGATGTTGTATTGCAATGCCCCGAATGTTTTATTTCATTTTATTTTATTTTATTTTTTATTTTTTTTTGGAAAATTTTACGTGGCCTAACTCAGATTCATCGGTCGGACCCAGATATTCAATAATTATCATCATAACGCTTTTTCAACCGTTTGGTCCTTATTCAGTATGTTGTTTTAATTGCCAATTTGCTTCTTGGTTTTCTGTGTTCCCCTTTTCTCAGGTGAGCTTTGTGTTCTCCTTTTTTCGTGGACTTCTATATCTTATTGACGAGATAACGCGTAGTAAAGGCCGACTACTTTCTCTAGAAATTAACATACATGTGAGCACATGCACACGTGTTATATATCGGAATATTTATGTTTGTACCATATTTGAAAATATAAATTATGTGGAGGTCCAAAAATTTTCAAATTTTACGAGAAGGCCTATGGTCTAGTGTTCTAATATCAGACCATTGATTTTTTTCGCCTTTTTTTTTTTTTTCAAATTTTTCCCATTGATCTGTTGTTCAAACATTGTACTGCTTCTTTTTCTTTAACCGTTTTGATCGCTTCGAGGTCCTAGACTTCAGGCCACCTGTGAACATTGTGGAAGCCAAGCAGTCAAGGTTGGAAGCTTGAACTTTGGACTATCAAATTCATAGTCATAGTGGTTCAAGGTTTGGAGCCTTGGATGCTAGGCTTGCAAAATGTTTATATAAGCGAACCTATCTGAGTCCTGGAATCACGAACCAATCCTTGAACTAAAATTCATAGTACTGGGATTGGTCTGACGTTTCTTATCTCTGACTTCTTGACTCACACAATCCTCACAAAAACCAAGCGGTCGGAGGATCTAGACATCGATCAGGTCCCTATACTTCACAAAACTAATAGATAAAATAAAAAAGCAGTCCGATGTTTGGATTATTGGATAAAGGGGAAAAATTAAAAAGAATAAAAATTTATGCTAATGTCTCTCTAAATTACTCTTACATAAGAAATATCCCCCAAAAGTTTGATTTTTTGCTGTACCTTTTTTTCTCCCATGTTTAATATATATATCTAGAAAAAGCTCCTGTCAGCCCATGGCCTCATGGAACATTGTAAGCTCAGTGGCTCTGATTGAATATGGACCAATTCAATTATCATAATTGTATTTCGTAATTGAAATTTAATTTTTTTCAACAAATTAAAATTACTTGAAATTTGGAGCGTCAATTATTCAATAATAGTCGAATCTAATAAAAATATAAAAACAATAATTCATACAATTAAATTGATCAAAATACCCCTGAAAAGTTCTAAAGGTATTTTGGTCAATTTATTCTATGTGAATTATTTTTTTAATATTTTATTAGGTGTGCCTTGATGAGAAGAATTTATGCTTCAAATGTCATGCTATTTGGATTTATATAAAAAGCATTAAAATTATATTACCGATATACAGTCATGACTGTGAGACTGGCCCAGATGCCATGGGGCTTACACTGTTCCAAGTGCCCATGGGCTCACCCTAGCATCGTCATATATATATATATATATATATAGAGAGAGAGAGAGAGAGAGAGAGAGAGAGGAAGATGCTACAAAACACCTATAGGCAAAAATAAACAGTGATTTTGCCTACCTTTGTCACCGTCTAAAGTTCATCACACGGTCACGTTTGTCTAGTAATGATATATTTGTATTTTTTTTATACAAATCGGAATAACCTAAAATTTGGAACGTGTGTTCATAAAAAATAGGTGAATCAATGAAAAAGATCAACAAACTATTTTACATAAAATAAATGACCAAACTACTCTCAAAATATTTTGGGGATATTTTAGTCAATTTATTTTTAGCGAATTATTTTTTCTATATTTTTATTAGATGCGTCTCACTAAGATGTATGCACGCGCCAAATTTTAGGTCATTCTAATTTGTAGAAAACAAATGAAAATAAAACACTACCGGACAATCGTGACCATACGATGAACTTTGGACGTTGATGAGGGTAAGCGAAATCACTGTTCATTTTCGCATATAAGTGTTAAGAAGAATTTTCCTATATAAATATAAAATGTTGAGATTAGCCCACTAACTCATATGAACATATGAGCCCAATGGCCTAGATTGAATCTGGGTCTATGTGACGGTCACGACCTCATTTCTTATTTAAATTTTAATGTTTTTACTACAAATCTAAATAATTTGAAATTTTAGGCGTCCATTCTTCTCATCAAAGCACACCTAATAAAACTATTTAAAAAATAAGTTTCAAAAAATAAATTGACAAAATATATCTAAAACATTTTTGGGGTATTTTGATCAATCTATTTCTTGCAAATTAATTTTTTGATATGTTTTTAAGATTATCCTATTCTTGAAGAACACATACCTAAAATTTCAATTTATTTGGATTTATAGAAAAAAATTAAAATTAAAATACAAAATGATGTCGTGACCGTCAGATCAGCCCAGATTCATTCTTTGCCGTTGGGCTCATATGTTCATATGAGCTAAGTAATTCAGTAGGGAAGACATGCCCCTACTTGTTTTTTCAATAGATTAGGGAGCTACATTTTAAAGGTGTTAAATTGGGGGTGTCAACGGTAGGAATGGATACCACAATGTGGTAATTAGGTGTGGGGATGCCAGCACCACAATTCCAGCCCCTTTCCTAAGTTTAATATGTTTTTTGCCCATAAGTTGCTCCAAACATCTTCGGACATTTAAAGTTGGCTCCCCCCCACCCTGCAAACATCAACTTCGGGCCTTTAATATTTGAAGTTGATGACCTTTTGTTGGAAGTTGATTTTATGAGTGTTTTTGTTACAAACCTCAAATTCAGATCTTCAAGGTCCAAAGTTGATGTTTGAAACATCTTGTGAATTTTTGTTGCTAGTATCAAATTCGGACCTTTGAATTTTAAGGGGGAAAAAAAACATCAGACATTCAACGGCCGAAATGGTGATAATATAAGGACTAAATGGAATTTAACTTTTCTAGGGACATCAGCTTAAAAATTATGTTCAAATTGTAAAATACACCAAGTCAATTGGACCAATTCAATGGCTAAGTTTCATAAGCAGAAAAATTAGATGTCGAGTCATTCATTATTATACTAGTGTTACACATGCGTTACGCATGTGCTTTAATGCTGTAAAATAGAGCAATGCAATACTAATCTATAGAATCGAAAAAGCGAGGTTCTAAACAATCAAATTCGAACCCACCTAAAAAATTTCACTAGAAAAATTCATTAGAGGGGATTGTTTTGATGCTTAAGATTCATGTTCATGAGAAAAAAAATTAGATTTCAAGTTTTGAAATGGTGCATCTTGTAACGCATTTTTGGAGCATCAATTTTAAATATTTTCACGTTTTCATAGATCTGCTAGATCTACACTATTTTTGAAGCTTTAAATTTTATAATTAGAGATGAAAATATATTTTAAGGCTATAACAAAGATTGTCAGTATTGAAACCATATTTCTCGACACTATTTGAAGGTGCGCTCTATTATGATTGTTTAGAGCCTTGGCTCTATAGCCGTTTTTTGTTTTTTTCCCCAAGTTCTATCTTTTTTTCTTATAAGTTGTTCTAGACATCTTTGGACTTTTAAAGTTGGCTCCCCCCACCCCGCAAACCTCAACTTCGGGCCTTTATGGTTCGAAATTGATGTTCGTGACCTTCTGTGAAATTTTGTTGCAAGTATCAACTTTGAGCCTTCAGATTTTAAGAAAAAAAAAGATTAAACATCAAACATTCAAGGGTAGAAGTAAAATTAATACAAGAAGAGACAAAAAAGGAACTGAGAAAAAACATGAATCTAAACTAAAACATTTTGTGGGATTTCTGAATAATGGTAATTTAGAATGGGAAAATGGTTTGATAGGGCTGCAGCTCTATCAAAATAAGTTACGCCTCACTCATAATTCATCATGAATTGTAATTCAAGCAATGGAAAACTTTTACATCAATCATCTCGGCTTGAACATTATTGTCGTGAAAAAAAATTACGATTTCAAGCTCTAAAAATAGCATATATTATAACAAATTATTTAGACCGTCCATTTTGCCCTAAAAATAAGTGTTTATAGATCAGCACGATCTTTATATGTTTTAAGTTTCGAATTTTATGTCAGTGTTGGAAAATTGATTTTGGAGCCATAATAGAGATTTATGTGACGGAATAAGGATTTAAGATGATGCTTTATTTTGTTTTCATAAAGCCTAGGTTTATAAAAACTTCATCCTTTAGAATGATATTATCATAAATTTTGTTAGTTTCTATAGTATAAACTAAAAAATTGTACATATTATTAGTTTCTTCTTAAAGTTGTTTTCAGCTACCTATCAGTTTCTAATCGGTTATGTATGTTGATAAAACTACCTCTTAATGTTTAATAAACTATTTCTAAGAAGCAGAAAACAAGCATTTTAAAAAAAAAAATAAACAACCATGTAAAAAAATTTATTTGTGAAAAATGACCAAGTTCAGAATCTCACTAATAGTTAGAAAAAAAGAGAGAAAGAATATAGTGTACCTTACGGCATGTCTATTTGAATTTATTAAAAAATGTTCAAGTAAGAAATTGTCTGTATCTAAGTTTGAACAATTGTAAGTATTGTGGAAAAATTTTGGTATAATTTTGTAACTCTAGAGGTATTTGTGAATTTAATCCAATCTCTTGACAGTAATGTAGTTTGTCTTTGTTTTTATGCGACTTGGTAAATTTAGTTATTCCACCTGTGTATTCATATAGATGTTATAAAGCAGATGAGGTTACAAACCGTCCTAGACAACGTATGGAAAAGGGAATGTTTGTTTCACGTGCAAATATTTCTCAAAAATTATTTTACGTGAAAGTATCCGTTCATGTGATTTTTTTATATTAATTGTTCTACGTACATCTTTTAACGCAAAGGAATTCATTCATGTGAAAATATTCCCAAGAAAATATTTCCACACGCCCTTGGTTGAATACAAAATCCATTGAACTCAACGAATGCAGGGTGACGACTTACTTGTTTCTAGATCTAGTACTTTGAAGCTTCAAAGGCATACTGGTTTTTAGAGCTTGATTTTATTTTTTGATTCGGTTTTGAGAAACAGCATTGATTTAAAAAACCAAAAGAGAAATTTATGAAATTTTTCTCGATACTTAGTATTATTAAATAAACGAAAAGGTTTATATAAAACCGAGGATCTAAACAATCAAATTAGAGCCTGGTTTAAAAATTTTACTAGAAAAGGTTGTTTTGATGCCCAAATATCTTCAAATTGATCATCTTGACATCAAGATGCATGGACATGAGAAAAAAATGGATTTCAAGTTTTGGAAATAGTGCATCTTGTCACACAGTTTTGGACCGTCAATTTTCAAGATTTTTATCGATCTGCTTGATCTACACTATTTTTTATGCTTTAAATTTTATAATTAATGATAAAACATTATTTTAAGGTTGCCACAAAGTTTTCAAGTATTGAAAAAACGTTTCTCGACACTATTTGAAGGTGTGCTCTACTTTGATTGTTGACTGCCTCGGCTCTATACAAACTGCACCCTTAATGACATACCCACAAAATTATTTATTTTACATGGTCACCTTTTTTTTTTTTTTCTCTTTTTTTTTTATTCCAAAATTGTCCCCTCTTTGAATTTTTAAGATTCGAAGTAACAAAATTTATTTTGATTTTGGAGATCAAACAGCATCTTTTTAGTCTAAGTTTGATTTTGGATCTTGAAGATCCCAATTCACGTTTAGTTTTATATATAAAGGACCGATTTCAAAGTTACACGCGTAAAATTGAAAATTGAAAATTGAAATGAAATTCTTTAATTACACTAATTTAAGGCATATTAGCGTAAATTTCTCAAAAATAAAAAATTCTTAATAAAAAAAATATGTAAACGATCGAGGCCCAAACATTTAATTAATGATCATGAGATACCCGGACGATGATAAAGGCAAGACGGCTAACTTAATGAGATGCTATGTCTTTTTGTCCAAATATTAAAACATTAATTGATAAATTTTACCAAAATTGGTAAACAACCATCCTTTTTATCTCATACATGCTGAATTTGTTATTCTCTCCAAAAAGAATTTGCGCCATAGCTGACAACACCAGTGAAATAAGAAGCTAGTAATGGATCACAGTGACATTATACTCCACAGTCAATGAGCCGGTGGCCAACAAAATAGTCCGGAGTTGTGCATAGCCCTGAGCCAGTCTGAAAACTCCATTTCCACCCACCACAGACATCTCCCTCACATCCTGCAGTATAGGGTTCCTCCCGACCACCGTGAGCGTGCTTCCGTTGAATTCGCCATCCGTGAACACAAAGTTGAGGGCCATGGTGACGCTTAACTCTGTCTGAGAAGAAACTACTTCAATTCCCTGTACCGTGCCGATCAGCTTCGAAGTGAGGTTGGGGCCTTCTGTTAGTAGGTCGTCATGCACGTAGATGCTACCGAAGCTAGTGGGTGAGGCCTGGGTGCTATTCAATTCGGCCACGAGTACGGATGTGGGGTTTGGTCCGGTGAGCACTCCTTGGAAGTAGAAGTGGAGGTGGCTCACCTTGGGTTGGCCTATGCCTTGCCTCTCTCTCCAGTCATCTGACTTGGAGGTGGCTATGTCCATGAAGAAAAGCAGCAACAAGGCGAATGCCATGGTCGGTGCTCCTCTCATCTTTCATATATCTTGAATTGAGTTGCAGAGAGACAATCCCCACTGTCCTCACAGTTTTATTAGGTTGACCTTAATGAGGACTTTGCATGAATAAAAGAAGGCCACGCATATGGTGGTCCCAGGAGACCTTGTAAAATGCTCAAATAAAAATAAGGAAAAAGTTTGTAGTCCCAGGAGACCTTGTAAAATGCTCAAATAAAAATAAGGAAAAATTTTCTAGTCCCAGGAGACTTTGTAAACTGCTCAAATAAAATAAGGAAAAAGTTTATATAGAGCCGAGGCTCCGAACAATCAAATTAGAGCCCCCCTCAAATATTTCACTAGAAAAGGTTGTTTTGATGCCCAAATATCATCAAATTGATCATCTCGGCATCAAGATGCATGGAAATCAGAAAAAAACGGATTTCAAATTGTAGAAATAGTGCATCTTGTGACGTATTTTTGGACCGTCAATTTTCAAGATTTTCAAGTTTTTATAGATATGCTAGATGTACACTATTTTTGAAGCTTTAAATTTTATAATTAAATATGAAAATATATTTTAAGGCCATCACAAAGATTTTTAAGATTGAAACTATAGTTCTCGACCCTATTTGTAGGTGCGCTCTACTTTGATTGTTGAGAGCCTCAGCCTATATATGGTGCTCCACCAAGTAACAGCAATCGGTTGGGATAATTTTCAAGATTTCATATCATCTCTTATATACCATGAACAACTTTGAAAGAAAGTTTTGAGTCGGTAAAACCATAGATTTGATTGTTGCCCCAATAGACAATCTAGATTTATCATCGAGGGGAAATTGATACGGTCCCCATGGCCATTTTTCCATTTAAGGTGCACAATAATCACCATTAGAGCCTTTTCTTAACTGTATGAAATTAGCTATACGAATTCAGATCTGCTATTTTGTTCTATGAAGGGCTATATCTTCAGTGTGACCATAAATCCCCATATCTTTTCTTACTATTTCTAACCTTGTCTTTTTAGTTATGTCCCTTATCCTTTTTGAGCCTTCTACTTGAAACAACTCTCGCCTTTTTATAATTGTTATACTTCTACTTGAAACAACTCTCAACTCCTTATAATTATTATATTAGGTCTGCGTTGCACATAACCAGCCCACCTAAGTCTACTATCTCTCATTTTGTCGTCTATTGAAGCCACGCCAAAGTTTAATTTCTCTCATCTTATCGCCTATTGAAGTCATACCTAAGTTCTCCCGAATATATTCATTTCGAATTTTGTCCCTTCTTGTCTTGTCACTCATCCATCTCAACATCATCATCTCAGCTACACTCATCCAATGAGTATATTGTTGCTTGACGTTCCAACATTCTACTCCACAAAGAAAAACTGGTCTCACAGTTGTCTATAAAACTTCTCCTTCAGCTTCATTGGTATGTGACGATCACATAAGGCTTTGGTTACATATAACCACTTTGTCCACTAGCTCTAATTCTATATGCGAAAGACTGTATATAATAACACCCCTTATGTCACAATAGATGAGAAATTTTATTATGGATTTTGTCCGCAATGATATATCCTCAACCACTTGATTTCGAATCTAATGATCAGTAATGATTGTGACTTCCTTTTGTAAAAAATAAATAATCTCATTGTATACATATCATTTTCTTTATTTGACAAATTAAATAGCTATTAAGCTATGGTAAAGTATAATATGATCCATATGATTAATATTTGATCATATTATAGGTTATTCAAAGAATACGTTATATTGTAGTTTATCTTCTTAAATTTTTTTAATGTTAAAAATCTTTTCAGTTTTCGTTGACATTCGCCCAATCGCGCCCACGTTCCCCTCGTTGATGATTTTTATAGGTTTTAGCTCTTGAGTCTCGGAAGGGTCATGCAAGTTGAGACAAACTTTATCTTCCTATACTTTATTCATTTTAGGTATCATGTGGAAGGGACAAACCAATTGAGAAACTTAGGTCCAATTGCCAAAGGAACTGCAATACAAAGAAATAAATAGTTAAGGGTATAGTTTATTGTGCGCCCCTAGATCAAAACAACGGATCGAGCCGACTAGTCGGTCCTGGCCCGATCTGATTAGTCCAACCGATTCCAACTAGATCAGTGATTAGTGCCCGATTTTTTCTGAAAAAAATGCAATTTTGGTAAAAAAATTCCAAAAAACTCAAAAAGTCCCAAAAAATTGTAAAAATGTTTAAAATTTACATGTATTTTTTTTTTATATTATCACATAAAAAAAGAAAAAAATAAATATCATAAGTGTAATTGGGTTTCGGAGAAAATGATTAGACACCTGAAGCAATACTTTTTTTAGTGATCAATATATAATAAATATATAACATTAATATGTAATCAATATATGCTATATAATATAAATTAAATTAATAAAATAAAAATAAAAATATAATATAAAATATAATATAAAATATAATATGATATAATATTATAAAATATTATAATATTTCAACTCGAACCATGCTTTTTTTTGGGTATTTTAGAATTCAATTAAAAATATCTGTAAAATATAAAATTGTTCATCCCTTTGTGACAATTTTGATAAATTTCCATCTCTCTCATATTTGTGTCTATGTGTATGTCTATGTGCCCCTTGGGGGGTTGGTGGTGTAGGTATTAGATTGAAGATCAAATCAGATGAAAAACGAAAAAATTTTATATCCCCCGAGTTGAGGGACCTACGGGCTTGGCACCTTGTCGGGCCTTACCAACTTTGGTGCGTTTGAGTCTACTCACCCAAGGCAGCAAACCTTGCAGTTAGCAAATAAAAAATTTGAAATAGTATATAAAGTTTTAAGTAGAAAAATAGGAGAAGGAAAATTGTTTCATGCGATCTGGATCGTATTTCTACATTATGGGGTCCAGACGTATAAAGCATCCATCTTAAAGATGGATGCAAATAGATAGCCCATCGAAAAACAAGTTTAACTAACGGTCCAAATCTTTTCTTAATGATTATTATTTCTAGTTTTCAAATTGTTATTATTTTTTCATAGTCATGATCTCCACGTTAAAGATTATATATTCTCTAAACATTAGGATCAAATTATATTTTAAAAAATATCTCTATTGCCAAGCCCGCATTTTTACAATATGCGGGCTAGCTGCATAGAAATCATAAGCTGGCCACATTGAAACCGTGTGTCCATAGAAGAATAGGGAAAAGAAAAAAAAAGGAGAAATATATAAATTATGGTATAACAATGCATTTATTGGCCAATATTTAGAGCAAATCGCCAATTAGTGCACTAATCGGCTGATTAGTTCGATTAGTTGGCTGATTAGTACAACAAAAAAAAAGTGCTTCATACATGACCGTTGGAATTGAGCCAGATTGGGATCGGCTAGTGACTGATCCGAGTTAGTCGGCCGATTATTAAAAATCAGCTAATTTTTTAAACGTTGTGCTAGGGGTGGTAACGGGTCGGTAGGGTATGTGTTCAGCCAAACCTGGACTTGGAAAAATGATATGGGACCCGGACTTGGACCTGACAGAACCTGAATTCACTGAACCTAGACCCAAACCCAGACCTAAACCTGAAAATATAGTGTGGGAGCCAGACTCGATCAGACGCAGTCCTGGACCCAAACACGATCCGTCAGTTTTTTGGACCCATACCCAATCCCAGATCAGATCTACCCCTTAGGTCGCAGGTCCGTTGCCACCCTTACTGGGTGCATAAATCCGCCGCCCTATTTTTTTCATGGATCAGATATGAAAACATACTCTTTGAAGTAGATTGAAATGCATTTTTGGTTTCCTTTCATGATTTTGCAGCTAAAAAGTTCGGGCAGATTTAATGAATTAAAATAAGGGAAAAGTTTATGTAGATCCGAGGCTCTACACAATCAAATTAGAGCTTACCTCAAAGTTTTCACTAGTAAAGGTTTTTTTTTATGCCCAAATATCTTCAAATTGATCATTTCGAGATCAAGATGCATGAACATGAGAAAAAAATGGATTTCAAGTTTTGGAAATAGTGTATTTTGTAACAAATTTTTGGACCGTCAATTTTCAAAATTTTCAAGTTTTTATAGATATATCGATCTACACTATTTTTAAAGCTTTAAACTTTATGACTAAAGATGAAAATATATTTTAAGGCTATCACAAAAATTTTCAGTATTGAAACCACATTTCTCGACACTATTTTAATGTGGGCTCTAATTTTATTGTTTAGAGCCTAAGCTCTATACAAACCATACCCTTAAAATAAGGGTGTGGTTTGTATAAGGCTGGGGCTCCAACAATCAACGTAAAACGCACCTTCAAATAGTATCAAGAAATGTGGTTTCTATACTGAAAATGTTTGTGATAGCCTTAAAATATATTTTCATTTCTAATTATAAAATTTAAAGCATCAAAATAAGTGTAGATTGAGCAGATTTATGAAAACTTGACAATCTTGAAAATAGACGGTAAAAAAATGCATTAGTTTCAAAACTTGAAATCCGTTTTTTTCTCATGTCCATGCATCTTGAGGTTGACTTGATCAATTTGAGGCATCAAAACAACCACTTATGGTGAAGTTTTTGAGGTACGCACTAATTACATTATTTAGAGCCTCCCACTTATATAAACGTTTTCCTTAAAATAAGGATACAGTTTCTTTAAGGCCTAGGTTTTACGGAAACAAAGTAACGCTTCGTCTTAAATATTTATCCGGAAAGCACTTTGGGCATTGGAGATCTTCATGGTGTCTCTAAAATCAATTTCTAATACAGATTATAAAATTTAAAGACAAAAAAATAGTACAAATCTTGTAGATCCGTGAATACTTACATTTAGGGTGAAATGGACGGTCTAGATATTGTATGACATATACACTATTTTTAGAGCTTGAAATCCAATTTTTTTAAAATAATTATAAAGATCAAGGTTGAGATGATCGATTTGAATATTTTCCGACACTAAAAGTACAATTTTCTATGAGTTTTGTAGTGAGGCGTTACTTATTTTGATAGGACTACAGCTCTATCAAAACATTTTTTATTTAATTTAATTAATTTATTTATTTTGTATTTGTGTAGTTTTATAAGCAATAATTTATCTAGAATTAACAACTCCTCAAATATAAATAAGGGTAGCCTTATATTTGAAAACTTGCTAGTGTTATTCTGGCCATGTGGAATCGTGGAAGGGATGAATACGTTCCTTTGAGAAATGCAAATTTCAAATGAATAATTAAAAAGCCTATAAAATGTATAGATGATGGTGGATGGAAGATGACGACAAGCAAACGTCCAATAATATTTAATAACATTGTAGTGGTTGTTTTTTTTTCTCTCTTTTTTTCTTCTTTTGCTACATTAGATTTTTTTATTAATCGTAGTCTTAATAATCATTATTGAATATCCTTTTTTTTTATCACAAAACACACCTAAATAATTTTTTTTTTTTTCTGAATAGATCAGTAGGGAGCGGGTCCTCTACTTCTTTTAGAAATGGAACTTAAAATGTCACTCCCCCACCTTGACTACCTAGAGCCCATTACTAAATAAATAAAACCATTTTTACCTAATGCATATTTAAGTTCAATAAGGTAAAACAAGAATAAACTATTACGAAGCCTGATCAGGAGTTGACTATACTTTATGCAGTTGACCAACGATTTTCTTGGTTTTTAGCCATAGAGTATGCAATATATTGCTCTATTAACACCATCTAGGCGAGGATTGTGAATGGGAGGAAAGAGAGTCTCAGTGAAAGTTAATTTCCAGGATTGGGAGTGGGAATACCATTAAGAGCTTGTGGATTTTCTCAGTAGGAAAATGGGTAGCTTTTAGTGTATATTGGAAATGTAAAACATGCATAAAAAGTTTAAGGTGTGCCATGTTGAACTTAGATTATGTACTTTCTTTTAAAAAAACAGTTTGCATGTAGCTTTTGGTAGAGCTTGACTTCCACCCGTTTTGTCTCCCTATATTCTCTCTTTTTGTGTGTTTCTCTCACTAAGTTGTTGTACCTCCATAATTTAACCCCATCATTTGGTATCAAAGCCTGGGTTCGGCAGGGTGTTTTCTCCAATTACTAATCATTTTCCATGGTGGCAAGAGGGATGAGAGGTGGTTTTGGCAACTACGGAGTGAACAATGCAAGAGATGAAGAATTGGAGGCACTTTGTAGGCAAGTTGAGCGGTTAAACTTGTGACTCAAGCAGTAAGAGGCTCACATGAATATGACCCAGCCAGAAATATTCAAGTAATTACTCGGATATTAATCCCTTTGCCAATCGGCGTCAACAAAGGGATGACCGTGAAACTAGGTGTGTGGAGGACTATAAAACTTAAATTACCCCAGTTCCATGGACTGCACCCGAAAGAGTGTTTAGATTGGCTGAGTGCCATTGAGAAGTACTTTGATTACAAGGTAATACTGGAGGAGCTCCGTGTGAGGCTTGTTGATATGCTTCGGCACGGTGGGACAAAATCCAGTAGATGCACAAAAGAAAAGGAAAGCCTAGGATTTCATCTTGGGAAGAAATAAAATCGAGAATGAAGGAGAAATTTCTACAGGTGGATTACACTCAATTGTTCTTTTCACAATTTAGTAATCTTCGACAAGAAACAAAGAGATTGGCTGAATACACCAAGGATTTTTACAAACTAATGGTGCGAAATGGCATGCAAGAAACCGAGAAACAGCTTGTTTCAAGCTATGTTGGTGGTTGCAGTTGGTGATCCGTGAGATGCACCAGTTTTGAAAGATCAATGACGCCTATCAACTAGGTTTGAATGTTGAGGTGTCACTTTCCTATGGCGATGCATGGAAGTATGATGAGGTACATAGTTTCTACCCACCTTCAAAAGGTTGAAACTTCCAAAGGTTGAAAAACTGGTAAGGATCTTCTAATGAACTCCACAACTGGCCACGGTGGTTCGGCTCAAGTGGGAAAGCAGTTGAGGCAACTTATTTAGTCTCTTACTTGCTTCAAATATGGTCAAACTAGACACACAGCAAGTGAGTATCCTGGCAACAAGTCGACACTCGTGTCAACATCGTGGGAAAGAGAGATGATGTAGAGTTTGTAAATGATGCCACATAACCCACCCATGATGATAGATAAATTTGGTGTTAGAAGAGATCAAACTCGTGGCGAGAGAGAGCTTGGTGATTCGTCGAGCATTAACCAATATATTCAAAACTTATTGCAAATCAGGTTGTAAGGTTTGTATCATTGTTATTGATGGAGGAAGTGTGAGAATATTGTCTCCAAGAAATGGTGGATAAACTCAAGCTAAAAATATAATGGGCTATTTTGAAAGAGAGAAAATGTGCCCTATTTGGGCCACCATATTGGAATGGTGGTTTGCTCTAGAGACAGAGCGAAGCAAAACCTCTTGTGCATAAGCTGCAATTTCCTCTTAGAAAATGGAGCTTCCTATGAAGAGAAACATTAATGATGCCTCTTGAAGACTCCTACGGAGTGAGATGTTGGTTTCCTATAGAGAAGCGGTTCCATAGAGATTTGGGTTATTTCTCCTTTTAGTTCAAGGGAAAGTCATTTTCTTTTTGCTCTCGCGTCTCTATCTAGTGTTGTCAGTAATGGTTTCCAGAAAAAAAGAGAATGAAAGGAGAGTGGTTTAAAATTGCTCGACTTGGGTTTGTTAGTCGAGGTTTAGGGAGGTAACTCTATTTCCCAAAATCTTTGATGTAACTTTTATTGGTATAGTGGATTTCAATTTGACGTGCCTGTGGGTATATATTTTGGGGTGAACCATATAAATCTTTGTGTTATTGTGGTACGTGTTTCATGTTTTATTTTTCATACTTTATTTGCCAAAAAAATCAACTTGTCGGGTTTAGAGCTTCCGCGTACAACAAGTGGTATCAGAGCCCTGGTTTGGGGTTTTTGATATGGCAGTGAAAGTTTTGAATGCAAATTTCGAAGTGGAGAAATTTGATAGTAAATACTATTTTTCAGCATAATGATGAAGAAATTTATTGAGCTAAAGATGAAAAATCCATAAAGTTATCCAATGGATGTTGGCATGGTTAACCAGTGATTTTGATATGAAGGTGGAGTTTGTTGGATTTGGTGCTATCCAAAATCACTCACATAAAGAAATATGATATTATATGGGATTGAGATATTCCTATATTATGGGAGATTGAGATATTTCTCATATTATGAAGGATTAAGATTGATATTGATAAGTTTCCTAAATGAAATAAAAATTCAAAAAGTCAGTTTGTCGTTGCTCTCGCGTCTCTATCTGGTGTTGACGATAAAGATTGAGACATTTCCCATATTATGTGGGATTGACATTGATATTAATAAGTTTCCTAAATAAAATAGAAATCCAAAAAGTCAGTTTCTCGTTGCTATCACGTCTCTATCTGGTGTTGTCGATAATGGTTGTCAAAAGTAAAGAGAAGGAAGGAAGAACAGTTTAAAAGGATTTGATTCTATGTTCCAAAATCTTTGATGTAACTTTTATTTAGTGGATTTCAGTTTGCCGTGCCCGTGGATATAACCATTTTAGGGTGAATCACGTAAATATTTATATTTTTTTAGTATGTGTATTATGTTTTATTTTTCATACTTTATTTGTCAAAAAAACTTCAACCCGTCGGGTTTAGAGCTTCCACGCACTACACCATGCAAGGAATTTAACAAATGGACGCCTGCCCAACGGAGCAAAATATTCTGCTACTTCTTTTGCCCGGTTTTCTTATTACAACAAGAATATCATTCCTACCCGTGCAAACACAGGCCGTTGGATTGTAAGTCCATTACTGCATGGATATTCAAACCATCAAGGTCCCTTTTCTAATATTTATTTCTCTTTCCTTATCATGTATGATAGACACGAACCCCAGTTTGATTCATCAACAGTCATTTATAATGAACAATTGACAGCATTCAATGTTTCAGTTTAATCACTCCATACGCCCATCCCATTGTTCGTAAACTCGCCCGATCTAACTGCTAACCGCTCAATTAGATCGGAACCGCTAACCGCTCAATTAAAAAAAAAAAATTCAAAAAAATGTATATAAATTCTCAAAAATAAGAAATTGGATTTGTACTACATTTTTAAATATTCTTTACATTATGGTAAAGATTAAAAGTTGTTTTGGTCATTAATACTCATTTTTATATTTTTCCAACTTTTTTAGAAAATTTAAAAATAGCCATTGGAAAATATAAAATGGGTTAAAATCCATTTTTTTCATCAATTTTCAACTTCATTTGAATGTGTTTTGTTTTAATAATTCTTTATATGCTTTTCATAGTTTAGTAGATTTTTTTTTTGTATATTTTCTATTTTTTTCAACACTTTTTTGACCGTTGCTCAGTTAGAGCGGTTGAATTCACTGGTTTACTGGTTAGACTGGTTAAACCGCTTTCAGACCCATGTCTGGTTAGATTTTGCGAACATTGGCCCATCCACACATATTACAGTAGCATGGCACTCTCAAATAAAGGCTTTGCTTCAAAGTGAAACAACATTGTTAAAACAACAAGGAAATTTTCACCAGTCATAGAATCATTAAAAAATGAGATAGAAATGAAAATTCCTTTGTAGTGGAGAACGGTTACATTGTAGTGAACTACAGCATTCTGAGTTGTTAAATCCACGGAGTAGGTTTGTTTAATAACATAGCCACAAGCGAGGCGGAAGGCTCCGCTACCTCCAATAATTGACAACTCCCTCACCTTATGCGGCACTGGATTCCTCCCCAACTCAGTGAGAGTGCTACCTTTGAACTTGCCATCTGTGAATACGAAATTGAGAGCCTCAAACAAACTGAGCTCACTTTAGGATGTGAAAGCATACAGGCCCTGTGCCTTACCAATAACCTTGGATGTTAGCTCAGGTCCTTCGGTCAAGGGGTCGTCAATAACGACGATTTCGCCAAAGAGAGTGGGAGAGGCGTTTATCGTGTTGGCTTTGGCCACGGTCACTGCCGTAGGCTTCCTTGCGACAAGGAAGTCATGTAAGTAGAAATCGAAGCGACTCACTTTTGGTTCACCTAGGTCTACCTGTGCTTGGCAAATGGGCATGGAGGAGAAGAAGAGCAACAATGAGGTCATGCCGGTGGCTCTTGCTACGTTCCCTCGCATCTTGGATTCGATGAGATTGTTGATGAAGGTAGTTTGTTTTCTACGTGGCCCAGTCTGAAAACTCCATGGTAATATCTGGGAAAAACCTTCTGTTATAAAAAAAAGAAAAGAAAAATTGGGAAAACCTTATTGCCAGGTTAGGTTGGTGGATGGCGTGATGATCTTGCAATTGTTTCACTTGGAATTACCGTTCAAATATTTGGGGAAACCTTCATTTGATTTGGGATATGCTACTTATTATATCTTTCGTTGACTTTGATGTGTTGTTATTTTAGTCCTTATTTTACAAGGAATTATATGGCAATGCCTTAAGCATCGAAGCCTTTAGGTGTAGGGATGGCAATGGGTCGGGTCCGGCTGGACCAGGACCCAGACCCGAATAGTATTCAAGTCCAAGTTTTGGACTTAGACCCGACTTGTGGGGTCCAAAATTGGACCCATACCCATACCTATTGGGTCACGAGTCTAGTCATATCCATTGCCACTCACACTATAAGCTTCTTCTTTTTCTTTTTCTTTTTGATGTGCCATTTTTTTTACCATCATATACTCATATTATCAGCAACAAGGTCAAAGTTTCCCGCCATTATATTTCAAGCTGTCTGATTTGCCATTTAATAGCTAAAGATGACTACGAGCTCTTATTGTATACGTTCTTTAATATACCTAAACGAATAGGGCTTGAAGTATTTTATCTCCAACAATTTATAAGTATGGAACAGGTATAGGTCGAGTCCAACCAGTCCCAAACCCATACCGGAATAGTGTTCAGGTCCAGGTATTGAATCTGGACCCGACCCTTCCGGTCCAAATGTTGGACCTATACCCGGACCCACGTCGGGTTTACCCGGTGGGTCCCGCGTCGAGTCCAAGTCCATTGCCACCCCTATTTAGGTGTATGACACTTTTCTTGACCATCTTGCCCTCCCCCATTTAGTAGCGAGTGGACCAATTTTGATTGAAAATTTAATATGAAACTTCAACAATGGAATTTAGAGGAGATTAGAAGGCGTGTTTGGTTGGCGTGAAAATATTTTTTAGAAAATATTTTGACATGGAAAAATTCTTTCTTGCGGTCAAATGTGGGACTATTTTCATACCAATTGGTCTTCGTGCATCTTTTCACACTAATTGGCAACTAGTTGAAGTTTGAAAATTACTATTGAAATATGAGCTTGGTCAATGTAAAAAATACAACAATTTAATTTTACATCTAATGGTCAAGGTTAATTGTAATTGCCTTGTACCAAAGACAAATGGTTTCATTGTATATTTTTTTAATTTAAAATTGTTTCTAGTGGATTTTTGTTTTTATTTGAATATTTTCATATCGGCGTTGATCGATCTTATGAACAACTTTGAAAGAAATAGTTTTATGCAAGACAATATGTCTAGTTTTGAAAAGTAACAACAATATGGACGATATATAAAAGAAATAAAGGATACACTTTCTATATGGCCTAAGCCTTATTGGAAAAAAGAAGAAGTAAAGTCTTCAAATGTTTGATAGGCCTGCCCTCTATTAAACTAAGTAAAGCTTCATTTCATAACTCATTGAAAATTACAATTCAAGCATTGAAAAACCTTTATATCTATCATCTCGGCTTGAATATTATGGTTGTGAAAATTAAAAAAGATTTCAAGCTCTAAAACTAGTGTATATTGTAACAAATTGTCTAGATCATCAATTCCACCACTGATTATGAAATTTGAAGCTCAAAAAATATTACAGATCTTATGGATCTGTAAACACTTATTTTCAGGGTGAAATTGACGATCTAAATAAGGTATTATAATATGGGAAATGTTTCTATACTTCCCCTATAGCATAGAAGATCTATGCTTCTGCTACTATTCAGGATCAAGAGAGCCACTCACCGTTTGATCTTAAATCCGATGTCTCAAAGTATTTTTATTTTTAGTGTTTTTTATACAAATTGTATGAATATGAAATTTGGTACTAAATTACTAATTACTGCACTACATCACCTTTGTATTTGCACCTCTGTTTTCAAATCTGGATTGGACGGGAAACTGGAAGGTGTCCAATCTAGTTAAATTAGGGGTCTAACTAGTTCTCAAACCTGTTGGATGAAAACCAGTTAAAAAGAAAATCAGGGGATTTAGTTCGAAAATTACAAAATTCAAATGTGTTCTTAAGATCTGGGTTTTATTGGACCAAACCAGTTCGGAGTCTAGTTTGATCCAATTATATCAGCACTATATGCACAAGCAATACCTTCCTTCATGTATGATAGACATGAACCCTAGTTTCCTTTAATCACTCCATATGCGCAACCACACATATTACAGTAGCATGGCACTCTCAAACAAAGGTTTTGCTTCAAAGGGAAACAACTTTCATGTTAAAACAACACAAGGAAATTTTCTTTGCATAGAATCATTCAAAAGTGAGATAGAAATGAGAATTCCTCAGTAGTGGAGAACGGTTACATTGTAGTGGACTACAGCATTCTGAGTTGTTAAATCCACGGAGTAGGTTTGTTTGAGAATGTAGCCACGAGCCAGGCGGAAAGCTCCACTACCTCCATTAATCGACAACTCCCTCACCTTATGCAGAACTGGGTTCCTCCCCATCACAGTGAGAGTGCTACCATTGAACTTGCCATCTGTGAATACAAAATTCATGGCCTCGATCAAACTGAGCTCACTTTGGGATGAGTAAGCATACAGGCCTTGCGCCTTACCAATAACCTTGGATGTGAGCTCCGGCCCTTTAGTCAAGGGGTCGTCGACAACGACAACCTCGCCAAAGAGAGTGGGCGAGGCTTTTGCCGTGTTGGCTTCGGCCACGATCACTGCCGTAGGCTTCTCTGCGACAAGGAGGTCGTGTAAGTAGAATTCGATGCAGCTCACTTTTGGTTCACCCAAACCTAGCTTTGCTTGACAAATGGGCATGGAGGAGAATAAAAGCAGCAATGAGACCATGCCAGTGGCTAATGCTGTGTTCTCTCTCATCATGGATTTAAGTGAGATTCTTGATGAAGGTACTATCTTTTATACATGTACCAATCTGAAAACTCCTTGATTATATTTGGGAAAAGGGTTGGTAATGCGTCCACATATGGATTGTTCAGATTCAACCCTCCTCCTCCAAGGGCCAAAACTGAATTTTAGTTTTTATTTTTAATTTTTATTTATAAGTGATATTATTATGGAATTCAGGATATAACTGCATTTTTATAATTAGAATTAATAAAAACTATTTTCAATAAGAAATATGGATAAAATAAATTTCGGGGTATTTTAGTTATTTTCTACTTAATTTTTTAATCATTTTTATTTAGTTATATTTATAAAACTACATCTACAACCCAAAATTCAGATAAAAATATTATTGAAATAAAAATAAAAGAATATGAGACTGATTTTTGACCGTTGGATATGGCCTTATGAAATCTCAACCATTGTGCTTGCTTCCACTCGTTCACCTGGTGCGTATAGGTTGGTGGACGGCCTGATGAACTGGAAAAGAAAGGTCTTCTTGGGGAAGCTCTCATTTGATTTTGTTTGAGATATGCAAGTGATATATTTTTGTTTGACTTTGATTTGTTGATATTTTATTATTTATTTTATAGGAAATTATATGGCATGGCTTAGTAATGGAAGACTTCTAACTTTCATGTCTTGACCATCCTGCCGTCCAGAGTCTGGTAGAGAGTGGATCAATTTTGTTTAAAAATGTATCATGAAATTTCATACAGGCAATGTGAAGGACATTAAGATAAAATTGTGTTGAGTTTGTTTAGTGTTTGAAGTTTTGGAAATTAATTTAAAATTTAAAGCTACAAAAATTGTGCAGGGGAGAGCTAACATTGGAATGGAAATGTACAGTCCAAATAAGACAATATTATTAGGAAGAAATTTATATTAGTTTTCTTTTATGGGTAATTTTCAGTGGGGATGAGGAGGCCTTACTGGTTTTTGGAAATCGTTAGTGCATTTTTAATGTGTTAGGTAAGAATGAAAACCTAAACTTTAGTTAGGCTTCAAGTGATGCTACCACCATGACACCAACCCCATTATCAAGTTTATATTAGGTTGCAAGTTTAAACATGCACCTAAAAATTCATCAAAAAATGTTGTTTTAATGTTTAAAAACCATTCCACCATGCCTCCATTACCCATCCATATTTTAGTTTGCATCCATATTGTAGTTCGCGTCTTTCCCCTCGCACCTCGAACCACCGTACCTAGGTACCACGTTGTGGTTTTCAATCCCAAAATTATTTATGATGGCTATTTTTTAGGAGTTGACTATACTTTAAGTATTTGACAAATTATTCTCTTGGTTTTAACCAATAGAGTATGCAATATATTTCTCCATTCACAACATCTGTGATGATTGTAAATTGTTTGAGAACCAAAATTAAACTAAACAGAATAGAATAAATGTTCTACTAGGGTTTAAGAAAAATCGAACAAAAGGTTTTAAAATATTGAATTAAAGTACGAAAGTTAACGAACAACAAATAGAAGAAACTTTAAGAAAGAGTAAAATTGAAGAAATTCCCCCAAATTTTTCTATTTTTACAAGCGCTCTCTTTTCCTCTTTTTCTTATTACCAAATTGCCACCATTTTGATTTTGGATATTGAAGATATGAAGTCACATTTTAAATATCTGCCGTAACATTTTCATACGCCATGCGCACAATGGTACATGTATTTTCATAGAACAAAAACACGAAACACTTATGTATATGTGTATGAGTGGAGAAACATGCAATAAAACAAAATAAACAAATAATTCATTAAACCTAAGATTTAGGTGATTCCTCTTTTAGGTTATGTCCATATGAGAAAGAGATGAAAACTCAACTAAAAATAATGGAGTAGAACTTTCTTCTAAAAGGCAAGTTCAAGTTCTTTTAGGCTACAAGTCTCTTTGTCTTCTTCTAAAAGCCTTTCTTTCTATTGGACTCTTTTTTTTCTAAGATGCTTTTTTCCTATCTTTGGTTCTCTCTCTCTTAGAGTCTTTCTTCTATCTCAAAAGAAAAGGATCTACAACCCATAACTTTCTCTCTCCCCCATCTCTCCTCCCTTCCCACAAGAAGAGGCACGTTACATCCATAAGGGCGCATTTGGTTGGTGCATAAATATTTTTTGGAAAATATTTTCACTTAAAAACTGCATTTTATATGTTTGTCTGGTGCGTAATGCATATGTAAATAGATCCCATTGTAAAACATTTTACTATGAAACAGTCTAATTCACAGTAAAACAAAACTTCACCTTCTGAGGTGGGAAAATATTTCATGTGTTTTTATTTTTACACGTGGGCCCACCATTCACTATTTACAATATAATATATATTATATAATAATATATTTATATTTAATATCTATAAAAATATCTTATATATAGACAACATTTTGCATAAATAATGTATTATACTATATATTAGTTTATATATTACACTATATTATTATATATTATATGTTATATTTATATTTATATTTATTTTATTAATTTATAATTATATTATTTATTAATATTTGTATTACATTGTACACATTTTATTTATTTATATTTAATTTTTAATGTAATTTGTATTATATATATATATATATATATATATGAAAAATAATCATGTGAACCAGTGGGCTCACAAGTAAAAATAAGCCCAATGACCCAGATTGAATCTGGGCCGATCTGAAAATCACGAATGCCCAATAGTGTTTTAATTTTAATATTTTTACTTCAAATCCAAATCACTTGAAATTCATGTGTTCATAAAAAATAGGTGAATCTTCGAAAAATATCAAAACAATATTTTACATGAAAAACATTGACCAAAATACTCCCGTAAAGTTTCGGGGGTATGTTGGTCAATTTTATCTTTCAGGATTATTATTATTTTTATATTTCTATTTGGTGCGGCTTGATGAAAAGACCACACGCCTAAAATTTCAATGATTTGGATTTGTCAAAAAAGAATTTAAAATTCAAACACTACAGGACATCCGTGATCGTCAGATCGGCTCTGATTCAATCTTATAAAAGGAAAAAGTTTATATAGAGCCAAGGCTCTAAACCATCAAATTGGAGCCCACCTCAAAAACTTCAGTAGAAGAGATTATTTTGATGTCCAAATATCCTCAAATTGATTATCACGACATTAGGATACATGGATATGAGAATAAAATGGATTTCAAGTTTTTTAAATAGTGCATCTATAACGCATTTTTGGACCATCAATTTTCAAGATTTTCAAGTTTTCATATCTGCTTGATCCGCATTGTTTTTGAAGCTTTAAATTTTAGAATGAAAGATGAAAATATATTTTAAAGCTATAACAAAGATTTCCAACATTAAAACCACATTTCTCAACACTATATAAAATGTGTTTTACTTTGATTGTTTAGTGCCTTAGCTCTATACAAACTGCACCCTATATAATTATATCTAAATACCAAACAAGTTACCAACACAATACTTTTTAAACGCGTTAACAAAAATGATAAAAAAAAAATTTGCAAAATTTTTTCCTGCAAAGTATTTTCTTATGTTAATGTTTTTCTTTGTGAAATGTTTACGCACGAACTAAAAGTTCCCTAAAAAATTGCTAATTCCCCACAAAGTGGCTATTCAATGACTTGCCTAACAATTTATTCATTTTGTTTCCAAAGTGAGCCCCAATCATTTCATGAATACCACAGAGGTCCCTCTCAAGTGGGATGGGTGGGACTCTCCTAATCTGTCCCACAACCACTTTGTGGATAGTATTTCCATGGTGTCCGGACCCCTTTTCGACGTTCATCATATGTTTCATTTTGACATTACTATCTTTTGGCTCTTTAGGGTTTTCTCAGCATCCGAATTTTTTTCTTTGTTTTTTTTTGCTGTTAAAAGGAGTGCAATGGCGTAGATTCATTTTAGGTGCTGCTTCAATTTTACTTCTAATAGTCTTCCGCTATGGTGCTCTAATAATATCCTCAACATCCGAATATATATATATATATATATATGGGAAGCCACCGTGCAACGTTTATACTCATAAATGAACAATGTTTTTGTCCAGGATCGGTGCCATCTATAGATTGCCATAGACCTAACATGTTTGTGTCGGTAACATGTCACGGACATAGTATGTCCATGGCGGTAAAAAAACACAAAAAAATTGCTATGGACCGTGTGTCATCCATTGCGGCTCCGTTCAATAAACCGGCACATACATAACAAATCCGAAGCAGGGCGAAACACTATTCAAAATCTGCTATAGGCATTTTTAAGACTTTTCTTCTCTCTATCTCTCTCTCTCTCTCTATATATATATATATATATGTATAAGAAAACACTACCCAACGCCCATAGGCGAAAATGAACAATGATTCGTCTACCCCCATCACCGTCCAAAGTTCATCATGCAGTCACGATTGTCCTGTAGTGTTTTATTATTATTATTATTTTTCTACAAATCGGAATGACCTGAAATTTGAAGCATGTATTCATAAAAAATAGAGGAATCTTCTAAAAATATAAAAACAATATTTTAATGAAAACAATTTATCAAAATACCAATGAAATGTTTTAGGCGTATTTTGGTAAAATTATTTTTTACAGATAATTATTTTTATATGTTTATTAGATGCACCTCAGGAAGATGTACACACCTTCCAAATTTCAAGTCATTCCGATTTATAGAAAACAAATGAAAAATAAAATACTACAAGACAATCGTAACCGCACGATGAAATTTGAACGGTAATGAGGGTAGGCAAAATAACTATTCATTTTTACTTATAGGAGTTAGGAAGACTTTTTCATATATATATATATATATATATATATATATATATATAAGGTAGTGATCTAATGCAACAATTGTATCATTGTATTATAGTATAATGCAACCACACTTCTAAAAAACCATGTTTGTGGTATTTGTATGACCCAAAATTTTACATACACACTCTCGTTATCTCAATAATCATCCCCCCCCCCAAAAAAAATTCAATTTGAACCCTAAATATGGCCAAAATGAGTTCCCTCCAATAATGAATCTAGATCATTCATTTGGTGAATTTTAAGATATTAGCCTTATCAATTTAAAATAATTTTTTTTCTTTTTTAACCTTTTTCATCTAATGATAAGAAGCCCATCTAAAAAAATTTAAAAAAGAAAGAAAAAGTTTATTGCAATTAATGCAATAGTAAGATGGCCGGTGGGCCTCATATGTGGTCCTTGGGGGTTTCCTCTTTATAAATCAAGTTTTATAGAGAGAGAAAATTAGTTCAATGGAAAAATAGAGAGTGAAGGGTGAGGCTATTTAGGGAAATGTATATCATGAGACTATTTATTTTGGGATTGTATACAATGAGGTCATTTATCTTTGAGGTCATTTATCTTTGATACAAGGTGATCATAATTACTTACAACCATTCGACGTGAAATTTGATAGTTTGGGTGTGTCACAGAGTTGGACAAATTTCTTTTGAAGTTTGAGCTTGGCCAATGGAATAAATACAACCACCCAATTTCACCTCCAATGGTTAAGATTAATTGTGACTGCCTTGTATCAAAAGTAAATGGTTTCATTCTATACTTTTCCATTTATTTTTTCTACGAAGAGGTCACATTCATCATTGACATTTAGATTTTAAATTGGGTTGTTGAGGATGTGTCATTATTTAAACACAAAGCTCAAAATAAACTTTATTGAATGTTGTGACGCAATTTCATTCACATCTAATGGTTAAAAATGATTATCACCTCTTTATATAAAAAATAAATGGTCTCATAGTATACAATACTTTTTTTTAATCCTCAAATAGGTGTTCTAAATAGATAAATATCCTGTACTGTGGCTTGTGAGAGAAAAATTGTAAAACCTTGTCTTCTCCATACTTGCATGGTGTTTTTTGTATGGGTGAGGTTGATTGCTTAGAGCGGTGTCGAGAAATATGGTTTCAATATTGGAAATCTTTGTGATAGCCGTAAAATATGTTTTAATAGTTAATTATAAAATCTTAAAAAATAGTTTAGAACGACGGATCTATAAAAACTTGAAAATCTTGAAAATTGATGATAATAAAATACTTAAAAAAATACACTATTTTCAAAACTTGAAATCCAAATTTTTCTCATGTCATGCATCTTGATGTCAAGATGATAAATTTGAGGATATTTGGGCGTCAAAACAACGTCTTCTAGTGAAATTTTCGAGGTAGACTTTTATTTGATTGTTTTGAGCATGGGCTCTATATAAAATTTTCCCTTTTCATATTAATGGAAGAGAAATTTGTAGCCCTGTAGACGCAAGCAATTGCCAAACCACATAAATCTTGGTAATTTGTTTCTTTTAATTTTCTACACTATTTTTCTTTCTCTTTATTTGACCATACCTAGGTTTTTATCCTCTATAATAGACAAGGTTCCTGAATTGTCACTAGATAGTTTTCCCATATCTTAATAGAAAGCATATGATGGTCACAAGAAGCCATTTAGATCATTATATAGACCCTTGTGCTTGGCACTTTTGCTGTCTTCAAATTCGATTCTTATTGCTTAACTACCCATTAAAAAAAAAAAATTTAAATATATAAATAAATAATAATGCTATAAAGTCATTAGAGTCCCATGTGATCAATTTTGTAGTCTTGACCTTTTCTTTCTTTGATAACCACCTATTAAGTTATGGAAATATATAATATGAGCTGTTATTTTATTCATTGTCTGTGGCGACATTATTCTTTTTGGTACCACATGTATACAGATGGTGGAAACCTTCACATTAGAGTATAACATGGAAGGTAGAGACATATTAAGAAATGTATGTCCAGTTCGGAAAATTAATTGCAATATATACACAATTTATAAAAGAAATAAAAAGATAAGTCAGGGGAAGAATTTAATGCGGATCGTGGGTTCCACAAAGTCCACCCCCTTATTTTTTATGGAGTCAGAATATGATATTTTTTTTTCAAGTCACTCTAATGTTAGTAGATCTTTCATTTTAGGAAATGGTTAGCATGCGGCCAAGCCCACACAGATATAGAAATGCGGGATTGGCAATAAATATATTTTTTAATCATAATTTGATCCTAATTTTAAAATATATATAATCTTTAACATGGAGATCATGAATATGGAAAAATAAATAAATTTTGAAAAATAAAAATAATAATTATATTAAAAATATTTGGATCACTAGTTACAATTATTTTTAAATAGACCACCTATTTGCATCCATCTTTAAGATAGCTACTTTATATCTGTGGACCGCATATTGTTAAAATGTGGTCCAACCCGCATGAAATAATTGTTCATCATTTTATATCAAAAAAAGTTAGTATAGGTCTTATGAACTATGAAAAAAACAAAATAAAAAAATCAAGTTTGGAATGCACTATCTTAAGGTACATGAAATATATTTATTTTTGTTTATTAAGATTCAATCATGGTGGTCAAGTTCAAAGTCGTGCAATATTTTAATCCCAATAAATCTTTAAAATGGGTTTAGGAAAGGATTGTATCCGAATAAATGCGCGACCAAATAGTATTTTTAATTTCAAATATAGGCGACGTAACCTCCTCAACTTAATGACCAATTCGAGAAAAGGGAACTTAAAAGAAATTCTTACCCTATGCATGTGTGTAAAAAGTAATTCTTAAGATGATGGAATAAGAGAAAGTTGGTCAGATCTCAATAACCCTAAATCATGTCATCTTTTTGTTTTAAAAAAAAAAAGATTGATTTATGTACGGACTCTAAAATTTTAAGTAAAATACAAAATATTTTTTTTATTGGCGTAAATTACAAAGAAGGTTGATCAACATACTTTTTAAATTTTTTCAAAATTACCCCTTGATCAATACAAATTTTACTTTATTTTTTATTTTTTATTTTTTTCGTTAGTAGGATAGTGCCCCAAGCTTTAAGTTATTGCCCTACTAATAAAAAAGCTAAAAGAAAAAATAAAACTTTGGGTTGACCGGGCAATTTTGAAAAAATAAAAAAAAGATAGATTGACCGACCTTCTTTGTAATTTCCTCACATTTCGCGCTTCACCTAAATTTTAAGATCAGTACGTTAATCACTCAAGAAAAAAAACCCTATCTAATGATTAGAAAGTGGATTCTAAAATCTCAATTTGAGAAGATACTCTTAATTAGTCTCTTAGGCAATGTAGAAGAAATACAACTTGCTCTGCCGAGCATTTAACAAGGATTGTTAGTAGGGAGTGTATAATGAGGCCATTTTTCATTAATACAAATGTCACAATTATTTATAACCATCCCATACGAAATATGAGAGTTTGGATGTGTCACAAAATTCAAAAATATTTCTTTCAAACTTTGAGTTTGATTAATGGAATAAATGCGGGAGCCTAATTTCACATCCAAGATTAACATAGACTGCCTCATTGTATATTTTTCTATCTTTTTTTTGTGAGATTAAAGGAATGGAGACACAATGGTCCTTATTACTTGTTTTCTTTAACAAATGGCATCGATTCCCATTCCAAAAGCTTGAGCTCATGGTGGGGAGAATCACACAAAATCATGGTGGGAAAATCATTTATCGTGGGAATCACAAATCACAAAATGGTTAAAATCTCAAACAGAGCCAAGCTAGAAATGGATGACTGTGACATCGCATTTCGACGAAGCATACAAACATGAAAATCAAATTACTGTTTGTGGGAGTAAAGAATCACAAAATGGTTGAAGTGGAAATCAAAAGTCACAATGGTTGACAACTCAGAACAGAGCCAAGCTAGTAATGGATGATTGTGACATCGCATTCGACCACAAAGCTCCTGGTGACCGTGTTCGCAGAGTACGTCTTAGCGAGGAGAAAGCCACGAGCAAGACGAAAGGCTCCACTCCCTCCCACAATGGACATCTCCCTTACATTCTCCATAGTGGGATTCCTCCCAATCATAGTGAGCGTGCTTCCGTTGAACTCTCCGGTCGTTAACAGAAAGTTGAGTCCCATGAAAAGGCTGAATTCAATCTGAGATGCCGAGGCGTAAATTCCCTGCATTCTCCCTATTACCTTAGAAGTTATGGCAGGGCCCTGAGTCAGGGGGTCATCTACTACACTCAACATACCGAAGAATGTCGAAGAGGTTATGGTGGTGTTAGCCATGGCCACAATCAAAGCCGTCGCGTTCTTAGTACAGCTCGCTATGTCGTGGAAGTAGAAGTGGAGATAACTCACCTTCTCTTTCCCTAGGCCTAAGCTCTTCTTCCAGTCCGCACCTGCCTTGCAGGCGACAATGGAGGAAAAGAGAAGCATGAGCTAGACCACCAGCCCTCTCATTTTTCTTTTTCTTCTTCCTGGGTTGGAGCCCAAAACCTCAATGTTGCAGCCCAAAACCCTTGGCAAGAGAACATTGGCAACATAAGATAAAATGAAAAGCATTACAAAATTTGGGGGAGAGCATGCCAAATTTAACATTTAAGTTTTTAGTAATTTACGTACGGACAGAAAACAAAAATGAAATGGGAAAATTTTGGGCAAAAATTACGTAAAAGGTCAATCAAACAATTTTTTTCAATTTTTTCCTAAATTGGCCCGAATCCAAAGATGGCATCTTCTGACCGCTTTTTAATTCTTATTTTTTTAGTTTATTTCTGGTAGCAGTAGCATAGTGCCCTGTTCAAAAGCAGTCCGAAATTGGCATCCTCAGACCACCTTATTTCTTTCAAAACAAATGAGCTAACGCCGTTTGAGGATGCCAACCACGGACTGCCCTAAAGAGTATCAGAGAAGGCAATCCAAGAAAGGGCACCTCATACCGACTCCGAATGCTTAACAAAGTCATTCTTTTCTGTTTGAGGATGCCAATCTCGAACCTCTTTGAAGATCACCGCATAAGGTGGTCCGATGATGCTGCATTGGATCGACTACGCAGTGCCCCAAACATTAGGGCAAAGCCCTACTATCAAAAAAACATAAAAAAAAAAGGTTAAAATGTTGTTCGAGGATGATATCCTCAGACTGAAGGGAAATTTTGAAAAAATAAAAAACTCCAGGTTGATCGACCTTCCGTGTAATTTTAACTCAAATTGACTCATTTTATATTTTAGTATTCTTTTGATATCGATAGATACTTCACTCTAACCTTTTTATTAGAAAATATTTGGTGGTTTTCCAATACCATCGTCAATTAATGCTCAACCACCCATATAGGTCGAGCATGTTTGGGGGGTGTTTTGGATCCAACTATTTATAGATCATCTTTCTTTTTTTTTTTTCTTTTTTTTTTTTGAATGATAAAGTGAATTCATCAAGTACTATCAAAGGTGCACAAGGAAAGAAAGGAATAGAGAAGAAGTAAGAGAAAAGAAGAGAAAAGCAGGGTTGGAAAAGAGGGAGAGAGAGAGAGAACTCCCTTCAATAGTGACTATGGCTGAGCTTGTTCAGGTTTAGATACACCAATATTTATCTCCCAAAGATCAACTTCATTGGCAGTAACATGAGTGCAAATGCACAAAATAAGATAAAAGGACATTGCCCAAAGTGTCCCCTTAATAATCCGCTTTATCTCAGCGGAAAGAATATCACCAAAGATTCAGAGTCACCTCTTGAATTCCCATCAAAATTCAATCTGTATTTGTCTTGGTAAGGTGGAATCCAATTAGAATATCTAAGAACTCCATTTATGTTTGGAAAAAGTTTATATAAGGGTGAGACCCTAAACAATTAAATTAAGGTGCATCTCAAAATTCATTAGATTGTTTTGATGCCCAAAAATTAATCATCTCGACCTCGAGATATATAGACATGAGAAAAAATATATTTCTAAGTCTTGGAAACAATGCATTTTGTAATGTATTTTCTGGACTGTCAATTTTCAAGTTTTCATAGATTTGCTCGATATAAACTATTTTTTCAGTTTTAAATATTCTAATCAAAATAAGGGATTGTATACGAAGAGACCATTTACCTTTTACACAGGAATACCACAATTATTTATAACCATCCAATGTGAAATTTGATAGCTTGGGTGTGTCATAAAGTTCGAGAAGATTTCTTTTGAAATTTGAGCTTGAACAATGAAATAAATGTAGCCACCCAATTTCACATCCAATGGTCAAGATTAATTGGGGTCACCTTGTATCAAAGGTAAATGGTCTCATTATATATATTTTTTCAAAATTTAAGCCATCACAAAGTTTTTACAACACCGTTCAACCATTTGAAAATACATCTTACTTTGATTGTTTAGTGCCTTGGCCTTATACAAACAACACCCTTTATGTTTTGAGATCATGTTGACCTGTGAAAAAATAATTTGGCGCAAAAAAAACAAAAAAAAAGAACAACTCCAAATCGAACTGCCCCCATATATGATTGTGCTTCGACCATTTGATGTAGGGTTTTAAGGACTCCAAATTTTCTCTTGTAAAATATTTATATGCTAAACGCGGATAATATTGGGATTTTCATGTAAAAGAAATCCCCCTGTAAGTTAATAATTTGCGCTCAAGATCATGTGATAGGTGGTCTCGAGTGACGACTTTCTCAGCTACCTAATTTATATAATTAGCAAATCAACCCCTAATTTTTACAAATCAGCAAGTCAATTGTTTTATATCTCACATGCATGTGCATGAGAGAGAGAGAGTGTACTCACAAGAGAGAGAGTGAATAAGCAAGAGAGAGAAATCTACACACCCATATTATAGGATACCTAAATTTGAGAGAGGGAGAGCGAGATCAACCATCTTTTCATATCTTAATAAGAGATTTTCATATCCATCCTTAACTTAATATTGTTTTAATATCTTAATTAGGGAGGCGAGAGTAAGATTTCTAGATCCTCCTTATCTAACATTGTTTCTTCTTCATTGTTTTTAAAACCTCCTAAAGTTAGATCGGTGTATTTTATTTATTTATTTTTTATCACACATTTTTCTAAAAGTTGTGCATGCAAGTCATCCCTAATTTTTCCCTTTATTTTTCGTTTCAATCCTCCTAAAATGGGTATATATCCCCAATTCAATCCCTACTGTGGGTAACTAATAACAAGAGAGAGAGAAAGTGCCGACAATTTAAAATTTGATAAATATGAAAATTTAGCCTATTTGATTAATATATAATAGCAATAAATTAGGGTGTGGTTTCTATAAGGTTGCACCTTAAATAATCCAATTAAGGTGCACCTCCAAATTTTAGTATAACATATAATTTTGGTGTAAATTTTTTTTAGGATTATTTGAAAATCTATTTTCATTTCTAATTATAAAATTTTATACTCCAAAAATGGATAAAATCAAATAGAGCTATAAAAATATGTAAATCTTGAAAATAGACGGTCTAGAGAATGTGTTGCAAGATGCGCCTTTTTTGAGACTCAAAATCTTTTTTTTTTTTTCATATTCATAGATCTCTATGTCGAGATGATTAATTAGAGGATTTTTTGATATTAAAACAACCTTTTCTGGTAGATTTTGAAGTGCAACTCTATTTCTAAATTTTGATGATGCAAACATATATAAACTTTTTCCATAAAATTATCGTGCCTTAGTATATAATGGGTGCGCTTTCTATAAGGTTGCAACCTTAAACAATCCAATTATGGCGCATCTCCAAATTTTATCATAACTAGTAATTTTGTTTTAAAAAATTCTTAGGATTATCTTAAAATCTATTTTCATATCTAATTAGAAAATTTGAAACTCCAAAAATAATTAAAATCAAGGAGTTCTATAAGCTTATAAAAATCTTGAAAATGGCAGCCTAGATAATGTTTTGTAAGATGCACTATTTCTGATACTCAAAAACTTTTTTTTTTGATATCCATACATCTCGATGTCGAGATGATCAAGTAGGGGGTTTTTCAACTTTAAGACAACCTTTCTAATAGATTTTTGAGGTGCATATGTAATTCTACATTTTAAGGTTGCAACCTTACATAAACGTTTTCCTCATATAATAATGTAAATAAGAGAAAATAAAATTCAAGATAGAGAAAGATAGGCATACCATATCTAAGATTGAGTTTCCATTTTTAATGAGCGAGAGAGATTTCCATATCATTGATTATCTCCACATTGTTTCCATATCTTAATTTTAGAGAGAGAGAAGAAATTCTTTTCATATCTTAATGAGAGCTTTCCATTAAAAGAGGCACAAGAGAGAGATTTCCTTATCCTCCTTATCTTAACATTGTTTCGTCCTATTCTTTTTAAAACGTCCTAAAGTTGGTAACAATTAGATCTTGCATTTTTTTTGTTGTTTTTGTTTATCCATCCCTTTCCTAAAAGTTCTACATGCAAGTCATACCTAAAATTTTTTCCCCTATTTTTTGGTTCAAACCTCCTAAAATGGGTACCTGACCCCAACTCAACCCCTATTGTACCCAATAATCACGAGAGAGAGAGAGATAGAAAGTACCGACAATCTAAAATATGAGAGATACGAAAATTTAACCGTTTTTATTTCAATAATATATAAAAGAGCAATAAAATTTATCTCATTATAGTAAGTATATATATATATATATATATAGATATATGAAAAATCTTCCCAATGCCTATAGGTGAAAATGAACAGTGATTTCGCTTATGCTCATCATCTTCCAAAGTTCATCGCAAGGTCACGATTGTATGTTAGTGTTTCAATTTTTATTTTATTTTTATTATAAATCAGAATAATTTGAAATTTAGAGTGTGTGTACCTCTTAGTGAGATGCACCTAATAAAAATAAAAAAAAAAATATTTCGTAAAATATAAGTTGACCAAAATACCCCCATAAATGTTTAGAGGTATTTTGGCCAATTTATATTTTACGAATTATTTTTCTTATATTTTTATTAGATTCTTCTATTTTTGATGAATACACGCTCCAAATTTCAAATAATTCTGATTAGTAGAAAAAAAAATGAAAAAATGAAACACTATCAGACAACTGTCACCAAGCGATGAACTTTGGACGGTGATGAGCATATGCAAAATCACTGTTCATTTTCGCTTATAGGCATTATGTAGTGTATTCCATATATATATATATATATATATATATATAAAGAAAAAGGCTGGTGTAGGTCTACTAGCTCACATCTACATATAAGTCCAACGGCAAGACATCAATCCTCAACAGGACCAACTTTCAAATAGACTTGAAATATGTTGTTTTGGTATCAGAATTCTTTATGATGGCCTGAAATTTATTTTCATCTCTAATTATAGAATTTAAAGTTAAAATATAGAGTATATTGAGCAAATCTATGAACACTTGAAAATCTTGAAAAATTGATTGTCTAGATGTACTATTTCCAATACTTAAAATCTATTTTTTCTCAAGTCCATGCTTCTCAAGGTCAAGACAATCGAATTGAGGGTTCTTTTTAGTATCGTAACAATTTTTTCTAATGAATTTTTGATATTTGAACGTTTAGAGCCTCACCCTTATATAAATTTTTTTATTTAAGGAATATAGAAGTTTAAATATTAAAAAATAATAAAATATCACATTTCCACAAGTCTATTATCGCTAAAAACTGGGTCGTTGGAAGCATTAATTGGAAGAGAGATCAAAGGATTGAAACAGAAAAGCAGCCCTTGTCCCAACCAGAATTCTAAGGTCCAGTAATAAAATCTTCCCTAAAAAAGGAAAGTGACATCCCAACGATAGAGATAAAAAGTCTTACATCGAGAGTGAAATTCTTTATTTAAAATTATTATTACGAAACAAAAACCAATGCAAGTCAACAATATCCCTGCCACCAAGACTTTATTTTTATTTATCCTTCAACTACCCTACTATAGAGCTAGAAGATAAATATGTTACTTCTTTTATTTTTATTAAAAAAAGGAGTAAGGGCCTTCTTTCCAACTGATTTTATGATAAAAAAAAAAAGAAAAGAAGAAAACAAAACAAAACAAAACAATAGCCCTTAATTATCTAAAAAATCCATAGTAAACTTTATTCCGTTTCCGAGAACAATAGACCTGGTTCACTCTACAGCACACAAGGACAACTGCACCACCAGAAATTTTAAAAAGATCAGGCCGAGTCGAGTCAGTAGTGAATAACAGTGACATGGTACTCCATGATAGCATTCAAATTGGTGTCGTTGAATGAGTATGTTCCAAGGCGAGCATAACCGCGAGCCAATCGAAGTACCCCATTCCCACCCACCACGGACATCTCTCTCACCTTATTCAAAATCGGGTTCCTACCGACGACTCTGAGCTCACTCCCATTGAACTTGCCCTCTGTGAAGAGGAAGTTCATCTCCATAAAGATAGTTGGCTCAGTTTGGGACACAGAGGCAAAGATGCCTTGGGCCTTTCCGATCATCTTCGATGTAAGGTTGGGGCCCTCAGTGAGTGGTTGGTCCATAACCCTGACCATGCCAAAGAGGGTGGGTGAGGACGGGGTGATATTGGCCTCGGCCACGTTCAGAGGGGTCGGGTTCTTCGCGTCGAGCATGTCGTGGAAGTAGAAATGAAGGTAGTCCACTTTCTTCTTGCCTAGGCGTAGGGGCCCTTTCCAATCCTCACCATCCTCAAGCCCTGAGCCTCTAAGGTGGCCAAGAGCAACAAGGAGGCTAGCCCTATGGCTAATGTGTTTCCTCTCATCTTAGGATGGATCCGCGCCAAAATCTTGGTTAAACCAATAACGTCCTCCTAATTAAGCTATGGGCTCATTTAGTGGGCCTATTCACAAGGGCATGCTCTTTGTATAGTAACCTAATTAGAAGACTTTTCTTGCTTTACGGGTTAGTTATCTGCAAAGTCTTAGCTGCCATTAGGTATAGCACGTTATGCTTTTGTGATGTTGACGTTAATATAATGTTTACAATTTGCCACTTGGCCGTGTTGTTATTTTGTCAATGCTTGAAAGATTTTCAATCCGGATCGAAATTGGCAGATTTGGATTGGGAATTGTGGTAGATGATCTGGTTCCTACAGTATATCGTGGATCCAGTTGTTCCCTCCTAAAACCCAGCGGTTCTGGATAGAACCAACTAATTCTGTCATAGAACTGACAGAACCAGTCACTTCTACAGAAACCGGTTCAGCACCCTACTTCCCACACATGTTTTTAGTATACCTTAATTTTTGGAGCAATTTACATATGGACGCAAAATAATTATATAAAATACAAAATGGGCTGTTTTTGGGCAAAATTACTAGAAGGATTGGTCAAAACGTTATTTTATTTCTTATTATGAAATTACCTCTCAATTTGAGGATACTTATACTGCTTTTTAATTTCATTTTTTAGTTTCTGTAATAAATAGGGTTGTGCCCTATGGTTTGGGGCGGTCCGAGACCTCATTGAACCCTTCAATGCCTTGTTTTGGTGGTGTTCTGGTGGTCTCACGTTAGAATCCTAGGACCGCATTAAACCCTTTGATGCCTTCAAAATAAAGAACATCGACAAACTTTTGGGTAACCATCTCCTGCATCCTTTTGGGCCTCCATGCCTTTTTATAAGGGGCTTGCAAATCAAGATCTGTTTTTTTTCTTCTTTTTTTTTTTTGGGTAATTCAGTGAAGAAGACAAGCCTCTACCCATTTTTTTTGATAGATTAAGAATTAGCTTTTAAAGGTATTAATAAAATGGTGTTAGTGATGGAAATGAAAACCACAACGTGGTGACTAGGGTGTGGGGTGCTACCACCCCGACCTTAGGCCCTTCACAAATCGAGATCTTTTTTGTGAAAAAAAAATCGCGAAGCGTCCCTTTTAATGTCATAAACTCTCTCTCTCTCTTTAATTTACCTCCATTGTTTAAGCAACTGGCAATATGCATGATGGAGTCCATCTTAAAGTTCGTTTTCTTTTGCCTCTCATATTAAAATGTGGGAAGAGAAGAAAAACCCTTTGACCCTTATGTTTAACCTTATAGAAAAATTTGGGTTAGAAAGATTCATTTCACAACAACTACTCGTATTTTGAACCTCCTGTTTACTGTAAAAGGATTGTAACGGACAACACACGCTTAGATATAATACGTTATCGATATTTACATGTTTTTTTTAAATAATTAAAAACTATAATGCAATACCACTTTATTATTTTTTAACCTAAAGAGCTAGATTTTAAAAAAGAAAAAAATGAGTGATTTTTTGAAAATTTTTAGGCAGAAACCGTCTAATGTGGCTGATTCGCCAATCCAACCTGATTTTTCAAATGGAAGATCAGGGTCACGGATCCGTTTTTTGAAACCTTCTATTGGATATAAACATTTTATCTATTTTAAGAATAGATGGAATTTTTATGAGGCTTAGGATTTCTAAAAAGAAATTAAGGCCTCGCATCGAAAGTGCATTTGGAAAACAATTTGGACATTGGAAATCTGTCCAATGGCTCTAAAGTCAGTTTCCACCACCAATTATGAAATTGGAAGCTAAAAAATTATACAGATCTTGAAAATTGACGACCTAGATATTCGACTGATACAAAAGATGGACTTGGGTACAAAGAAGGGCAAAGCTTGGGCTTGTGGAAGAGAGAGAAATGTGGTGGTTGAGTGGCGGCATATCCTCCACACCTCTTCCATAGGGTTTAAATATTGAAACAGGCTTTACATGCCAGCTTCGGCTTTTCGGGCCGTTCTGGGTTAGGCCCGAAATCATTTTTGCATGCCCGGGTCAATCATGAAAATTCTAGGATTTTTCATGTCGGGCTCGGGCCGTCCTAAGCCCAGCTAGTGGAGGGCTTTTCTTTAATTTCAAGATGAGTAATAGAGCGAAACACACGTGTGGGGAAATATAAGCCAAGGAGAAAGGGCAATGTTAGAGTTAGAATTGATTTGAAGGCAATCCTTGCAACGAGGAGGTTCCTTGTTTTGGGCCGAGCGGGATGAGCTTCGTTATGAAGAGAGAGCTCCACGTCCTTGTTCTTCGGTATGACGTTATATTTTGTTAACAACTTTGACATTTGGCCACAATTGGCTACGTTGTTTTCATACCCTTTGTTTTGATTCTTTTTTTTAAAATCTTTTTTACGTTGTATCACGCCATAACTAACACGAGATATTGTTACTTGGAAAGCTTTCTGTATGCCACTAGGAAAGCGTATATATGCCATTCCTCTCAACTTTTCGATCCGAATGGATCGGGAAAATGACTTCAATCATAATGTCATACCTAAAAATATTTTCTTATTTTTAGTTTTTTTTTAAAATCATGTAAATACCATTTTAAATCATGTAGATACCAATCAAATGTCATGCCTAAATACACTCATAAAGTAGCACCTTTGAAAAATACTAACAAAATATTTTAAAAAAATTGGATGACAAAATGCACTTGAAAGCTTCCTTGGTAATTTGGTTATTTTATTTTTTGAAAACATTGTTTCAATATTTTACATAGATATGTTCCATTGAGATGGTGAAACACCAAATTTCATATTTATATAATTTTTAAAAATTAAAATAAAATACTTTGAGACGTCGAATCTGATCAATCAGTGAGAAACTGACTCGTGATATGAGGGCTGAAGCTATCCCCACCATCCATTTAGAATAGACGGCTGAGAGCGAGAGGCAAATATATAAATTCTCTATGGCTAGTAGCCTATAAAAAGCATTTCCGTTTCTATTTGCTCAGTCCTCAATATTATTAGATGGTATATGCAAATTGTGTTGGGAAAATAATTCAGAAGTGAAAAGGGTATCTTAATCATTTTGCCTCATTGGGATTATCTTAGATTTTGGGAGTTCAAGAGGATGTTCTAGTCTTGTGAGGAAACAAAGGGTCCTAGGAACGAAAGGAAATGGTTATTATCCTTTCTATATTGCGTTGGAACAATAGTAACTGGGAGCGGGAGCAGGAGCGGCTCCGGTTCAAGGAACAATGAGCGCCGGATCGATGACTGTTTAAAGCTCTGGAGCTCAAGAAGCGAGTTTTGGTGAGGGTAGAAGTTACGGATCGAGATCCCGTTTGAGCAGGGAGCGAGATCCCGATACATTGGGATCGAGATCCTCATTTAACGGGAACGCGTTCCATGTATTTATGGAGCGAGATCCCGTTTGATTAGGTTGCGAAATCCCGTTTGAGTACGAAGCGAGATCTTGATACATTGGGATCGAGATCCCTATTTGACAGGAACGCGTTACATGCAACATGGGATCGCATTCCCATATCTATTAGGATCGCGTTTCCATCGACAACAAGAACGAGATCCTATTTAATGTTGAGTGTCGCCCCCATCTAAATAATACCATGATCCTATTTAGCTAGAATCGAGCTCCATTCATTGTAGGATCGCATTTCGCACAATGGTGGTCCATGCCCCCATCGCAGAACTCCACTTGTATGAAGAACCCAATTCCATTACACATGGATTCGTGCACCAAGTAAGCACAGCAGCCTGTTCCCATACAAATGCAATATCAATTTGGTTAAATATAAAAACCACTGTTCTATCTATCAATGGTCCATGAGGCTAGATCCATGCGCAACCAATCCTAGGTGTCCTTGGATTAATTAAATCCCATTAATCTAGTGTGAAATAAAGTCTTTTAATGCTATAACTAATTAATCTTAGTATTATTCAAATTCACATATATGATACGAAAATGAGCTTTACGTTGTCGTTTGTATACATGAAAATATATTGTCTAGGATTTGGGTAACATTTGGATACAACCTAAGTATATATGGTTACTGTTAGGCTTAAATTTGGGAAATGCATCACCGTTATTTTTTTGGCAGAAATAACTATATGAAAATTTTACTAAAAAAATTAATTTTTATATTTAAAATTTTTTTTTATTTAAGAAGTTTCTTTTAGAAAGTTATAAGATGGTAAAATAAATTTATTCAAATTTTTGAAAAAATTTATTGTCATAGAAATAAAGATAATTTTTTAAAAATATATATATATATATATATATATATATATATGAAAAAGTCTTCCCAACGCCTATAGGCGAAAATGAATAGTTATTTCGCCTACCCTCATCACCATCCAAATTTCATCACGCGGTTACGATTGCCCGGTAGTGTTTTATTTTTAATTTTTTTTTAAAAATCATAATGACCCGAAATTTGGAGAGTATGTACATCTTACTGATGCGCTTCTAGTAAATTGTACATCTTAATGATGTGCATCTAAAAAAAATGTAAAAAAAAAAATTATCCGTGAAAAATAAATTAACCAAAATACCCCTGAAAATTTTTGGGGTATTTTTGTCAATTGTTTTCATGTAAAATATTTGTTTTTCTAATTTTTTATGATTCCCCTATTTTTGTTGAATACACGATCCAAATTTCAGGTCATTTAGATTTGTAGAAAAAAAAAATGAAAAATGAAACACTACCAGACAATCGTGACCGCACTATGAACTTTAGACTGTGATGGAGGTAGGCAAAATCACTATTCATTTTCACCTATAGGAGTTACGTAGTGTTTTCCTTTATATATATATATATATATATATATATATATATCCAAATTTGGGAACTCATTTGAGAATTATATAGTATTTTATAAAATCAAAGATATAGGAAATGTTTATATAAGGTTGCAACCATAAAATGTAGAACTAAGGATGAACCCCAAAAATATATCGGAAAATGTTCTTTTACTGTTGAAAAAGTCTCTAATTGGTCATCTCGACATCAAGATGTATGAGTGTATGAAAAAAATAAATAAATTTGAGTGCCAGAAATTGTGCATCTTGCAACATATCATCTACAATGTTACAGAACACGTTCCGTGAGACAGTACGAGCGAGATCCATGAAGTAGAGGGAGCGGAATCCATTGTGTATGGGATCAAAACCCGTGCTTTAGCGAGAGAGAGATCCATTGTTAATGGGAGCGAGATCCCTGAAGTAGAGGGAGCAAGATCCCTGAAGTATCGGGAGCGAGCTCCATTGTGAATATGATTGAGAATCCTAAAAATTGGAGCGAGATCCCAAAAATATGGGAATGGGTCCGAGGGAAATCCTGGTTCCGGAACGCCGGAACAAAATTCCCCAGCGGCCTGGTGACTATGGTTGGAACTAGTCGATATATCCCTTATGAATGATGCCTCAAATTTTGGTATGTGACGTCTGACGCAATGGGTTTTTTAAGTTTTAAGTTTTTTAATCTTATTTTTAGATTTTAAGTCTGGTGTTATTTTTGTCTTTTAGATTTTAAGTTTAGGGATATGCATGTACGGTGCACGTGTATTAAATATTAGTCGATAAAATATATATTTAATCTTAAACTGGCATATTCGCTTATAGAGAGTTATAGAAAGAGAGATTTTGTTGATCCATATTCACATATGGGCTTCTATTAGAAAATAAATTCTCATATTAAAATTATATTATTTTATAACCCACTTTAAAATTATTATTAATCATATTAGTAAGGGAAAAGTTTATATAGAGCCGAGGCTTGAAACAATCAAATTAGAGCCTACGTCAAAAATTTCACTAGATGAAGTTGTTTTGATGCCTAAATATCTTCAAATTGATCATCTTGACATCAAGATGCATGAACATGAGAAAAAAATGGATTTTACGTTTTTAAAATAGCGTATTTTGCAACGCATTTTTGGACAGTCAATTTTCAAGATTTTCAAGTTTTCATAGATCTGTCAATCTACACTAGTTTTTAAGCTTTAAACTATATGACTAAAGATAAAAATATATTTTAAGGCTATCAAAAATATTTTCAGTATTAAAACCACATTTCTTAATAGTATTTGAAGGTAGGCCTATTAGTAAACATGTTATTTACTAGTAAGTAAATATTCTTCTAGAGAATTAGAAAAACTTTATATCACATAAATTTCAAAATATGCTTATAATTGTATTAATGACTTGCATTTTGAGGTAATTATTTTCTTAAAAATAATTTCATTTACATTATTTACATATCTAATTTGTAGTTACGGTAAATTACTATCTTGTTTTCCTTTTTCTGTATATGCAATTATATCATTAACTAATAAACATAAATTTACTTTTTCGTATATTAGTAAATATATTATTTAGTTATAAGTAAGTATTATTTTTAAAACTGGAGAAACTGAAAATACAAAAAAGAAATACAAAGAAAGAATTAATTTTTTGTTAAAATTACTTTAATATAAAGTTAGCAAACGCTTTTTTTTTACCTATAAGTAAATATTATTCTAAAAAATTTGAAAAGATAAAGTCCCAAAAATGTGTCACATGGTATGTGTAATAAACAACCCATGATAATTAGATATTTATTGCAATTAAAACTAATAATAAAGTTGGTATACATGCCAAAAAAAGTAAAATGATATATATGCCTTTCTCTTGATACTATATAACGTAATATCAAACAAATATAAAAATTGATATCTTAATAACGTAGAGATGATAATATTATGAATATAATTCAATTTCAAATAAATTTATTAAATGTAAGCTAAACTAGTTAATATAAAGTAATAATATCTATAGATAACATTAGAATTTATTTACTCTTAATAAATAATTACAAAGTTATGCTTATCTGATCATGAGATATTCATAATATTTGATTAGGATTTTGAATCTTTTTGCAGATTTCAATTATATTTTTTGTATAATTAAGTGCACATATATTTGTCACATGAACTTTATAACAATTATTACTATTGTTAGTTATTATAACAAAGTAATTAGTTATAATAACTTAAACAATTATTGATAAATTAAAATGTAAAAGTAAAATAATTTAAACAATTATTGATAAATTACCTGAATGTGTATTTAGTTGTATGGAATAAGCTATAATTACATGATTTGGAGCAATTGCACTATTATAGGGTTGTAAAATAATATATTCGTTTTTTTTCTATCTATGAAAAATTTGGGTAGGAGGCCTTCTCCCCCACCGACGAAAAATTTGGAAAAGAAGCCTTCTTCCCCACTAATTTACCCTAAAAATAAGGCAGTCTTGGAAGGCCCTGTAGGTGACTGTCATTTCCATCCAAAGTATATTGGACTGGTTATTGTTGGGATGAATTAGATGAGCTTTTCTGGTGGGATTCATGGCAAAATTGACAAAATAAATTCTTGGCCATATTTCTTTCAAGAGAAAGGGGATAATGGGATTCTCCCATTCCTTGAAAGCAATGCTTTGAACCTTCGTCATCAATCCATGTTGCTCATTGTTTATCTTTCGAGTAGCTCATCGATCTCATTGCCATGTATATATGGAATTGTAGTAACTCCCAAATTTATTGTTTTTTTAATTTTTCTATTGAAATAACAACGGTAGTTATGTTGCTTTCAATCTCTCTCATTGGTCTCTTCTTGATTTAGTATGCAGATACTTTTTTATCAGTGGCTCAATATTTTACACCTATGCGATCAGGTTGATTTATTTCAGTTAATATTTTCACCATGATCTCTGAATTCTCTTTTCAAGTAGTTAATATTTTTACCATTGGCATATACAAAAAAAAAAAAATTGTATAGAGTAAATCAAAACATTAAGCAGCCTAATCAGTATGTAGTTCTAATCATAGTATTCATGTTTCAATGCAAAAATAAAAATAAAAATTGCAAGCATAGACCACCTCAACATCACATGACATTAGAGAAAATAGGAAAAAAATACAAAGTAATAACCAAAGTAAATTCAATACAACATACTTATATGCGACGGAAAGAGCGTGAGAGGGAGACAAACTTATATAGAGATGAGAAATCGCAAAGATAGAGAGAGTGTTGGGAAAACCATATAGAGACAAAGAGAGGAAAGAAATTTAAATATAACGATTTTAGGGAGAATTTTAAAACAGTAGAGAGGGAGGAGAGACAATTAAATTTGAGATTATGGGGGAGGAGAGAGAAAATAGAGGAAAATATTAAATGTTTAGAAACATTTAGAGTTAACCAGAGAAAAAAACAATCAGAGGGGGAGAGAGGTAGAGTGATTTTAGAAATGTTATAATAGGAATTTTTAAAAAAGAGGGAGAGAGAGAGGTAGATTTATTAGAAGAGAAAAAATAAGAGAGATTTTAAGAAAGTTGATTTATGAAGAGACTGAGAGTAGGTACATGAGAATAAAGAGAGAGAAAAAAAATCGGTGGAGATGTATTAGAAAAGAGAAAATAGAGACACATGGCGCAAGAATAAGGATAAAAAATAAAGTACAATATGTTTAACAAGAAAATGGAAGTTACGGTAGAGAAGTTTTGAAATGTGGGGAGAGGTAGAGAAATTTTAAGAAAGTTAATTTATTAGGATAGAAAGAGAATGGAGGTATGTGGAAAGAAATTAATTACTAATTAATTTTTACGAACCTCCTAAAAACTGAACCTACTAGATCTTGTTTTTTTTCTTATCCTATTGATGGTCTAAAGCCTTGGATGCTAGGCTGGCAAAATGTTTATACAAGCCAAGCTGTCTGTGTCTTGGAATCACTAACCAATCCTTGGACAAAAATTCACAGTCTAGGGATTGGTTTGACGTTTCTTACCTCTAACTTCTTGACTCACACAATCCTCACAAAAACCTAGCGGTCCGAGGATCTAAACATCAAACAGGTACCTACACTTCACAAAACTAATAGATAAAATAAAAAAGTGGTCCGATGTTATGATTATTGGATAGAAGAAAAAATTAAAACGAATGATATATATATATATATATATATATATATATATATGGAAAACAAATGAGAGATACCTTTGCTTAAAATTTGCAAACTTAGGCCTCAATGTAATTCCCTATTTTATTTATGATAGATAATTTCTCCTTATAAAATATGTATAAGGAAATTGAAGTGTGACAATTGAATTTCTCACCACTCTTATTATTTATCCAAATTTTATAAAATCTTTACTACTTCCTATAAATTTTTTTTTGGTGATAGAAAAATCACAGTTTATAACCAAAGAACAATAGCCGACAAGCCACTTATATTGAAAAAACATAAATCAACTACTACATGCATTTCCGAAAGACTAGAAAAAGGAAAATAAAATCCTTACAAAATAGTTACTGTTAGAGCATTAGCACCCATCCTAGCGTAATCATCAGCTATTGAGTTATACTCTTTTTTCTTGCGACAATTGTTTTGATTTTTTATTAAAGCAATGCTTCACAAGAACATGCGATTACAAAGACTGGATGAAATCGTTAGAAACTTACAAAAAGGGAAGATAAACAATATGTTTAGCGAGCCTATCAGCTGCATCATTGGCTTCGGGCATGGTGTGCCCAAAGCTTATCCTCAAATGAGGCTAGGCACATAGGTCTTGAATTTTAAAACAAAAGAGTAAATAGGGACCAGGGGATACTTTGCTCGTTTTTACACCACTTGATAACATTCAAGGAATCCTCTTCAATTATAATATCACCAATGAAACCCCTGTCGGTGATAATATGAAGGCCTTGAAGGAGAGCAACCAATTCAGCATGATTAGCTATTGTAGACCGGCAAGGACCCGAATAAGCAAAAAGAACCGATCCAAAATTGTTGCGAAGAAGCCCACCAATACCTGCAAGCCCTGGATTTCCAAATGAGCTGCCATCAAAATTAAGTTTGAGGCAAGCTTCTAGAGGTGCAATCCAAGTTCTAAAGGGACGACTAGAGTGAGAAGAAGAATGAGCCAGAAATTTCATATTGATATAAATATCAGTCCGAATTGGCCCCGTCCTTCAGGTGTGGAGGAAAACCAATTCCAAAGAGAATTTAAAATGAGATATTTTACCCTTTCAATACTTTGAGACACCCCATCAAAGGTTCTCCTAACCAAATCTGCCATAAGATTACGTTGCTGAAAATTTTCCAAATCACAACATCTTTTTTTGGTAATCCCTTGGCAGAAAGATGGTTAATAATGTTGATGAGATTCAAAGGTATCATGAGGAAAAAACCCAATAGAGAGAAGGCCCAGTGCCATAAGCTAGAGGCAAAAGAACAGTGAAAGAAAAGATGAGAGTAAGATTATTTATCATTTTTGCACATCAAGCAGATGTTTGGAAGAATTTTACCTGTCTTTTGCAAATTGTCTATTGTTAAACATTTTCTTTGACATGCAACACCTAGGAGGTCTTGGATTTTAACTTGAACTAGCCATTTCCAAATAAAACCTTAAGAGGTATCAACAATACGGACCCGATCCATAAAAAGGAGCCTATACACGGATTTGACCGAAAAACATTCGTTTGTTTCTGATTCTCATATGACCAAGTCTTCAGCATTAGAAGTGATGTAAACTTGTTCAAGTAGTTGGGGGAGATTATGAAGCTGTGAAATAACCATGTCCGATAGTCTATTATAACAGCATCCGATGTTCCAGACCATACAATTAGAGGGGGAGAGGGAAATCCACTCTGAAAGTTTTGCATCAGGTTGAGCAACTCTGGCAAAGAGGTCAGGATAAGTAGAAGAAAAATGTGCATCACCAAGCCATTTGTTGAACCAAAAAAGAGTGTTATCTCCATTGCCAATAAGCCATCTGATGTTGCTCAAAACAATATTTCTGCAGCTATAAATATCATTCCAAATCTGTGAGGTGAATTTGCCTCCTCAACCTTTTTTTAATCGAGTGGGTGAGATGATCGAAATCATATTTAGCAATTGGCACATCCTTCCAGAGATGAGAGGAGTCTTGAAAGATTCTCCACCACCATTTGGAAAGAAGCACCTAGTTTACAAGTTTAAGCCTTTTGATACTCAAACCCCCTAGCATTGACAGCATACACACCTGGTCTTAGTTCACCAGATGAAAATTGTTGCAGTTATCCTCCATATTACCCCAAATGAAGTTTGGCATAAATGTTTCAATAAGCTGGATTACTTCACTAGGTATTTGTAGGATTGACATCAAGTAAATAGGAAGATGTGCATAAGTGGATTTAATCAAAGTGATATGCCCACCAAAAGATAAAGTCTTGGTCTTCCATAGGTCAATTTAACATGATAACTGTGAATAAAAGGGTCCCAGGCTGCACGAGTGTGCGTACGATCCGAGATAGAAACCACTTAATATTTAAGGGGAACTTCTCAACTTTGCCACCCAAAACTGAAGCAATAGAAGATAAGAGCATAGTGGAAGCGATTGCAGCCTGCCACTCAAACACTTGGACTTGGCACCCACATTCATTTGCTGCTCTTCCCGCAGGGGTGAAGGCGGATCACAGTTTTGCTTGCCATTTCTTACCTGACACCCACATTGTATGGGCCTAAGTCCCTGAACCTTGATTGGAATAATTAATCCGCTTATTATGGTTGGCGTAGCAATCATGTATGAGATGGATGGCTTTTAATTAAATTCTTGTTATGCGCAGTTTGCCAATTTGCTTCTTGGTTTCCTTTTTTTGCCCTTCTCTTTGGTGAGCTTTATTAGCGTTTAATTAGCACAAAGTATAGGATTCAACTCCTGGACTTGTATATCTTCTGGATGAGATACCGTGTCAAAAAGGCCTACTGGTGTCTCTATAAATTGACATACATGCAGGCGCAGCACACGTGTTAAATAGTGTAATTACCTGGAGATTCAAAATTCATCAAGGAGCTCCATTAGTCTGATGTTCTACATATCGGACCATTGCTTCTTCTTCTTTTTTCCCTTTCTATTTTTTCCAATTATTCCCCTCAGTCTGATGTTCTGAATTTCGGGCAGTATTTTATTTTATCTTTTAATTTTTCCAAAGTTTAAAGCAACACAATCATTGTAAAACTCAAAATTTATGGATGTGGGACACAAAATTTGAAAATATTAACTTGATAGTCAACATATAATGCAGGTGCTTGTGTATGCTTTCATGAATATCCGAATACAAATGCACTATGGAACTAATTTAGTAGTGTTTAATAAGTATCTATTTTCATCACATTATGGTTTAGGTCATATTGTTTATTTTAACATTTTCATCTCTTAGAAAATGTTAGCTTCTTCAAATGGACTAAATAAAAGGAGCTATGATGATATGTTTTTCTTTCTTTTCTTTTTTTAAGTGATTTATGTACCAACGCTAAAATTTTAGGTCTATTATGAAATGCACCACTCATTTGTGGAAATTACAAACAAAATCAGTCAACCCACTTTTTTTATTTTTGTCAAAATTGCCCATCGATCAACACAAATTTTGATTTATATTTTTTGGATTTTTTTGTTAGTAGGGCAATGCCCCAAGATGTTGTATTGCAATGCCCCGAATGTTTTTTTTTATTTTTTTATTTTCTTATTTTTTTAATTTTCTTTGGAAAATTTTACGTGGCCTAACTCAGATTCATCGGTCGGACCCAGATATTCAATAATTATCATCATAACATTTTTCCAACTATTTGGTCCTCATTCAGTATGTTGTTTTAATTGCCAATTTGCTTCTTGGTTTTCTTTGAGTTCCCCTTTTCTCAGGTGAGCTTTGTGTTCGCCTTTTTTCCGTGGACTTCTATATCTTATTGACGAGCTAACGCGTACGACTACTTTCTCTAGAAATTAACATACAGGCCACCTGTGAACATTGTGGAAGCCAAGCAGTCAAGGCTGGAAACTTGAACTATGGACTATGAAATTCATAATCATAGTGGTTCAAGGTCTGGAGCCTTGGATGCGAGGCTTGCAAAATGTTTATACAAGCCAAGCAATCTGAGTCCTGGAATCATGAACCAATCCTTGGACAAAAATTCATAGTACAGAGATTGGTTTGACGTTTCTTACCTCTGACTTCTTGACTCACACAATCCTCACAAAAACCAAGCTGATGGAGGATCTAGACATCGATCAGGTCCTTACACTTCACAAAACTGATAGATAAAATAAAAAAGCGGTCCGATGTTTGGATTATTGGATAAAAGGGAAAAATTAAAAGGAATAAAAATTTATGCTAATGTCTCTCTAAATTATTCTTACATAAGAAATATCCCCCAAAAGTTTGAGTTTTAGCCGTACCTTTTTTTCTCCCAAGTTTAATTTATATATATATATAGGAAAAGCTCCTGTCAGCCCATGGGCTCATGGAACATTGTAAGCTCAATGGTCCTGATTGAATATGGACTGATCCAATTATCACAATTGTATTTCGTAATTGAATTTTAATTTTTTTCAACAAATTAAAATTACTTGAAATTTGGAGCGTCAATTATTCAATAGTAGTCGAATCTAATAAAAATATAAAAACAATAATTCGTATAATTAAATTGATCAAAATACCCCTAAAAATTTCTAGAGGTATTTTGGTCAATTTATTCTATGTGAATTATTTTTTTAATATTGTATTAGGTGTGCCTTGATGAGAAGAGTTTATGCTCTAAATGTCATGCTATTTGGATTTATATAAAAAGTATTAAAATTATATTACTGATATACAGTCATGACTGTGAGATTGGCCTAGATGCCATTGGGCTTACACTGTTCCAAGTGCCCATGGGCTCACCCTAGCATCTTCATATATATATATATATATATATATATATATATATATATATATATATAGAGAGAGAGAGAGAGAGAGAGAGAGAGAGAGAGAAAGAGAGAGAGAGGAAGAGTCTACAAAACACCTATAGGCAAAAATAAACAGTGATTTCGCCTACCTTTATCACCGTCTAAAGTTCATCGTACGGTCACGATTGTCCAGTAGTGATTTCTTTGTATTTTTTTTATACAAATCAGAATAACCTAAAATTTGGAATGTGTGTTCATAAAAAGTAGGTGAATCTATGAAAAATATCAAAAAAATATTTTAGTCAATTTATTTTTTTCGAATTTTTTTTTCTATATTTTTATTAAATGCATCTCACTAAGATATATGCACGCTCCAAATTTTAGGTCATTCCAATTTGTAAAAAAAAAATGAAAATAAAACACTATCAGATAATCGTGACCATGCGATGAACTTTGGACGTTGATAAGGGTAAGCGAAATCACTGTTCATTTTCGTATATAAGTGTTGAGAAGAATTTTCCTATATAGATAGGAAATGCTGAGATTAGCCCACTAACTCATATGAACATATGAGCCCAATAGCTCTGATTGAATCTGGGTCTATGTGACGGTCACGACCTCATTTCTTATTTGAATTTTAATGTTTTTTCTACAAATCCAAATAGTTTGAAATTTTAGGCATCCATTCTTCTCATCAAAGCGCACCTAATAAAACTATTTAAAAAATAACTTTCAAAAAATAAATTGACAAAATATATCTAAAACTTTTCTGGGGTATTTTATCAATCTATTTCTTGCAAATTAATTTTTTGATATGTTTTTAAGATTCTCCTATTCTTGAAGAACTCATACCTAAAATTTCAATTTATTTGGATTTATAGAAAAAAATTAAAATTAAAATTCAAAATGATGTCTTGACCGTCAGATCAGCCCAGATTAAATGTTTGCCGTTGGGCTCATATGTTCATATGAGCTAAGTAATTCAGTAGGGAAGACATGCCCCTACTTGTTTTTTCTATAGATTAGGGAGTTACATTTTAAAGGTGTTAAATTGGGGGTGTCAACGGTAGGAATGGATACCACAATGTGGTAATTTGGTGTGGGGATGCTAGCACCAAAATTCCAGCCCCTTTCCTAAGTTTAATATTTTTTTTGCCCATAAGTTGTTCCAAACATATTCAGACATTTAAAGTTGGCTCCCCCAACCCTGCAAACATCAACTTCGGGCCTTTAATGTTTGAAGTTGATGACCTTTTTTTGGAAGATGATTTTACGAGTGTTTTTATTACAAACCTCAAATTCAGATCTTCAAGGTCTGAAGTTGATATTTGAAACATCTTGTGAATTTTTGTTGCAAGTATCAAATTCGGACATTTGAATTTTAAAGGGAAAAAAAAACATCGGACATTCAACGGCCGAAATGGTGATAATATAAGGACTAAATGGACTTTAACTTTTCTAGGAACATCAGCTTAAAATTATGTTCAAATTGAAAAATACACCAAGTCAATTGGACCAATTCAATGGCTAAGTTTCATAAGGAGAAAAATTAAATGTCGAGACATTCAATATTATACTAGTTTCACACATGCGTTACGCATGTAGTTTAATGCTGTGAAATAGAGCAACGCAATACTAATCTATAAAATGGAAAAAGCGAGGTTCTAAACAATCAAATTCGAGCCCACCTAAAAATTTCACTAGAAAAATTTCATTAGAGGGGGTTGTTTTGATGCTTAAGATTCATGTTCATGAGAAAAAAAATTAGATTTCAAGTTTTGAAATGGTGCATCTTGTAACGCATTTTTGGAGCATCAATTTTAAATATTTTCACGTTTTCATAGATCTGCTAGATCTACACTATTTTTGAAGCTTTATAATTAGAGATGAATATATATTTTAAAGCTATCACAAAGATTTCCAGTATTGAAACCATATTTCTCGACACTATTTGAAGGTGCGCTCTATTATGATTTTTTAGAGCCTTGCCTCTGTAGCCTTTTTTTTTTTTTTCCTCAAGTTCAATCTTTTTTTCTCATAAGTTGTTCCAAACATCTTTGGACATTTAAAGTTGGCTCCCCCCAACCTGCAAACATCAACTTCGGGCCTTTTATGGTTCGAAATTGAAGTTTGTGACCTTCTGTGAAATTTTGTTGCAAGTATCAACTTTGAACCTTCAGATTTTAAGAAAAAAAAAGATTAAACATCAAACATTCAAGGGTAGAAGTAAAAGTAATACAAGAAAAGAAAAAAAGGAACTGAAAAAAAACATGAATCTAAACTAAAACATTTTGTGGGATTTCTGAATATTGGTAATTTAGAATGGGAAAATGGTTTGATAGGGCTACAGCCCTGTCAAAATAAGTAAAGCCTCACTCATAACTCATCATGAATTGTAATTCAAGCAATGGAAAACTTTTACATCAATCATCTCGGCTTGAACATTATTGTCGTGAAGAAAAATTAGGATTTCAAGCTCTAAAAATAGCATATATTGTAACAAATTATTTAGACCGTCCATTTTGCCCCAAAAATAAGTGTTTATAGATCAGCAAGATCTTTATATTTTTTAAGTTTCGAATTTTATGTCAGTGTTGGAAAATTGATTTTAGAACCATAATAAAGATTTCTGCTACTGAATAAGGATTTAAGATGAGGATTTATTTTGTTTTCATGCTTTATAAAAACTTCATCCTTTAGAATGATATTATCATAAATTTTGTTAGTTTCTATAGTATAAACTAAAAAATTGTACATATTATTAGTTTCTTCTTAAAGTTGTTTTCAGCTACCTATTCAGTTTCTAATCGGTTATGTATGTTGATAAAACTACCTCTTAATGTTTAATAAGCTATTTCTAATAAGCAGAAAACAAGCAATTTAAAAAAAAAATAAACAACCATGTAAAAAAATTTATTTGTGAAAAATGACCAAGTTCAGAATCTTACTAATAGTAAGAAAAAAAGAGAGAAGGATTATAGTGTACCTTACGGCATGTCTATTCGAATTTATTAAAAAATTTTCAAGTAAGAAATTGTCTGTATCTAAGTTTGAACAATTGTAAGTTCTGTGGAAAAATTTTTGTATACTTTTGTAACTCTAGAGGTATTTTTGAATTTAATCCAATCTCTTGACAGTAATGTAGTTTGTCTTTGTTTTTATGGGACTTGGTAAATTTAGTCATTCCACCTGTGTATTCATATATAAAGCAGATGAGGTTACAAACCGTCCTAGACAACGTATGGAAAAAAGAATGTTTATTTTACGTGAAAATATTTTTCAAAAATTATTTTACGTGAAAATATCCGTTCATGTGATTAGATGTGAGAATATTTTTATATTAATTATTCTCCATACATCTTTTCACGCAAAGGAATTCATTCACGTGAAAATATTCCCTAGAAAATATTTCCACACGCCTTTGGTTGAATGCAAAATCCATTGAACTCAACGAATGCAGGGTGACGACTTACTTGTTTCTAGATCTAGTACTTCGTCGCTTCAAAGTCATACTGGTTTCCAGAGCTTGAATTTATTTTTTGATTCGGTTTTGAGAAACAACATTGATTTAAAAAAACAAAAGAGAAATTTATGAAATATTTCTCGATACTTAGTATTATTAAATAAACGAAAAGGTTTAAATAAAATCGAGGATCTAAACAATCAAATTAGAGCCTACCTTAAAAATTTTACTAGAAAAGGTTGTTTTGATGCCCAAATATCTTCAAATTGATCATCTTGACATCAAGATGCATGGACATGAGAAAAAATTAGATTTCAAGTTTTTGAAATAGTGCATCTTGTCACACAGTTTTGGACCGTCAATTTTCAAGATTTTTATAGATTTGCTTGATCTACACTATTTTTTATGCTTTAAATTTTATAATTAATGATAAAACAATATTTTAAGGTTGCCACAAAGTTTTCCAGTATTGAAAAAATGTTCTCGACACTATTTGAAGGTGTGCTCTACTTTGATTGTTGAGTGCCTCGGCTCTATACAAACTGCACCTTTAATGACATACCCACAAAATTTTTCATTTTACATAGTTACCTTTTTTTTTTTTCTACATAGTTACCTTTTTGTTTTTTCTCCCTTTTTTTTATTCCTAAATTATCCTCTCTTTGGATTTTTAAGATCCGAAGTTACAAATTTTATTTTGATTTTGGAGATCAAAACAACATCTTTTAGTCAAGTTTGATTTTGGATCTTGAAGATCCCAATTCACGTTTGGCTTTATATATAGAGGCCCGATTTCAAAGTTACACGCCTAAAATTGAAAATTGAAAATTGAAATGAAATTCTTTAATTACACTAATTTAAGGCATATTAGCGTAAATTTCTCAAAAATAAAAAATTCTTAATAAAAAATATATATAAAAGATCGAGGCCCAAACATTTAATTAATGATGATGAGATACCCGGACAATGATAAAGGCAAGACGACTAACTTAATGAGATGCTATGCCTTTTTGTCCAAATATTAAAACATTAATTGATAAATTTTAACAAAATTGGTAAACAACAATCCCTTTTATCTCATACATGCTGAATTTGTTATTCTCTCCAAATAGAATTTGCGCCATAGCTGACAACACCAGTGAAATAAGAAGCTAGTAATGGATCACAGTGACATTATACTCCACGGTCAATGAGCCGGTGGCCAACAAAATAGTCCGGAGTTGTGCATAGCCCTGAGCCAGTCTGAAAACTCCATTTCCACCCACCACAGACATCTCCCTCACATCCTGCAGTATAGGGTTCCTCCCGACCACCGTGAGCGTGCTTCCGTTGAATTCGCCATCCGTGAACACAAAGTTGAGCGCCATGATGAGGCTGAACTCAGTCTTAGAACAAGCTGCTTGAATTCCCTGTGCCCTGCCTATAAGCTTCGACGTGAGGTTGGGGCCTTCTGTTAGTGGGTCGTCAGCGATGTATACGCTACCGAAGCTGGTTGGTGACGTTTTTGTGCTATTTGCTTCGGCCACGAGTATGGGGGTGGGGTTTGATCCTTTGCCCACTTCATGGAAGTAGAAGTGGAGGTGACTCACCTTGGGTTGGCCCATGCCTACGGTCTCTCTCCAGTCATCTGACATGGAGGTGGCTATGGCCAAGAAGAAAAGTAGCAACGCCACTGTAGGTGCTCCTTTCATCTTAGATAGATCTTGAATTGAGTTACAGAGAGGTGAGGCGTGCTCTTTATACTCCATGTCCTTTACATAATCCCCAATTTGTATAGGGTTGGTCTAAATAGAGCCCGGGACTGTGCATAAATAAAATAGGGGCACAAAAGGTGGACCACAAGACTTGTAAGATGGTTGACTAAATAAAGGCCCATTTATGGTAGACTAAAATGGGATTGTATACCAAGAAACTATTTACTTTTGATAAGGTTACATATACTTACAACCAAATCATGTGAAAATCTGATAGCTCGAGTGTGCTTCAAAGTTCGAGAAAATTACTTTTGAAGTTTGAGCTTGGTCAATGAAAAAAAGTATAGCAAATTAATTTTACATCCAATGGTCAAGGTTAATTGTGAGTACCTTGTACTAAAGATAAATGATTTCCTTGAATAATTTTTTATCTAAAATTATTTCCAGTGGATTTTCGTTTTTATTTGAATATTTTCATATCATCTTTGATCTATCTCATGAACAACTTTGAAAGAAATAGTTTTATGTCAAGCCCTATAGTTGATGGGAAAGGTTTATATAAGCGTGCAACTTTAAAATGTAGAACTACAGATGCACCTCAAAAATCCATTGGAAAAGGTTGTTTAAATATTGAAAAACCCTCTAATTGATCATCTCGATGTTCATGTATGACTATGAAAAAAGAATGGATTTTGAGTCCCAGAACTAATGCATCTTACAACACATTATCTAGACCGTCTATTTTCAAGATTTTCATATGTTTATAGATGTACTTGATTTTAATCATTTTTGGTGCTTAAAATTTTAAAATTAGATATGAAAATAGATTATGAGATAAGACTATTTGTACATCAAAATTATACGCTATGATAAAATTTGGAGGTGCGCCTTAAATGGATTGTTTAAGTTTGCAACCTTATAGAAACCACACCCATATTTGACTGTTGCTCAAATAGAAGATCAAGAGTTATGAGGGGAAATTCATATGGTACATTTTTTTTAGCACCATAAACAGTTTAGTTTGTTTTTTTTTGTTTTTTTTTTGCTTTTTTTCTTTTGTTTATTGTTTTTTTTTTTTTTTTTTTGGTTTTTTTTTGTTTTTTGTTTTTTGTTTTTTTATTTTAAGGTTGATCTAAAGAATGAATCAAAGTAATCATAAGTTATTTCTATCAAAAGAATATCATATGTTTTTGGAAATCGGATCACGGGTTCATGGTGATACGTTGGTCTTGAAGGGCCACAAAATATTTCTCTTATAAATTAATTGGAAATTTATCGAAATACCCCGTAAATACGAAGTGTTTAATATTTTACCCATTTGCAACTATTCTAACTCAACACGATGTGTTTTTTTATGCGTATTTTGAACTTAAATCAATAAATATAGGTAGAGAGTTGAAATATTCATTTTTCTAAATTAATGGAAAGCGTGCGATCATCGTGCTTGGAACTTTCAATGTCTTTAAAGCTAAGCAGTCATTAGAGTAGCATGTGATAGTTTTGGTGATCTTGACAATTTCTTTCTTTGACAATTAATTATTATGGAAAAGTATAATATGATCCAAGATAATATTCGATCATATTGTAGGTTACCCTAGAGTAATTTATATACTTTTTTTTTTCATGTTAATTTTTTTTAATATATGTCATTGACTTTCATCCAATTGTCCAGGTTCTTCTAATTTTAAGCTGATGATTTTTTAAATGTTTTAAGCGTATCCTATGGAGAGGGCCAAGTGGCGGGTCGGCACATGTCGTAGATGGTTGAAGTAGCGTGTAATGTGGAAGGGACACATGTACTGACAAATGTAGGTCAAAAGTAACAGCAATATGGATTATGTATAGGGAAAAGTATATTTAGAGCGAGGCATTAAATAACTAAATTTAATCCTACCACAAAAATTTCATTAAAATGGTTGTTTTGATGTCCAAATATTTTTAAATTGATCATCTAGACATCAAGATGCATAGACATAAGAAAAAAATGCATTGAAAGTTATGAAAATAGTGTATTTTGTAATACATTTTTGGACCGTCAAATTTTAAGTTTTCATAAATATATCGATATGCATTATTTTTTAAGCTTTAAAATTTATAAATAAGTATAAAAATATATTTTAAGGCTATCACAAAGATTTCCAATATTAAATCCACATTTCTTGACACTATTTGAAGGTAGGCTCTAATTTGATTGTTTAGAGCCTATGCTCTATACAAACTGCACCCTTACATATGGGAAAAGTTTATATAGAGGGGAGGCTCTAAACAATCAAATTGAAGTATATCACAAAAAATTCACTATAAGAGGTTGTTTTTATGCCCAAATATCTTCAAATTGATCATCTCGACATCAAGATCTATGGATATGAGAAAAAAAAAAAGATTTCAAGTTTTGGAAATAGTTTGTTTTGTTACAAATTTTTGAACAGTCAATTTTCAAGATTTTTAAGTTTTCATAGATATGTTGATCTACACTATTTTTTAAGCTTAAAACTTTATAAATAAAGCTGAAAATATATTTTAAGGCTATCATAACGATTTTCAATATGGAAACCATGTCTCAACGCTATTTGAAGGTAGGCTCTAATTTGATTGTTTAGAGCCCAGGCTCTATACAAACCACACCCTATATATAAGAAAAATGAGGAAAATGAGTTATGTAATTAAATCGATGATTTGGTTATGGTTTTCAGCCACTAAGGAAGGGAGGGGGGGGGCAAATCTCAGCATTCTCATTATGCTTGGAGGTAGGAGTTGTCGTCCCAATTCATTTTGGTCACCACCGTTGGCAGGTACTTTGAAGCTTAACTTTGATGATAGTTCCCTAGGTAATCCAGTTATTGCAGGTATTGGTGGGGTGCTCAGAAATGGATGAGGTAATGTTATTTTTTCTTTTGCTGGTCCCATTGGTTGTGCTACTGCTAATAAGGCTGAACTAAGTGCAGTGTATCATGGGTTGAAAATTTTCAAGGAGATGAATTGTAGGGATTCTGTTTGGATTGAAGGTGACTCCTTGATCGAAGGCGACTCCTTGAATGTAATAAAGGGAGCAGTGGATGCCTTGGGAATTGCGTTCACTTTGGCTTAGGGTTATGGATATCTCTCCCTGTATCAAAGTTTTTTTTTGTCATGTTTACCCGTGAAGCTAATTCTTTAGCTGATGTATTGGAAAAATGGGGGGGGGGGCTTCTCTCTTTGGTTATTTTTTATTCTATAATTGGTTTCTAGAGATTAATAAAAGATCGAACATTTGTCAACAAAAAAAAAATTGATTTGATAGGGCTGTAGCCCTATCAAAATTAGTAATCCTCACCTCATAACTTATTGAAAATTGCAATTGAAGCGTTAAAAAACCTTTACATATTGTATCTTGGCTTGAAAATTGCAATTGAATTATTAAAAAATCTTTATATGTCCTATCTTGGCTTGAACATTTGGGTGGTGAAAAAAAATAGGATTTTAAGCTCTAAAAACAGTGTATATTGTAAAAAATTATCTAGATCGTCTATTTTGTTATAAAAATAAGTGTTCAAATATCCGAAATATTTGTATCATTTGCGAGTTTCAAATTTCATTGTCGGTGATGGAAGTTGATTTTAAAGCGATAGACAGTTCTGTTGCCAAAAGTGCTTTCTAGACGAAGATTTGAGATGAGGCTTTCTTTTGTTTTCATAAAGCCTAGGCCTTGTAGCAACCTCATAGAAATAAGAGATGCACTTTCCATAACGCCTATGATTTATTGGAAAAAAAGAGAAAACAATGGAGCCTCACTTTGAAGGAAACTGGTTTGATAGGGCTTTCACCCTATTCAAATAAGTGAAGCCTCACCTCATAACTCATTGAAAATTGCAATTTAAGCATTGTAAAACCTTTATATCATTCATCGCGGCTTGACCATTATGATTGTAGAAAAAAAAAAGGATTTCAAGCTTTAAAAATAGTATATATTGTAACAAATGATCTAAACCGTCCATTTAAAATAAGTGTTCATAGATTCGCAAGATTTGTACCAATTTTTAAGTTTCAAATTTTATTGTTGGTGTTGAAAATTGAATTTAGAGCCACCATAGTTATTTCCAGATGAGAATTTGAGGCGAGGCTTTATTTTATTTTCATAAAGCCTAGGCCTTATAGAAACTTCATCCCACTAAACCTCATTCGGCAAATACTTTGGGGTGTTTTAAAATCTATCTCCACTACTGGTTATAAAATTTGTAGTTCAAAAAATGGTATAGATCTTGGGGATCTGTAAACACTTATTTTTAGGATGAAATGGATGGCCTAGATAAAGTGTTACAGTATATATATATGCTAATTTTAGTACTTGAAGTCTTGATTTTCACAATCATAATGGTGAAGACCAAGATGTTTGATTTGAAAGTTTTCGTACTCCAAAACTCCAATTTTAGATAAGCTTTGAGGTGACGCTTTACCTATTTTGTTAGGATTTATGGATGCAGCTCCTGCAAGAGTCATGAAGCCTCTTTCTCTTTGCTACTTGGATAGCATCCCGAGTGTGATCGTAGTCCATCTTTCATGTCACGTCGCGAATCATGGACTTGTGGTCACTGAAGATCATCATGTACCCTCATTGCATGGGGTTGCATCTCAAAGGAGTTCTTCAATCAAGCTGCTCCCTTTTGTGGCCGTACAACTAGTGCCACACATTTGAGTACTATGGGTGAAAAAAATTATAGTATGTTGTTCGAGTTGGCCCGTCAAACACCAGTAGTTACTCCCACTGGAATGTTGAGTTTATCTGGATCTCCTATAATAGAATGCATGTAAATCTGAATATCCAAGTAATTGAAATAATTGTGGGACTGTTGAAGCGCCCACTCAATTATAACACATATAATATGTATTTTCTCAGCATTCTCATGCCTATGTCATGAAGTAGTATAACAAGCCTTATGAGAAAAAAAAAAAAAACTCAATGCCCGTTGGTTTTGCCATATGCAAAACTTTCTTAAACCATAAAGGTTCAACCACACTAATCTCTTGGTAGTAAACCACACAAACCAAGTTATCTTATCCACACAATATGTGTCAAAGAGGCCTACCAAGACGGCCTTCTCTATAGTTCATGGTATTAGGTAATCGATGATTCCAACAAACTAACTCAAAAGACATATGATCGATACTAAAAAATATGAGTCATGACATATGGGTGTTTAAAACTATAGTATAGACAAAAGACACTTTCTCCTATCTTTATAAAATACTTTCAAGACTCGATGTTTTTCCTTTTTATCATAACTCTTGATTTGGTATATTTTCACAAGCAATAGTTAGAAAATAACATGAAGGTTTGAATGATTTTCTATAAAGAGTTAGTGGACCTCGCAAGTTTAAGGGGTTTTCTCAAAACTATAACTATTGACCTAGGTTTTTTTGCTTAAGAGGTCCAATCTTCTTTCAAATGAACGTATTCAGTCTTCAAAATCAATTTACCATATACACCTTTGCTTATTTATTAAGTTATGTTACAGCCAACAAACATAAATCTATCTTACGATTTTATCCAAAACGAAACACGACTAAAAGTTGTTTATCAAAATCTAACAAATATACAGATATTTTCTCGGCAAATATTTGGAGACTTTAACATGAGATCCTCAACATATGCAACACACCATATCACCATAAATTATCGAGAGGATGGTCAACAATATCGGGTTCCATTGAAACACTCCAAATATGCTACATATTTGATTGAGTCATATCCATATCTCATGTTTGATATTTAGGTCCATAGATCTTGATCAAACTACATCTCCATGTATTTTACTACCTTAATTAGTTCATACAATCACAAAGAGGCTCAAAAACACTTGGTATTAAAAAACTGGCTCTTTTAAACTTGTTAGTCCCTATCAACTAATGTCCATACAATACATACATATGTACAAAACTAGCCAAGTTATAAATGAAGCATAAAGAATGATAAATAAATTAATGAATCCTCTTTATTTATATGACCTTACCATGCAATGTGGGATAGATTTCATACCTCGTAGTGTATGGTACCGGGGCTTACTTGATCTTGGATTTTCTTACTAACGAATTTTGGTAGTATTCGGAGAGCACACAACTGATGGAGAATCACATGGTCATCAAAGTGTCCATCTTTTCGGTCTTTGGATTTTCCCCTTTTTATACCATGAAAAAACACTCTTCTTCATGCCATCACTCCAAAAATCACAATTTCAATTCTCTTTTCGATCTTTAGAGTTTCTAGACGGCCACTGTCTCTTTACATATCGCTTCACTATGAATATGCTTTTACATGTATTGTGTTTCTACTATTTTTTACAGTTCCCAGATTGAGCACCCTTCATATAGAGTGTCATGTCTCTCCAATATTGTATTACCTCTCTCTGAGTTTTACTGTTATAAACCATACTCATGACACACTATAAAACTTGAACGAGTCCTAAAAAGGCATCTATTATGAGCAATACAAAGATGCGCCTTAACAAATATTTTTTCTTGAGACCATTTTTGTTGCAAACTAGACTCAAAACTAAAACTAAACATTATGGTGTGAATCCCAAATAGTATTTTTCTACATGGAAGTAAATAAGTGACATTCATGTCATAAAATATGTTATACTGCAGAATTCTAAGATAAACTCTATCTTGTAAAATTATATTTTCTCTCGATCCACTTGGAGTTTCCCTTTTAAACTTCTTTTATTCAAAAGTAGACACAAAAGGGCAGTAATTATCTTTCTGCGAACCTCATATCCCATTGTTAAGTAGACTTGTCAAAAATGGATATTTACATCTCAAACAAACACACCAAACCGCATAAATTCAGGATGACTTTTTTCCAATAAAGAAATATTTTTCTTTATTTCCCATGGATATTTCTCTCTCAAATAATTATTTTTAGATAGTGGACTCAAAATAGCACCTTAAGAACTCAGTATGGACCTCAAAACATTATGTTAACAATAGAAATAAAATCATGACATTCATATCACTGAAACAGTTTTCATTGTAGAAAACAACACTTGCACATACTTCAATAAAAGGACCATATCTTTCAAACCGCAAGTGATTTCTTCATAAATTTTTTTTTTTTTTTAAAGTAAACTCAATTTGATGAATTACAGGAAAATATAACTGAGAAATATAATTATTTTCATGGTGAAAAATTTCACAGAATTCAATGTACAGTTCCTGAATTTCGCAGGTTCAGAATTGACACCTCTTAATGATGAGTCCATAACACTCAATTCCCCGTAATCTCCTACTGAAATTTTGTAAGAAGATCTTACTCTAAAAAACATAAGTATCGTTGCGGTATATATTAGAGAAATATCTCTTCTTCTTATTCATATCAGTGCTCCAAAACAATACAGGAAACCCTATTCTGCAGAGTACATTTGCGGCATAGGAATCATGCCAATAATCATTTCAGAGGTTTCCCATAGGACAACAAAGCCATTGTCTTTCAAATGTCTGGCTTTTAACTCATAAAAATAGTGAAACAAAAGAGATATGGTAGCATGAAACCTCACTTTGATACCAATGAAAGTTAGGCAAGGTGATCTAGCATAATGTATATAGTTTTTAATTTTTTTTCTTTTCACCGACTAGAACACTTACAATGTCCAAATACAATAAAACTCTATTGAAATAAACAAATAAATAACCAAAAGTAGTTCTGACATGCTGCTATTAATTACAACATCATTTATTCAATAAATAAAACCAAAACAATGATTATGAGAAATAAAATCTAGCAAACCACAAAGCAAGATACGAGAGGATTACCTCAACCGGACTTAGTACACCTCACACTGGGTCTCCTCCTCTAATGGTGTACGGATCAATAGTCTAGCTCAGATCTTAGAAAGATGGGCAACTCCGACCTCATCAAAGGATAACCCATAAATCTTCATCGGTGGCCAGGTAATAGGGTTTTCCAACTCGATTGACCTAGCACGTCAAACGAAATCTGAGTATCGGCAAGCATTTACCTATCTCGATCCCTCCCTTTATCCCTCAAGATCATATTCCCTCGGTCCCTCAAGACCATATTCTCTTGGTCTTTCAGAATCATTCCCCCACTGAAGTTGTTTGTTCGGGTATATCAGATATTGATTACATGCTTTCGTAAGGCCTTTAATGGCACAAAAGTTCAGCACATTCAATGACTCAATTATTCATCATCAAACATTCACGAACCTTGACATGTGTACACCCTATGCCCATCCATACATATTAGCATAGCACTCTCAAACAAGAGCTTTGTAAAGGAGAAACAACACAAGAAAATTTTATTTTAAAAAAAAACAAATCAAGGAAATTTCATCAGTCATAGAATCATTCTAAAATGATACATGAATGACATTTCCTCAGTAGTGGATAACGGTTACATTGTAGTGCTCTATAGCGTTCAGAGTTGTTGTATCGTTGGAGTAGGTTTGTTTAACACCATAGGCATGAGCCAGGCAGAAGGCTCTGATCCCTCCAATAATCGACAACTCCCTCACCTTAAGCGGAACTAGATTCCTCCCCATCACAATGAGAGTGCTACCTTTGAACTTGCCATCTGTGAATACTAAGTTGTGGGACTCGAACAAACTGAGCTCAGTTTGGGATGTGAAAGCATACAGGCCTTGTGCCTGACCAATAACCTTGGATGTGAGCTTCGGTCCTTCGGACAAGGGATCGTCAATAACAACAACCTCGCCAAAGAGAGTGGGCAAGGCATTTGCCGTGTTGGCTTTGGCCACGGTCACTGACGTAGGCTTCTTTGCGACATGGAGGTCATGTAAGTAGGAATCAAAGCAGCTCACTTTTGGTTCACCTAGGCCTAGCTGTGCTTGGCAAATGGGCATGGAGGAGAAGAAGAGCAACAATGAGGCCATGCAGGTGGCTAATGCTTCGTTCCCTCTCATCTTGGATTCAATGAGATATTTGATGAAGGTAGTTTCTTTTATACATGGCCCGGTCTGAAAACTCCTTGGTAATATCTGTGAAAAACCTTACCTTAAAAAAAAACAAAACAAGTATTTGGGAAAAACCTTATTGCCAGGTTATGTTGGTGGATGGCGTGATGAACTAGAAAAGAAGGGTCTTTTTGCAATTGTTTCACTTGGAATTGCCGTTCAAATATTTGGGGAAAGCCCTCATTTGATTTGGGATATGCTAGTTATTATATCTTTCTTTGATTTTGATGTTGTTATTATATTCTTTATTTTATGTGTGTGGTTTTGCTTATAGCCTAGGCTCTAAACAATCAAATTAGAGCCTACTTCAAATAGTGTTGAGAAATGTGATTTCAATATTGGAAATTTCTGTGATAGTCTTAAGATATATTTTCATATTTATTTATAAAGTTTAAAGCTTCAAAATATCTTGAAAATTGAAGGTCCAAAAATGCGTTACAAAATATACTATTTTCAAGACTTGAAATCCATTTTTTTGTCATGTCCAGATATCTTGATGTTGAGATGATCAATTAGAAGATATTTGGGCATCAAAGCAACATCTTCCAATGAAATTTTTGAGATAGGCTTTAATTTGATTGTTTAGAGCCTTGGTTCTATAGACTTTTCCCTTACGGGGAATAATGTGGTCGTGCCTTAATAATTGAAGCCTTTAGATGCAAAACACTTGTCTTGACCATCCTGCCCTCCTCCGTTTAGTAGCAATATTTTTCTCAAACGTGTAAAACCGAACTAAAAAGAAGAGGAAGTAGAAACATGTAATTAATGGATGGAAAAAGTTTATATAAGGATGCAACCTTATAATGTACAACTACGGATGCAGCTCAAAAATCCATAAAAAAAGGTAGTTTTAATGTTGAAAAACCCTTTAATTGATCATCTCGGCATCGACATGTATGACCATGAAAAATACAAAGATTTTAAGTCTCAGAAATGGTGCATTTTATAACATAGTATCTGCACCGTCAATTTTTAAGATTTTCATATGTCTATAGATCTACTTGATTTTAATCATTTTAAAATTTAAAATTTTATAATTAGATATAAAAATAAAATTTTAAAATAATCTTAAAAACATTTTATATCAAAATTATATATCATGATAAAATTTGAAGGTGCACCTTACCTCTACAGCTACGGATGCATCCGTATGCAATTAGCACCATTAATGGATATGTATGGGTGGGATGTAAGATTAAAGATACACTGTAGAGAGAAAAACCTGTCATTGGGCAAGTGGCATCTAGTGGCGAGCATTATTTTTGGCACAGCTCTTATTGTCGAGTCGTGATTTTGATGGTTTAAAGTACACAACATGCTATAATTTTTTTTATGTTTTTTACATGTCATTTTAGATGAAACTGGGGCATATGTAGTTTTCAGTGGGTACGCTGTTACAAAAACCCCTCTTATAAAATAAAATAACCAAAGTGCTCCCAACAATTTTAAGGGGTACCTGGTTATTTTAGTTTATTAGAGTCATTTATTTTTTATTTTTAGATAGTGAATCTTATTGATAACTACACGTCCCAAATATATAAAAAACTAAAGAAAGAGACCGTGCTTAATTGGTTAACGCTCGGTGATTTGTACCACATGTATCAATTTGAAGAATCAAAATGGTGGTATTTTTGAAATAAAAAAAAGGTAAAAAGGCTATATACGTAAAATTGAAGAAATTCTTTAACAACACCAATTTAGGGGTTAGTAGCTTAAATTTTTCAAACCAAAAAACGCATCCTTAATAAAAAATCGATACAATGCGGCATATTCTAGGAGCCCAAACTATGTAGTTGAATAAATCTTTCTCTATATGTTACGGGTCGAGGGTTCCTCCTTCTGCTTCTCCTTCTTCAAACTCCGATTTGTACTGTTCATATAAAAATGTCTGATCAACGATAGAACTTGATCCAATTTGGATTATATGTAATGGATTCCTTCGTTCGAACCGAAAAAGCAATGATCAGTATAAAAAAAATAAAAAGGCTATACACGTATAATTGAGGAAATTGTTTTAACAACACTAATTTAGGGGTTAGTAGCTTAAATTTCTCAAACAAAAAGAACACATCCTTAATAAAAAAATTGTAAACTATCGAGCACTCCAAATATTCAATAAATGATAATGAGACCCCCTGATGATAAAAGGCAACACGGCTAACTTGATGAGACTTTGTCCTATGGAGCATAGAGGATTAAGATTTAAGGGCTTTTTGTGGTCCCTAGTCTTCTTCATTCCCCTCAAGAAAGATGTCTTCGAGGCAAAATTGCATCCATCGCGATTCTCATCAATCAAGTAATGCCACACCACAAATTACAACATTTATTGATGAATCTGAAGAAAGATATTGGTAGACAAGAACCCCTTTTATCATAAAAAGCTAGCAATGGATCACAGTGATTTTGATTTTGGAGATCAAAACAACATCTTTTAGTCTAAGTTTGATTTTGGATCTTGAAGATCCCAATTCACATTTGGCTTTATATATAGAGGCCCGATTTCATAGTTACACGCGTAAAATTGAAAGTTGAAAATTGAAATGAAATTCTTTAATTACACTAATTTAAGGCATATTAGCGTAAATTTCTCAAAAATAAAAAATTCTTAATAAAAAAAATATGTAAACGATCGAGGCCCAAACATTTAATTAATGATGATGATATACCCGGACGATGATAAAGGCAAGACGGCTAACTTAATGAGATGCTATGTCTTTTTGTCCAAATATTAAAACATTAATTGATAAATTTTACCAAAATTGGTAAACAACAATCCTTTTTATCTCATACATGCTGAATTTGTTATTCTCTCCAAAAAGAATTTGCGCCATAGCTGACAACACCAGTGAAATAAGAAGCTAGTAATGGATCACAGTGACATTATACTCCACAGTCAATGAGCCGGTGGCCAACAAAATGGTCCGGAGTTGTGCATAGCCCTGAGCCAGTCTGAAAGCTCCATTTCCACCCACCACAGACATCTCCCTCACATCCTGCAGTATCGGGTTCCTTCCGACCACCGTGAGCGTGCTTCCATTGAATTCGCCATCCGTGAACACAAAGTTGAGGGCCATGGTGACGCTTAACTCTGTCTGAGAAGAAACTACTTCAATTCCCTGTACCGTGCCGATCAGCTTCGAAGTGAGGTTGGGGCCTTTTGTTAGTAGGTCGTCATGCACGTAGATGCTACCGAAGCTAGTCGGTGAGGCCTGGGTGCTATTCAATTCGGCCACGAGTACGGATGTGGGGTTTGGTCCGGTGAGCACTCCTTGGAAGTAGAAGTGGAGGTGGCTCACCTTGGGTTGGCCTATGCCTTGCCTCTCTCTCCAGTCATCTGACATGGAGGTGGCTATGTCCATGAAGAAAAGCAGCAACAAGGCGAATGCCATGGTCGGTGCTCCTCTCATCTTTCATATATCTTGAATTGAGTTGCAGAGAGACAATCCCCACTGTCCTCACAGTTTTATTAGGTTGACCTTAATGAGGACTTTGCATGAATAAAATAAGGCCACGCATATGGTGGTCCCAGGAGACCTTGTAAAATGCTGAAATAAAAATAAGGAAAAAGTTTGTAGTCCCAGGAGACCTTGTAAAATGATCAAATAAAAATAAGGAAAAATTTTATAGTCTCAGGAGACCTTGTAAACTGCTCAAATAAAATAAGGAAAAAGTTTATATAAAGCCGAGGCTCCAAACAATCAAATTAGAGCCCCCCTCAAAACTTTCACTAGAAAAGGTTGTTTTGATGCCCAAATATCATTAAATTGATCATCTCGGCATCAAGATGCATGGAAATCAGAAAAGAATGGATTTCAAATTGTGGAAATAGTGCATATTGTAACGCATTTTTGGACCATCAATTTTCAAGATTTTCAAGTTTTTATAGATCTGTTCGATATACACTATTTTTGAAGCTTTAAATTTTATAATTAAATATGAAAATATATTTTAAGGCCATCAGAAAGATTTTTAATATTGAAACTACAGTTCTCGACCCTATTTGTAGGTGCGCTCTACTTTGATTGTTGAGAGCCTCAGCCCATATATGGTGCTCCACCGAGTAACAGCAATCGGTTGGGATAATTTTCAAGATTTCATATCATCTCTTATATACCATGAACAACTTTGAAAGAAAGTTTTGAGTCTGTAAAACCATAGATTTGATTGTTGCCTCAGTAGACAATCTAGATTTATCATCGAGGGGAAATTGATACGGTACATTCTTTTAAGCTCCATTCCCCCATGGCCATTTTTCCATGTAAGGTACACAAAAATCACCATTAGAGCCTTTTCCTAACTGTATGAAATTAGCTATACAAATTCAGATCTGCTATTTTGTTCTATGAAGGGCTATATCCTCAGTGTGACCATAAATCCGCAGATCTTTTTTTACTATTTCTAACCTTATCTTTTTAGTTATGCCCCTTATCCTTTTTTAGCCTTCTACTTGAAACAACTCTCACCTCTTTATAATTGTTATACTTCTACTTGAAACAACTCTCACCTCCTTATAATTATTATACTAGGTCTGTGTTGCACATAACCAGCCCACCTAAGTCTACTATCTCTCATTTTATCGTCTATTGAAGCCACACCTAAGTCTAATTTCTCTCATCTTATCGCCTATTGAAGTTATACCTAAGTTCTCCCGGATATATTTATTTCGAATTTTGTCCCTTCTTGTCTTGTCACTCATCCATCTCATTATCCTCATCTCAGCTACACTCATCCAATGGGTATATTGTTGCTTGACGTTCCAACATTCTACTCACAGTTGTCTATAAAACTTCTCCTTCAGCTTCATTGGTATGTGACGATCACATAAGGCTTTGGTTACACATAACCACTTTGTCCACTAGCTCTAATTCTATATGCGAAAGATTGTATATAATAACACCCCTTATGTCACAATAGATGAGAAATTTTATTATGGATTTTGTTCGCAATGATATATCCTCAACCACTTGATTTCGAATCTAATGGTCAGTAATGATTGTGACTTCCTTTTGTAAAAAATAAATAGTCTCATTGTATACATATCATTTTCTTTATTTGACAAATTAAATAGCTATTAAGCTATGGTAAAGTATAATATGATCCATATGATTAATATTTGATCATAATATAGGTTATTAAAAGAATACGTTTTATTGTAGTTTATCTTCTTAAATTTTCTGAATGTTAAAAATCTTTTCAGTTTTTGTTGACATTCGCCCAATCGCCCACGTTCCCCGATTCTCGTTGATGATTTTTATAGGTTTTAGCTCTTGAGTCTCGGACGGGTCATGCAAGTTGAGACAAACTTTATCTTCCTATACTTTATTCATTTTGGGTATCATGTGGAAGGGACAAACCTATTGAGAAACTTAGGTCCAATTGCCAAAGGAACTGCAATAAAAATAAATAAATAGTTAAGGGTATAGTTTATTGTGCGTCCCTAGATCAAAACAACGGATCGGGCCGACTAGTCGGTCCTGGCCCGATCTGGTTAGTCCACTCGATTCCAACTAGATCGCTGATTAGTGCCCGATTTTTTTTGAAAAAAATGCAATTTCGGTAAAAAAATTCCAAAAAACTCAAAAAGTCCCAAAAAATTGTAAAAATGTTTAAAATTAACATGCATTGTTTTTTTATATTATCACATAAAAAAAGAAAAAAATAAAAATCATAAGCAAAATTGGGTTTCGGAGAAAATGATTAGACACCTGAAGCATTACGTTTTTCAGTGATCAATATATAATAAATATATAATATTAATATGCAATCAATATATACTATACAATATAAATTAAATTAATAAAATAAAAATAAAAATATAATATAAAATATAATATGATATAATATTTTAAAATATTATAATAGTTCAACTCGAACCATGCTTTTTTTTGGGTATTTTAGAATTCAATTAAAAATATCAGTAAAATATAAAATTGTTCATCCCTTTGTGACAAATTTGATAAATTTCCATTCCTCTCATATCTGTGTCTATGTGTATGTCTATGTGCCCCTTGGGGGGTTGGTGGTGTAGGTATTAGATTGAAGATCAAATCAGATGAACAACGCAAAATTTTTATTTCCCCCGAGTTGAGGGACCTGCGAGCTTGGCACCTTGTCGGGCTTGACCAACTTTGGTGCGTTTGAGTCTACTCACCCAAGGCAGCAAACCTTGCAGTTAGCAAATAAAAAATTTGAAAGAGTATATAAAGTTTTAAGTAGAAAAATAGAAGAAGGAAAATTGTTTCATGCGAGCTGGACCGTATTTCTACATTATGGGGTCCAGAGGTATAAAGCATCCATCTTAAAGATGGATGCAAATAGATAGTCCATCGAAAAACAAGTCTAACTAACATGATATGCAACACACGATATCACCATAAATTATCGAGAGGATGGTCAACAATATCGGGTTCCAGTGAAACACTCCCAATATGCTACATATTTGATTGAGTCATATCCATATCTCATGTTTGATATTTAGCTCCATAGATCTTGATCAAACTACATCTCCATGTATTTTACTACCTTAATTAGTTCACACAATCACAAAGAGGCACAAAAACACTTGGTAATAAAAAACTAGCTCTTTTAAACTTTTTAGTACCTATCAACTAATGTCCATACAATACATACATATGTAAATGAAGCATAAAGGATGATAAATAAATGAATGAATCCTCTTTCTCTATATGACCTTACCATGCAATGTGTGATAGATTTCATACCTTGTAGTGTATGGTACTGGGGCTTACTTGATCTTGGATTTTCGTACTGACGAATTGTAGTAGCATTGGGAGAGCACACAACTGATGGAGAATCACTTGGTCATCGAAGTGTCCATTTTTTAGGTCTTTGAATTTTCCCCTTTTTATACCATGAAGAAATGCTCTTCTTCATGCCATCACTCCAAAAATCACAATTTCAATTCCCCTACCGATCTTTAGAGTTTCTATACAGCCACCGTCTCTTTACATATCCCGTCATTATGAATATGCTTTTACATGTATTGTGTTTCTACTGTTTTTTACAGTTCCTAGATTGAGCACCCTTCATAGAGAGTGTCATGTCTCTCCTACATTGTATTACCTCTCTCTGAAGTTTTACTGTTATAAATCATACTCATAGCACACTATAAAACTTGAACGAGTCCTAAAAAGGCTTCTATGGTGAGGAGTACAAAGATGTACCTTAACATGTCATATCTTTCGACTTACTACAAAATAGAACATGAGCATCCCATGAAAAATTTATGGTATCCCTCATCGCACAAAGAGTTTGTCTTTGAAAGTTTTTGAGTATGAAAGTAGACTCAAAATCAATATTTAGTGTCATCGCCAAATCACACCATCTAATCACTCTTTTAATTAGTGACATTCACATCAGAATACAGTTTTCATAGAACAAAATCAGGTTGTGCACCTCTCAATATAATAATTATTTCTCTCAATTAGCAAATATTTTTTCCCGAGACCATTTTTATTGCAAACTAGACTCAAAACTAAAACTAAACATTATGGTGTGAATCCCAAATAGCATTTTTCTACATGGAATTAAATAAGTAACATTCATGTCATAAAATATGTTAAACTGCAGAATTCTAAAATAAATACTGTCTTGTAAAATTATATTTTCTCTCTATCCACTTGGAGTTTCCCTTTTAAACTTCTTTTATTCAAAAGTAGACACAAAAGGGTAGTAATTATCTTTCTGTAAGCCTCATATCCCTTTGTTAAGTAGACTTGTCAAATATGGATATTTACATTTCAATCAAACATACCAAACCGCAGAAATTCAGGATGACCTTTTTCTAATAAAGAAATATTTTTCTTTCTTTCCCATGGATATTTCTCTCTCAAATAATTAATTTTAGATAGTAGACTCAAAATAGCACCTTAAAAACTCAGTGTGGACCTCAAAACATTATGTTAAGAATAGAAATAAAATCATGACATTCATATCACTGAAACAGTTTTTGTTGTAGAAAACAACACTTGCTCATACTTAAATAAAAGGATCATATCTTTCAAACCACAAGGGATTTCTTCATAAAATTATCTTTTTTTTAAAGTAAACTCAATTTGATGAATTACAGTAAAATATTACTAAGAAATAAAATTATTTGCACGGTGGAAAATTTCATAGAATTCAATGTACAGTTCCTGAATTTTGCAGGTTTAGAATTGACACCTCTTAATGATGAGTCCATAACACTCAAATCCCCGTAATCTCCTACCTAAATTTTGTAAGAAGATCCTACTCTAAAAAACATACGTATCATTGCGGTATATATTAGAGAAATACCTCTTCTTCTTATTCATATCAATGCTCCAAAACAAGAGAGAAAACCCTATTCTATAGAGGACATTTGCGGTATAGGAATCATGCCAGTAATCATTTCAGAGGCTTTCCATTGGACAACAAAGCCATTGTCTTTCAAATATCTGGCTTTTAACTCATAAAAATAGTGAAACGAAAGAGATATGGTAGCATGACACCTCACTCTGATACCGAAGAAAGTTAGACAAGGTGATCTAGCACAATGTATATAGTTTTTAATTTTTTTTCTTCTCACCGACTAGAACACTTACAAATGTCCAAATACAATAAAACTCTATTGAAATAAACAAATAAATAACCAAAAGTAGTTCTGACATGCTGCTATTAATTACAACATCATTTATTCAATAAATAAAACCAAAACAATGCTTATGAGAAATAAAATCTAGCCAACCACAAAGAGAGATAATAGAAAATTACCTCAAACGGACTTAGTACACCCCACACTGGGTCTCCTCCTCTAATGGTGTACGGATCAATGATCTAGCTCAGATCTTTGAAAGATGGGCAACTCCGACCTCATCAAAGATAACCCATAAATCCTCATCGGTGCCCTGGTAATAGGGGTTTTCCAACTGGATTGACCTAGCACGTCAAGCGAAATCTGAGTATCGGCAAATAGCATTTGCCTATCTCGGTCCCTCCCTTTGTCCCTCAAGATCATATTCCCTTGGTCCCTCAAGACCATATTGTCTTGGTCTTTCTGAATCATTCCCCCGCTAACGTTGTTTGTTCAGGCATATCAGATGTTGATTACATGCTTTCGTAAGGTCTTTAATGGCATAAAAGTCCAGCACACTCAATGACTCAATTATTCTTCATCAAACATTCATGAACCTTGATATGTGTACACCCTATGCCCATCCATACATATTAGCATGGCACTCTCAAACAAGAGCTTTGTAAAGGAGAAACAACACAAGGAAATTTTATTTAAAAAAAAACAGCTCATGAAAATTTCATCAGTCATAGAATCATTCTAAAACGATACATGAATGACATTTCCTCAATAGTGGATAACGGTTACATTGTAGTGCAGTATAGCATTCAGAGTTGTTGTATCGATGGAGTAGGTTTGTTTAAGACCCTAACCACGACCCAAACGGAAGGCTCCGGTACCTCCAATAATTGACAACTCCCTCACCTTAAGCGGAACTAGATTCCTCCCCATCACAATGAATGTGCTACCTTTGAACTTGCCATCTGTGAATACTAAGTGGTGGGACTCGAACATACTGAGCTCAGTTTGGGATGTAAAAGCATAGAGGCCTCGTGCCTAACCAATAACCTTGGATGTGAGCTCCGGTCCTTCGGTCAAGGGGTCGTCAATAACGACGACCTCGCCAATGAGAGTGGCCGAGGCATTTTTCATGTTGGCTGTGGCCACGGTCACTGCCATAGGCTTCTCTACGACAAGGACGTCATGTAAGTAGAAATCAAAGCAGCTCACTTTTGGTTCACCTAGGCCTAGCTGTGCTTGGCAAATGGGCATGGAGGAGAAGAAGAGCAACAATGGAGCCATGCCGGTGGCTAATGCTTCGTTCCCTCTCATCTAGGATTCAATGAGATTGTTGATGAAGGTAGTTTCTTTTATACATGGCCCAGTCTGAAAACTCCTTGGTAATATCTGTGAAAGACTTTACCTCAAAAAAAAAATAGAACAAGTATTTGGGAAAAACCTTATTGCCAGGTTGTGTTGGTGGATGGCATGATGAACTAGAAAAGAAGGGTTATCTTGCAATTGTTTCACTTGTAAAGAAGGGTCTTCTTGCAATTGTTTCACATGTAATTTCCGTTCAAATATTTGGGGAAAATCCTTATTTGATTTGTGCTAGTTATTATATCTTTCTTTGATTTTGATGTTGTTATTTTATTCTTTACTTTATGGGTGTGATTTTGAACAATCAAATTAGATCCTACTTCAAATAGTGTTGAGAAATGTAATATCAATATTGGAAAGCTCTGTGATAGCCTTAAGCTATATTTTGACATTTATTTATAAAATTTAATGTTTCAAAATATCTTGAAAATTGACAGTCCAAAAATATGTTACAAAATATACTATTTCCAAAACTTGAAATCTATTTTTTTCTCATGTCCAGGCATCTTGATGTTGAGATGATCAAGTTGAAGATATTTGGGCATCAAAATAGCATCTTCCAACGAATTTTTTGAGATAGGCTCTAATTTGATTGTTTAGAGCCTAGGTTCTATCGACTTTTCCCTTACAGGGAATAACATGGTAGTGCCTTAATAAATGAAGCCTTTAGATGCAAAATACTTTTCTTGACCCTCCTGCCTCCTCCGTTTAGTAGCAATATTTTTCTCAAACGTGTAAAACCCAACCAAAAAGAAGAAGAACTAGAAACATGGAATTAATGGATGGAAAAAGTTTATATAAAGATGCAACCTTATAATGTAAAACTACGGATGGACCTCAAAAATCCATCGAAAAAGGTAGCTTTAATGTTGAAAAACCCTTTAATTGATCATCTCGGCATCGAGATGTATGACCATGAACAATACAAAGATTTTAAGTCTCAGAAATAGTGCATTTTACAACATATTATCTACACCGTCCATTTTTAAGATTTTCATATGTTTATAGATCTACTTGATTTTAACTATTTTTAAAATTTAAAATTTTATAAAGAAATATAAAAATAAAATTTGGAAATAATCCTAAAAACGTTTTATATCAAAATTATATATCATGATAAAATTTGAAGGTGCACCTTACCTCTACAGCTACGGATGCATCCGTATGCAAACAACACCATTAATGGGGAAAGGATTTAAGCATTTGCTTTAAATTTTATAATTAAATATGAAAATATATTTTAAAGCCATCACAAAGATTTTTAGTTTTGAAACTACAGTTCTCGACCCTATTTGAAGGTGCGCTTTACTTTGATTGTTGAGAGCCTCAGCCTATATATGGTGCTCCACCAAGTAACAACACTCGGTTGGGAAAATTTTCAAGATTTCATATCATCTCTTATATACCTTGAACAACTTTGAAAGAAAGTTTTGAGTCAGTAAAACCCTAGATTTTATTGTTACCCCAGTAGACGATTTAGATTTATCATCGAGGGGAAATTGATAAGGTACAATCTTTTGAGCTACATCCCCCCATGGCCATTTTTCCATTTAAGGTACACAATAATCACCATTAGAGCTTTTTCCTAACTGTATGAAATTAGTTACACGAATTCAGATCTGCTATTTTGTTCTATGAAGGGCTATATCCTTAGTGTGACCATAAATCCCCATATCTTTTCTTACTATTTCTAACCATATCTTTTTAGTTCTGCCGCTTACCCTTTTTGAGCCTTCTACTTTAAACAACTCTCACCTCCTTATAATTGTTATACTAGGTCTGCATTGTATATAACTAGCCCACCTAAGTCTATTTTTTCTCATCTTATCGCCTATTGAAGCCACACCTAAGTCTAATTTCTCTCATCTTATCGCGCATTGAAATCAAACCTAAGTTCTCTCGAATGTATTCATTTCGAATTCTGTCCCTTATTGTCTTGTCACTCATCCATCTCAACATCCTCATCTCAGCTACGCGTATCCAATGAGTATATTGTTTCTTGACCTTCCAACATTCTGCTCCATAAAGAAAAACTGGTCTCACAGCTGTCTATAAAACTTATCCGTCAGTTTCATTGGTATGTGACGATCACATAAGGCTCTGGTTACACATAACCACTTTGTCCACTAGCTCTAATTCTATATGCGAAAGATTGTATATAATAACACCCCTTATGTCACAATAGTTGAGAAATTTTATTATGGATTTTGTCCCCAATGATATATCCTCAACCACTTGATTTTGAATCTAATGGTCAGTAATGATTATGACTTCCTTTTGTAAAAAATAAATAGTCGCATTGTATACATATCATTTTCTTTATTTGACAAATTAAATAGCAATTAAGCTATGGTAAAGTATAATATGATCCATATGATTAATATTTGATGATATTATAGGTTATTAAAAGAATAAGTTATATTGTACTTTATCTTCTTAAATTTTTTGAATGTTAAAAATCTTTTCAGTTTTCGTTGACATTCGCCCAATCGCCCACGTTCCCCTAATCTCGTTGATGATTTTTATAGGTTTTAGCTCTGGAGTCTCGGAAGGGTCATGCACGTTGAGACGAACTTTATCTTCCTATACTTTATTCATTTTAGGTATCATGTGGAAGGGACAAACCTATTGAGAAACTTAGGTCCAATTGCCAAAGGAACTGCAATTTTGGTAAAAACAAATGAAATTTTGGTAAAAAAATTCCAAAAAACTCAAAAAATCCCAAAAAATTGTAAGAATGTTTAAAATTTACATGTATTCTCGTTTATATTATCACACAAAAAAAGAAATAAATAAATATCATAAGCATAATTGGGTTTCGGAAAAAATGATTAGACACCTGAAGCAATACTTTTTTCAGTGATCAATATATAATAAATATATAATATTAATATGTAATCAATGTATACTATATAATATAAATTAAATTAATAAAATAAAATTATAATATGTAATATAATATGATATAATATTAAAAAATATTATAATATTTCAGCTCGAACCATGCTTTTTTTTGGGTATTTTAGAATTCAATTAAAAATATCAGTAAAATATAAATTTGTTCATCCCTTTGTGACAAATTTGATAAATTTCCATCTCTCTCATATCTGTGTCTATGTGCCCCTCGGGGGGTTGGTGGTGTAGGCATTAGATTGAAGCTCAAATCAGATGAACAACGCAAAATTTTTATATCCCCCAAGTGGAGGGACCTACGGGCTTGGCACCTTGTCGGGCCTGACCAACTTTGTTGCGTCTGAGTCTACTCACCCAAGGCAGCAAACCATGCAGTTAGCAAATAAAAAATTTGAAATAGTAAATAAAGTTTTAAGTAGAAATATAGAAGAAGGAAAATTCTTTCATGCGAGTTGGACCGTATTTCTACATTATGAGGTCCAGAGGTATAAAACATCAATCTTATAGATGGATGCAAATAGATAGTTCATTTAAAAACAAGTTTAACTAACAGTCCAAATGTTTTCTTAATGATTATTATTTCTAGTTTTCAAATTGTTATTATTTTTTCATATTCATGATTTCCATGGTAAAGATTATATATTCTCTAAAAATTAGGATCAAATTATATTTTAAAAAATATCTTTATTGCCAAGCTCGCATTTTTACAATATGCGGGCTAGCTGCATAGAAATCATAAGCTGGCCACATTGAAACCGTGTGTCCATAGAAGAATAGGGAAAGAAAAAAAAGGAGAAATAAATAAAAAATGGTATAACAATGCATTTATCGGTCGATATTTAGAAAAAATCGCCGATTAAGTCACTAATCGGCTGATTTGTCCGATTAGTTGGCTGATTAGTACATTGAAAAAAAATTTCTTCATACATGACCGTTGGAATTGAGCCAGATTGGGATCGGCTAATGACTGATCCAAGTTAGTCGGCCGATTATTAAAAATCAGCTGATCTTTTAAACGTTGTGCTAGGGGTGGTAACGGGTCGGTAGGGTATGGGTTCAGCCAAACCTGGACTTGGAAAAATGATATGGGACCCAGACTTGGACCTGACCAAACCTGAATTCACTGAACCTAGACCCAAACCAAGAGCTAAATCTGAAAATATAGTGTGGGAGCCAGACTCAATCAGACCCTGACCTGAACTCAAACATGATCCGTCAGTTTTTTGGATACCCAATCCCAGATCAGGTCTACTACCCCTTGGGTCGTAGGTCCATTGCCACCCATACTGGGTGCATAAATCCGCCGCCCAATTTTTTTCATGGATTAGATATGAAAACATGCTCTATCAAGTAGATTGAAATGCATTTTTGGTTTCCTTTCATGATTTTGCAGCTAATAAGTTGGGGCAGATTTGATGAATTAAAATAAGGGAAAAGTTTATATAGATCCGAGGCTCTAAACAATCAAATTAGAGCCCACCTCAAATTTTTCACTAGAAAAGGTTTTTTTTTATGCCCAAATATCTTCAAATTGATCATTTCGAGATCAAGATGCGCGAACATGAGAAAAAAATAGATTTTAAGTTTTGTAAATAGTGTATTTTCTAACACATTTTTGGACCGTCAATTTTAAAAATTTTCATGTTTTTATAGATATATCGATCTGTACTATTTTTGAAGCTTTAAACTTTATGAATAACGATGAAAATATAATTTAAGGCTATCACAAAAATTTCCAATATTGAAACCACTTTTCTCGATACTATTTGAACGTAGGCTCTAATTTGATAGTTTAGAGCCTAGGCTTTATACAAACCATACCCTTAAAATAAGGGTGTGGTTTGTATAAGGCTGGGGCTCCAACAATCAAAGTAAAATGCACCTTCAAATAGTACCAAGAAATGTGGTTTCTATACTGAAAATGTTTGCGATAGCCTTAAAATATATTTTCATCTCTAATTATAAAATTTAAAGCATCAAAATAAGTGTAGATTTAGGAGATCTACGAAAACTTGACAATCTTGAAAATTGACGGTTAAAAAATACATTAGTTTCGAAACTTGAAATCCGTTTTTTTTCTCATGTCCACGCATCTTGAGGTTGATTTGATCAATTTGAGGCATCAAAACAACCACTTATGGTGAAGTTTTTGAGGTACGTGCTAATTAGATTATTTAGAGCCTCCTGCTTATATAAACATTTTTCTTAAAATAAGGATACAGTTTATTTAAGGCCTACCTTTTAGGGAAACACAGTAAAGCTTAGTCTTAAATCTTTATCTGGAAAGCACTTTGGGCATTGGAGATCTTCATGATGACTCTAAAATCCATTTCTAATACAGATTATAAAATTTAAAGACAAAAAAATAGTAAAAATCTTGTGGATCCGTGGATACTTATATTTAGGGTGAAATGGACGGTCTAGATATTATATGATATAAACACTATATTTAGAGCTTGGAATCCAATTTTTTTAAAATAATTATAATGGTCAAGGTTGAGATGATCGATTTGAATATTTTCCAACACTAGAAGTACAATTTCTATGAGTTTTGAAGTGAGGTGTTAAATAAAATCTTTTTTTTTTCTGAGTAGATCAGTAGGGAACGGGTCCTCTACTTCTTTTAGAAATGGAACTTAAAATGTCAGTCTCCCACCTTGACTACCTACAGCCCATTACTAAATAAATAAAACCATTTTTACCTAATGCATATTTAAGTTTAATAATGTAAAACAAGAAAAAACTATTACGAAGCCTGATCAGGGGTTGACTATACTTTATGCAGTTGACCAACGATTTTCTTGGTTTTTAGCCATAGAGTATGCAATATATTGCTCTATTAACACCATCTAGGCGAGGTTTGTAAATCTTTTGAGAACCTAAATTAAACTAAACTGAACAAAAGGAATATTCTACTAGGGTTTAAGAAAAATCAAACCAAAGGTTTATGTAAATTAACGAACAACAATTAGAAGAAACTTTAGGAAAGAGTATTATCTCCCAAAATTTTTTATTTTACAAGCGCACCCATCTTCTTCTTTTTTCTTATTCCCAAATTGCTTTCACTTTGGATCTTGAACATCCAATGTGACAAAGCCACTTCGTAATTTTAAATATCGAAGATCTCAAGTTCGGCCCCCCCCCCATAGTGATACTGGGGTTCAACTTGGAGCACTAGTTCCCATATGCTTTGAATGGGGAAAGAGAGTCCTAATACTACTATTTCCTATAAGTTTTGAATGGGATGAGAGAGAGTCTCAGTGAAAGTTAATTTCCAGGATTGGGAGTGGGAATACCCTTAAGAGCTTGTGGATTTTCTAGGTAGGAAATTGGGTAGCTTTTAGTGTATATTGGAAATGTGAAACATGCATAAAAAGTTTAAGGTGTGCCATGTTGATCAACACAATTTTTATTTTATTTTTTACGCCTTGATCAGCACAATTTTTATTTTATTTTTTATTTTTTTCGTTAGTAGGACAGTGCCCCAAGCTTTAAGGTATTGCCCTATTAACGAAAAAACTAAAATAAAAAATAAAAATTTGGGTTGATCAAAGGGTAACTTTGAAAAAATAAAAAAATATAGATTGATCGACCTTCTTTGCAATTTCCTCGCATTTCGCACTTTACCTAAATTTTAAAATCCGTAGGTGAATCACTCAAGGGAAAAAAACCCTATCTAATGATTAGAAAGTGGATTCTAAAATTTCAATTTGAAAAGATACTCTTAATTAGTCTCCAAAAGCCCTATCTAATGGTTAGAAAGTGGATTCTAAAATTTCAATTTGAGAAGATACTCTTGTTTAGTCTCTTAGCCAATGTAGAAGAAGTACAATTCGCTCTGCCGAAAATGTAACAAGAATTGTTATTAGGGAGTGTACAATGAGGCCATTTTCCATTAATACAAAGTCCACAATTATTTATAAGCATCCCATATGAAATATGAAATATGAGAGTTTGGATGTGTCACAAAGTTCAAAAAAATTTCTTTCAAACTTTGAATTTGATCAATGGAATAAATGCGGAATTTCAAATCCAAGATTAACATAGAGTACCTTGTACCAAAACTTAATGATCTCATTGTATACTTTTCTATCTTTTTCTTGTGAGATTAAAGGAATGGAGACACAATGGTCCTTATTACTTGTTTTCTTTAACAAATGCAGTCGATTCCCGTTCCAAAAGCTTGAGCTCATGGTGGGGACAATCACACAAACATGAAAATCATTTATCGTGGGAATCACAAATCACAAAATGGTTAAAATCTCAAACAGAGCCAAGCTAGAAATGGATGACTATGACATTGCATTTCGACCAAGCATACAAACATGAAAATCAAATTACTGTTTGTGGGAATAAAGAATCACAAAATGGTTGAAGTGGAAATCAAAAGTCACAAAATGGTTGACAACTCAGAACAGAGCCAAGCTAGTAATGGATGACTGTGACATCGCATTCGAGCACAAAGCTCCTGGTGACCTTGTTCGCAGAGTAGGTCTTAGCGAGGAGAAAGCCACGAGCAAGACGAAAGGCTCCACTCCCTCCCACAATGGACATCTCCCTTACATTCTCCAAAGTGGGATTCCTCCCAATCATAGTAAGCGTGCTTCCGTTTAACTCTCCGGTCGTGAACAGAAAGTTGAGTCCCATGAAAAGGCTGAATTCAGTCTGAGATGCCGAGGCATAAATTCCCTGCATTCTCCCTATTACCTTAGAAGTTATGGCACGGCCCTGAGTCAGGGGGTCATCTACTACGTTCAACATACCGAAGAATGTCGAAGAGGTTATGGTGGTGTTAGCCATGGCCACAATCAAAGCCGTCGCATTCTTAGTACCGCTCGCTATGTCGTGGAAGTAGAAGTGGAGATAACTCACCTTCTCTTTCCCTAGGCCTAAGCTCTTCTTCCAGTCCGCACCTGCCTTGCAGGCGACAATGGAGGAAAAGAGAAGCATGAGCAAGACCACCAGCCCTCTCATTTTTCTTTTTCTTCTTCCTGGGTTGGAGCCCAAAACCTCAATGTTGCAGCCCAAAACCCTTGGCAAGAGAACATTGGCAACATAAGATAAAATGAAAAGCATTACACAATTTGGGGGAGAGCATGCCAAATTTAACATTTAAGTTTTTAGTAATTTACGTATGGACAGAAAACAAAAATGAAATGGGAAAATTTTGGGCAAAAATTACGTGAAAGGTCAGTCAACCAATATTTTTTTCAATTTTTTCCTAAATTGGCCCCAATCCAAAGATGACATCTTCTGACCGCTTTTTAATTCTTATTTTTTTAGTTTTTTTTCTGGTAGCAGTAGCATAGTGCCCTGTTCAGAAGGCAGTTCGAAGTTGGCATCCTCAGACCACCTTACTTCTTAGCAAACAAATGAGCTAACGCCGTTTGAGGATGCCAACCACGGACTGCCCTAAAGAGTATCAGAGAAGGCAATCCAAGAAAGGGCACCTCATACCGCCTCCGAATGCTTAACAAAGTCATTCTTTCCTGTTTGAGGATGCCAATCTCGAACCTCTTTGAAGATCACCACATAAGGTGGTCCGATGATGCTGCATCGGATTGACTACGCAGTGCCCCAAACATTAGGGCAAAGCCCTACTATGGAAAAAACATAAAAAAAAAGGTTAAAATGTTGTTCGAGGATGGTATCCTCAGACTGAAGGGAAATTTTGAAAAAATAAAAAACTCCAGGTTGATCGACCTTCCGTGTAATTTTAACTCAAATTGACTCATTTTATATTTTAGTATTCTTTTGATATCGATAGATACTTCACTCTAACCTTTTTATTAAAAAATATTTGGTGGTTTTTCATTACCATCGTCACTTAATGCTCGACCACCCCTATAGGTCGAGCATGTTTGGGGGGTGTTTTGGATCCAACTATTTATAGATCATCTTTCTTTTTTTTTCTTTTTTTTTTTTGAATGATAAAGTGAATTCATCAAGTACTATAAGGGGTGCACAAGGAAAGAAAGGAATAGAGAAGAAGTAAGAGAAAAGAAGAGAAAAGCAGGGTTGGAAAAGAGGGAGAGAGAGAGAGAGAACTCCCTTCAATAGTGACTATGGCTGAGCTTGTTCAGGTTTAGATACACCAATATTTATCTCCCAAAGATCAACTTCATTGGCAGTAACATGAGTGCAAATGCACAAAATAAGATAAAAAGGACATTGCCCAAAGTGGCCCCTTAGTAATCCGCTTTACCTTAGCTGAAAGAATATCACCAAAGATTCAAAGTCACCTCTTGAACTCCCATCAAAATTCAATCTGTACTTGTCTTGGTAAGGTGGAATCCAATTAGAATATCTAAGAACTCCATTTATGTTTGGAAAAATTTTATATAAGGGTGAGACCGTAAACAATCAAATTAAGGTGCATCTCAAAATTCATTAGATTGTTTTGATGCCCAAAAATTAATTATCTCGACCTCGAGATAAATAGACATGATAAAAAATATATTTCTAAGTCTTGGAAACAATGCATTTTGTAATCTATGTTCTGGACTGTCAATTTTCAAGTTTTCATAGATTTGCTCGATATAAACTATTTTTGAAGTTTTAAATTTTCTAATGAAAATAAGGGATTGTATACGAAGAGACCATTGACCTTTGGCACAGGCAAACCACAATTATTTATAACCATCCGATGTGAAATTTGATAGCTTGGGTGTGTCATAAAGTTCGAGAAGATTTCTTTTGAAATTTGAGCTTGAACAATGAAATAAATGCAGCCAATGGTCAAGATTAATTGGGGTCACCTTGTATCAAAGGTCAATGGTCTCATTATATATATTTTTTTAAAATTTAAGCCATCACAAAGTTTTAACAACACCGTTCGACCATTTAAAAATACACCTTACTTTGATTGTTTAGTGCCTTGGCCTTATACAAACAACACCCTTTATGTTTTGAGATCTTGTTGACCTGTGAAAAAATAATTTGGCACAAAAAAAACAAAAAAAAAGAACAACTCCAAATCGAACTGCCCCCATATATGATTGTGCTTCGACCATTTGATGGCACAAGTAGATGTAGGGTTTTAAGGACTCCAAATTTTCTATTGTAAAATATTTATATGCTAAACGCGGATAATAGTGGGATTTTCATGTAAAAGAAATGCCCCCGTAAGTTAATAATTTGGGCACAAGATCATGTGATAGGTGGTCTCGAGTGACGACTTTCTCGGCTACCTAATTTATATAATTAGCAAATCAACCCCTAATTTTTACAAATCAGCAAGTCAATTGTTTTATATCTCACATGCATGTGCATGAGAGAGAGAGAGTGTACTCACAAGAGAGAGAGTGAATAAGCAAGAGAGAGAAATCTACACACCCATATTATAGGATACCTAAATTTGAGAGAGAGGGAGAGCGAGATCAACCATCTTTTCATATCTTAATAAGAGATTTTCATATCCATCCTTAACTTAATATTGTTTTAATATCTTAATTAGGGAGGCACAAGAGAGAAAGATTTCTAGATCCTCCTTATCTAACATTGTTTCTTCTGCATTGTTTTTAAAACCTCTTAAAGTTAGATCGGTGTATTTTTTTTATTTATTTTTTATCACACATTTTCTAAAAGTTGTGCATGCAAGTCATCCCTATTTTTTCCCTTTATTTTTTGTTTCAAACCTCCTAAAATGGGTACATATCCCCAATTCAATCCCTATTGTGCGTAACTAATAACAAGAGAGAGAGAAAGTACCGACAATTTAAAATTTGATAAATATAAAAATTTAACCTATATGATTAATATATAGTAGCAATAAATTAGGGTGTGGTTTCTATAAGGTTGCACCTTAAATAATCCAATTAAGGTGCACCTCCAAATTTTAGTATAACATATAATTTTGGGGTAAATTTTTTTTAAGATTATTTGAAAATCTATCTTCATTTATAATTATAAAATTTTAGACTCCAAAAATGGATAAAATCAAATAGATATATAAAAATTTTTAAATCTTGAAATTAGACGGTCTAGATAACGTGTTGCAAAATGCGCCTTTTTTGAGACTCAAAATCTTTTTTTTTTTCATATTTATACATCTCTATGTCGAGATGATTAATTAGAGGGTTTTTTGATATTAAAACAACCTTTTCTGATAGATTTTGAAGTGCAACTCTATTTCTACATTTTGATGATGCAAACATATATAAACTTTTTCCATAAAAGTATCGTGCCTTAGTATATAATGGGTGCGCTTTCTATAAGGTTGCAACCTTAAACAATCCAATTATGGCGCATCTCCAAATTTTATCATAACTAGTAATTTTGTTTTAAAAAATTCTTAGAATTATCTTAAAATCTATTTTCATATCTAATTAGAAAATTTGAAACTCCAAAAATAGTTAAAATCAAGGAGTTCTATAAGCTTATAAAAATCTTGAAAATGGCAGCCTAGGTAAAGTGTTGCAAGATGCACTATTTCTGATGCTTAAAAACTTTTTTTTTTTATATCCATACATCTCGATGTCGAGATGATCAAGTAGGGGGTTTTTCAACTTTAAAACAACCTTTCTAATAGATTTTTGAGGTGCATATGTAATTCTACATTTTAAGGTTGCAACCTTACATAAACGTTTTCCTTATATAATAATGTAAATAAGAGAAAATAAAATTCAAGTTTTCCTCATATAATAATGTAAATAAGAGAAAATAAATATCAAGATAGAGAAAGATAGGCATACCATATCTAAGATTGAGTTTCCATTTTTAATGAGCGAGAGAGATTTCCATATCATTGATTATCTCCACATTGTTTCCATATCTTAATTTGAGAGAGAGAGAAGAAATTCTTTTCATATCTTAATGAGAGATTTCCATTAAGAGAGGCACAAGAGAGAGATTTCCATATCCTCCTTATCTCAACATTGTTTCGTCATATTCTTTTTAAAACGTCCTAAACTTGGTAACAATTAGATCTTGCATTTTTTTTGTTGTTTTTGTTTATACATCCCTTTCCTAAAAGTTCTACATGCAAGTCATACCTAAAATTTTTTCCCCTATTTTTTGGTTCAAACCTCCTAAAATGGGTACCTAACCCCAACTCAACCCCTATTGTACCCAATAATCACGAGACAGAGAGAGAGAAAGTACCGACAATCTAAAATATGAAAGATATGAAAATTTATCCTTTTTTATTTTTATAATATATAAAAGAGCAATTAAATTTATCTTATTATAGTAAGTATATATATATATATATATATATATATATATATATATATATATATATATATATTTATATATATATATATATATATATATATATATATATATATATATATATATATATATATATATATATATATATATGAAAAATCTTCCCAATGCCTATAGGTGAAAATGAACAGTGATTTCGCCTATACTCATCATCTTCCAAAGTTCATCGTAAGGTCACGATTGTATGTTAGTGTTTCAATTTTTATTTTAGTTTTATTATAAATCAGAATGATTTGAAATTTAGAGTGTGTGTACATCTTAGTGAGATGCACCTAATAAAAATATAAAAAAAAATATTTCGTAAAATATAAGTTGACCAAAATACCCCCATAAATTTTCAGAGGTATTTTGGCCAATTTATATTTTACGAATTATTTTTCTTATATTTTTATTAGATTCTTCTATTTTTGATGAATACACGCTGCAAATTTCAAATAATTCTGATTAGTAGAAAAATAAAAATAAAAAAGAGAAACACTACCAGGCAACTGTCACCAAGCGATGAACTTTGGACGGTGATGAGCATATGCAAAATCACTGTTCATTTTTGCCTATAGGCATTATGTAGTGTTTTCCATATATATATATATATATATATATATATATATATATATATATATATATATATATATATATATATATATATATATATATATATATATATATATATATATATATATATATATATATAAAGAAAAAGGCTGGTGTAGGTCTACGAGCTCACATCTACATATAAGTCTAACGGCAAGACATCAATCCTCAACAGGACGTACTTTCAAATAGACTTGAAATATGTTGTTTTGGTATCAGAATTCTTTTTGATGGCCTAAAATTTATTTTCATCTCTAACTATAGAATTTAAAGTTAAAATATAGAGTATATTGAGCAAATCTATGAACACTTGAAAATCTTGAAAAATTGATGGTCTAAATGTACTATTTCCAATACTTAAAATCTATTTTTTCTCATGTCCATACATCTCAAGGTCGAGACAATCGATTTGAGGGTTCTTTTTAGTATCGTAACAACTTTTTCTAATGAATTTTTGATATTTGATTGTTTAGAGCCTCACCCTTATATAAATTTTTTTATTTAAGGAATATAGAAGTTTAAATATTAAAAAATAATAAAATATCACATTTCCACAAGTCTATTATCGTTAAAAATTGGGTAGTTGGAAGCATTAATTGGAAGAGAGATCAAAGGATTGAAACAGAAAAGCAGCCCTTGTCCCACCCGGAATTCTAAGATCCAGTAATAAAATCTTCCCTAAAAAAGAAAAGTGACATCCCAACGATAGAGATAAAAAGTCTTACATCGAGAGTGAAATTCTTTATTTAAAATTATTACTACGAAACAACAACCAATGCAGGTCAACAATAGCCCTGCCACCAAGACTTTATTTTTATTTATCCTTCAACTACCCTACTATAGAGCTGGAAGATAAATATGTTACTTCTTTTATTTTTATTAAAAAAAGGAGACAGGGCCTTCTTTTCAACTGATTTTATGATAAAAAAAAAAAAAAAAAGAAGAAGAAAACAAAACAAAACAAAACAATAGCCCCTAATTATCTAAAAAATCCATAGTAAACTTTATTCCGTTTCCAAGAACAATAGACCTGGTTCACTCTACAGCACACAAGGACAACTGCACCACCAGAAATTTTAAAGATCAGGCCGAGTCAGTAGTGAATAACAGTGACATGGTACTCCATGATAGCATTCAAATTGGTGGCGTTGAAGGAGTATGTTCGGAGGCGAGCATAACCGCGAGCCAATCGAAATACCCCATTCCCACCCACCACGGACATCTCTCTTACCCTATTCAAAATCGGGTTCCTACCGACGACTGTGAGCTCACTCCCATTGAACTTGCCCTCTGTGAAGAGGAAGTTCATCTCCATAAAGATAGTTGGCTCAGTTTGGGACACAGAGGCAAAGATGCCTTGGGCCTTTCCGATCATCTTCGATGTAAGGTTGGGGCCCTCAGTGAGTGGTTGGTCCATAACCCTGACCATGCCAAAGAGGGTGGGTGAGGACTGGGTGATATTGGCCTCGGCCACGATCAGAGGGGTCGGGTTCTTCGCATCGAGCATGTCGTGGAAGTAGAAATGAAGGTAGTCCACTTTCTTCTTGCCTAGGCGTAGGGGTCCTTTCCATTCCTCACCATCCTCAAAGCCCTGAGCCTCTAAGGTGGCCAAGAGCAACAAGGAGGCTAGCCCTATGGCTAATGTGTTTCCTCTCATCTTAGGATGGATTAGCACCAAAATCTTGGTTAAACCAATAACTTCCTCCTAATTAAGCTATGGGCTCATTTAGTGGGCCTATTCACAAGGGCATGCTCTTTGTATAGTAACCTAATTAGAAGACTTTTCTTGCTTTACGGGTTAGTTATCTGCAAAGTCTTAGCTGCCATTAGGTATAGCACGTTATGCTTTTGTGATGTTGACGTTAATATAATGTTTACAATTTGCCACTTGGCCGTGTTGTTATTTTATCAATGCTTGAAAGATTTTCAATCCGGATCGAAATTGGCAGATTTGGATTGGGAATTGTGGTAGACGATCTGGTTCCTACAGTATATCGCGTATCCAGTTGTTCCCTCCTAAAACCCAACGGTTCTAGATAGAACCAACTAATTCTGTCATAGAACTGACAGAACCAGTCAATTCTACAGAAACCGGTTCAGCACCCTACTTCCCACACATGTTTTTAGTATACCTTAATTTTTGGAGCAATTTACATATGGACACAAAATAATTATATAAAATATAAAATGGGCTGTTTTTGGGCAAAATTACTAGAAGGATCGGTCAAAACGTTATTTTTTTTCTTATTATGAAATTACCTCTCAATTTGAGGATACTTAGACTGCTTTTTAATTTCATTTTTTAGTTTTTACAATAAATAGGGTTGTGACCTATGGTTTGGGGCGATCCGAGACCTCATTGAACCCTTCAATGCCTTGTTTTGGTGGTGTTCTGGTGGTCCCATGTTAGAATCCTAGGACCGCATTAAACCCTTTGATGCCTTCAAAATAAGGAACATCGACAAACTTTTGGGTAACCATCTCCTGTATCCTTTTGGGCTTCCATGCCCTTTAATAAGGGCTTGCAAATCAAGATCTGTTTTTTTTTTTTTTTTTTTTTTTTGGGTAATTCAGTGAAGAAGACAAGCCTCTATCCATTTTTTTCGATAGATTAAGAATTAGCTTTTAAAGGTATTAATAAAATAGTGTTAGTGATGGAAATGAAAACCACAACGTTGTGACTAGGGTGTGGGGTGCTAAAACCACGACCTTAGGCCCTTCCCAAACCGAGATCTTTTTTGTGAACAAAAAATCGCGAAGCGTCCCTTTTAATGACATAAACTCTCTCTCTCTCTTTAATTTACCTCCATTCTTTAAGCAACTGGCAATATGCATGATGGAGTCCATCTTAAAGTTCGTTTTCTTTTGCCTCTCCCATTAAAATGTGGGAAGAGAAGAAAAACCCTTTGACCCTTATGTTTAACCTTATAGAAAAATTTGGGTTAGAAAATTTCATTTCACAACAACTACTGGTATTTTGAACCTCCTGTTGACTGTAAAAGGATTGTAACGGACAACACACGCTTAGATATGATACGTTATCGATATTTACATGTTTTTTTTAAATAATTAAAAACTATAATGCAATACCACTTTATTATATTTTAACCTAAAGAGCTAGATTTTAAAAAAGAAAAAATGAGTGATTTTTTGAAAATTTTTAGGCAGAAACCGTCTGATGTGGCTGATTCGCCAATCCAACCTGATTTTTCAAATGGAAGATCTGGGTCACGGATCCGTGTTTTGAAACCTTTTATTGGATATAAACATTTTATCTATTTTAAGAATAGATGCAATTTTTATGAGGCTTAGGATTTATAAAAAGAACTTAAGGCCTCGCATCGAAAGTGCATTTGGAAAACAATTTCGACATTGGAAATCTGTCCAATGGCTCTAAAGTCAGTTTCCATCACCAATTACGAAATTTGAAGCTAAAAAATTATACAGATCTTGAAAATTGACTTATTCGACTGATACAAAAGATGGACTTGGGTACAAAGAAGGGCAAAGCTTGGGCTTGTGGAAGAGAGAGAAATGTGGTGGTTGGGTGGCGGCATATCCTCCACACCTCTTCCATAGGGTTTAAATATTGAAACAGGCTTTACATGCCAGCTTCGGCTTTTCGGGCCGGTCTAGGTTAGGCCCGAAATCATTTTTGCAGGCCCGGGTCAATCATGAAAATTCCAGGATTTTTCATGTCGGGCTCGGGCCGTCCATAGCCGAGCTAGTGGCAGGGCTTTTCTTTAATTTCAAGATGAGTAATAGAGCGAAACACACGTGTGGGGAAATATAAGCCAAGAGAAAGGGCAATGTTAGAGTTCGAATTAACAAGTTTGACATTTGGCCACAATTGGCTACGTTGTTTTCATACCCTTTGTTTTGATTCTTTTTTTTAAAATCTTTTTTACGTTGTATCACGCCATAACTAACACGAGATATTGTTACTTGGAAAGCTTTCTGTGTGCCACTAGGAAAGCGTATATATGCCATTCCTCTCAACTTTTCGATCCGAATGGATCGGGAAATGACTTCAATCATAATGTCATACCTAAAAATACTTTTTTATTTTTAATTTTTTTTTTAAATCATGTAAATACCATTTTTTTTTTTTTAAATCATGTAGATACTCAAATGTCTTGCCTAAATACACTCATAAAGTAGCACCTTCGAAAAATACTAACAAAATATTTTAAAAAAATTGGATGACAAAATACACTTGAAAGCTTCCTTGGTAATTTGGTTATTTTATTTTTTGAAAATATTGTTTCAATATTTTACATAGATATGTTCCATTGAGATGGTGAAACACCAAATTTCACCTTTATATAATTTTTAAAAATTGAAATAAAATACTTTGAGACGTGGAATCTGATCAAACAGTGAGAAGTTGACTCGTGATATGAGGGCTGAAGCTTTCCCCACCATCCATTTAGAATAGACGGCTGAGGGAGAGAGGCAAATATATAAATTCTCTATGGCTAGTAGCCTATAAAAAGCATTTCCGTTTCTATTTGCTCAGTCCTCAATATTATTAGATGGTACATGCAAATTGTGTTGGGAAAATAATTCAGAAGTGAAAAGGGTATCTTAATCATTTTGCCTCATTGGGATTATCTTAGATTTTGGGAGTTCAAGAGAATCTTCTAGTCTTGTGAGGAAACAAAGGGTCCTAGGAACGAAAGGAAATGGTTATTATCCTTTCTATATTGCGTTGGAACAATAGTTACTGGGAGCGGGAGCAGGAGCGGCTCCGGTTCAAGGAACAGTGAGCGCCGGATCGATGACTGTTTAAAGCTCTGGAGCTCAAGAAGCGAGTTTTGGTGAGGGTAGAAGTTACGGATCGAGATCCCGTTTGAGCAAGGAGCAAGATCCCGATACATTGGGATCGAGATCCCCATTTAACGGGAACGCGTTCCATGTATTTATGGAGCGAGATCCCGTTTGATTAGGTTGTGAGATCCCGTTTGAGTACGAAGCGAGATCTTGATACATTGGGATCGAGATCCCTATTTGACAGGAACGCGTTACATGCAACATGGGATCGCGTTCCCATATCTATTAGGATCGCGTTTCCATCGACAACAAGTACGAGATCCCATTTAATGTTGAGTCTCGCCCCCAACTAAATAATACCACGATCCTATTTAGCTAGAATCGAGCTCCATTCATTGTAGGATCGCATTTCGCACAATGGTGGTCCATGCCCCCATCGCAGAACTCCACTTGTATGAAGAACCCAATTCCATTACACATGGATTCGTGCACCAAGTAAGCACGGCAGCCTGTTCACATACAAATGCAATATCAATTTGGTTAAATATAAAAACCATTGTTCTATCTATCAATGGCCCATGCGGCTAGATCCATGCGCAACCAATCCTTGGTGTCCTTGGATTAATTAAATCCCATTAATCTAGTGTGAAATAAAGTCTTTTAATGCTATAAATGATTAATCTTAGTATTATTCAAATTCACATATATGATACGAAAATGAGCTTTACGTTGTCGTTTATATACATGAAAATATATTGTCTAGGATTTGGGTAACATTTGGATACAACCTAAGTATATATGGTTACTGTTAGACTTAAATTTGGGAAATGCATCACCTTTATTTTTTGGCAGAAATAACTATATGAAAATTTTACTAAAAGAATTAATTTTTATATTTAAATTTTATTTTTATTTAAGAAGTTTCTTTTAGAAAGTTATAAGATGGTAAAATAAATTTATTCAAATTTTTGAAAAAATTTATTGTCATAGACATAAAGATAATTTTTTAAATATATATATATATATATATATATATATATATATATATGAGAAAGTCTTCCCAACGCCTATAGGCGAAAATGAATAGTGATTTTGCATACCCTCATCACCATCCAAATTTCATCACGCGGTTACGATTGCCCCGTAGTGTTTTATTTTTAATTTTTTTAAAAAAATCATAATGACCTGAAATTTGGAGAGTATGTACATCTTACTGATGCGCATCTAGTAAAATGTACATCTTAATGATGTGCATCTAATAAAAATATAAAAAAAGTTATCCGTGAAAAATAAATTGACCAAAATACCCCTGAAAATTTTGGAGGTATTTTTGTCAATTGTTTTCATGTAAAATATTTGTTTTTCTAATTTTTTAAGATTCCCCTATTTTTTTTGAATACACGATCCAAATTTCAAGTCATTTAGATTTGTAGAAAAAAAAAATGAAAAATGAAACACTATCAGACAATCGTGACCGCACTATGAACTTTAGACGATGATGGGGGTAGGCAAAATCACTATTCATTTTCACCTATAGGAGTTGCGTAGTGTTTTACTTTATATATATATATATATATATATATCCAAATTTGGGAACTCATTTGAGAATTATATAGTATTTTATAAAATCAAAGATATAGGAAATGTTTATATCAGGTTGCAACCATAAAATGTAGAACTAAGGATGCACCCCAAAAATCTATCGGAAAATGTTGTTTTAATGTTGAAAGAGTCTCTAATTGGTCATCTGGACATCAAGATGTACGAGTGTATGAACAAAATAAATAAATTTGAGTGCCAGAAATTGTGCATCTTGCAACATATCATCTACAATGTTACAGAACGCGTTCCGTGAGACAGTACGAGCGAGATCCATGAAGTAGAGGAAGCGGAATCTATTGTGTATGGGACCAAAATCCGTGCTTTAGCGAGAGAGAGATCCGTTGTTAATGGAAGCGAGATCCCTGAAGTAGAGGGAGCAAGATCCTTGAAGTATCGGGAGCGAGCTCCGTTGTGAATATGATTGAGAATCCTAAAAATTGGAGCGACATCCCAAAAATATGGGAATGGGTTCGAGCGAAATCCTGGTTCCGGAAAGCCGGAGCAAAATTCCGGAGCGGCCTGGTAACTATGGTTGGAACTAGTCGATAAATCCCTTATGAATGATGCCTCAAATTTTGGTATGTGACCTCTGACACAATGGGTTTTTTAAGTTTTAAGTTTTTTAATCTTATTTTTAGATTTTAAGTCTGGTGTTATTTTTGTCTTTTAGATTTTAAGTTTAGGGATATGCATGTGCGGTGCACGTGTATTAAATATTAGTCAATAAAATATATATTTAATCTTAAACTGGCATATTCGCTTTTAGAGAGTTATAGAAAGAGAGATTTTGTTGATCCATATTCACATATGGGCTTCTATTAGAAAATAATTTCTCATATTAAAATTATATTATTTTATAACCCACTTTAAAATTATTATTAATCATAGCCTTGAAACAATCAAATTAGAGCCTACGTCAAAATTTCACTAGATGAAGTTGTTTTGATGCCTAAATATCCTCAAATTGATCATCTTGACATCAAGATGCATGAACATGAGAAAAAAATGGATTTTAAGTTTTTAAAATAGTGTATTTTACAACGCATTTTTGGACAGTCAATTTTCAAGATTTTCAAGTTTTCATAGATCTGTCAATCTACACTATTTTTTAAGCTTTAAACTTTATGACTAAAGATAAAAATATATTTTAAGGCTATCAAAAATATTTCCAATATTAAAACCACATTTCTTAATAGTATTTGAAGGTAGGCCTATTAGTAAATATGTTATTTACTAGTAAGTAAATATTCTTCTAGACAATTAGAAAAACTTTATATCACATAAATTTCAAAATATGCTTATAATTGTATTAATGACTTGCATTTTGAGGTAATTATTTTCTTAAAAATAATTTCAATTACATTATTTACATATCTAATTTGTAGTTACGGTAAATTACTATCTTGTTTTCCTTTTTCTGTATATGCAAGCATATCATTAACTAATATAAATAAATTTACTTTTACGTATATTAGTAAATACATTATTTAGTTATAAGTAAGTATTATTTTTAAAACTGGAGAAACTGAAAATACAAAAAAGAAAAACAAAGAAAGAATTATTTTTTTGTTAAAATTACTTTAATATAAAGTTCGCGAACGCTTTTTTTTTACCTATAAGTAAATATTATTCTAAAAAATTTGAAAAAATAAAGTCCCAAAAATGTGTCACATGGTATGTGTAATAAACAACCCATGATAATTAGATATTTATTGCAATTAAAACTAATAATAAAGTTGGTATACATGCCAAAAAAAGTAAAATGATATATATGCCTTTCTCTTGATACTATATAACGTAATATCAAACAAATATAAAAATTGATACCTTAATAACGTAGAGATGATAATATTATGAATATAATTCAATTTCATAATATTATGAATATAATTCAATTTCAAAAAAATTTATTAAATGTAAGCTAAACTAGTTAATATAAAGTAATAAATTCTATAAATAACATTAGAATTTATTTACTCTTAATAAATAATTACAAAGTTATGCTTATCTGATCATGAGATATACATAATATTTGATTAGGATTTTGAATCTTTTTGCAGATTTCAATTATATTTTTTGTATAATTAAGTGCACATATATTTGTCACATGAACTTTATAACAATTATTACTATTATTAGTTATTATAACTAAGTAATTAGTTATAATAATTTAAACAATTATTGATAAATTAAAATGTAAAAGTAAAATAATTTAAACAATTATTGATAAATTACCTGAATGTGTATTTAGTTGTATGGAATAAGCTATAATTACATGATTTGGAGCAATTGCACTATTATAGGGTTGTAAAATAATATATTCGTTTTTTTTCTATTTATGAAAAATTTGGGTAGGAGGCCTTCTCCCTCACCGACGAAAAATTTGGATAAGAAGCCTTCTTCCCCACTAATTTACCCAAAAAAATAAGAAAGTCTTGGAAGGCCCTGTAGGTGACTGTCATTTCCATCCAAAGTATATTGGACTGGTTATTGTTGGGATGAATTAGATGAGCTTTTCTGGTGGAATTCATGGCAAAATTGACAAAATAAATTCTTGGCCATCTTTCTTTCAAGAGAAAGGGGATAATGGGATTCTCCCATTCCTTGAAAGCAATGGTTTGAACCTTCGTCATCAACCCATGTTGCTCATTGTTTATCTTTCGAGTAGCTCATCGATCTCATTGCCATGTATATATGGAATTGTAGTAACTCCCAAATTTATTGTTTTTTTAATTTTTCTATTGAAATAACAATGGTAGTTATGTTGCTTTCAATCTCTCTCATTGGTCTCTTCTTGATTTAGTATGCAGATACTTTTTTATCAGTGGCTCAATATTTTACACCTATGCGATTGATTTAGTTCAGTTAATATTTTCACCATGATCTCTGAATTCTCTTTTCAAGTAGTTAATATTTTTACCATTGGCATATACAAAAAAAAAAAAATTGTATAGAGTAAATCAAAACATTAAGCAGCCTAATCAGTATGTAGTTCTAATCATAGTATTCATGTTTCAATGCAAAAATAAAAATAAAAATTGCAAGCATAGACCACCTCAACATCACATGACATTAGAGAAAACAAGAAAAAAATACAAAGTAATAACCAAAGTAAATTCAATACAACATACTTATATGCGACGGAAAGAGCGTGAGAGGGGAGAAATGTGGATGCATATGACTGAGAGGATGAGGGAGACAAACTTATATAGAGATGAGAAATCACAGAGATGGAGAGAGTGTTGGGAAAACCATATAGAGACAAAGGGAGGAAAGAAATTTAAATATAACGATTTTAGGGAGAATTTTAAAACAGTAGAGGGAGGAGAGACAATTAAATTTGAGATTATGGGGGCGGAGAGAGTAAATAGAGGAAAATATTAAATGTTTAGAAACATTTAGAGTTAACCAGAGAAAAAAACAATCAGAGGAGCAGAGAGGTAGAGTGATTTTAGAAATGTTATAATAGGAACTTTTAAAAAAGAGGGAGAGAGAGAGGTAGATTTATTAGAAGAGAAAAAATAAGAGAGATTTTAAGAAAGTTGATTTATGAAGAGACTGAGAGTAGGTACATGAGAATAAAGAGAGAGAAAAAAAATCGGTGGAGATGTATTAGAAAAGAGAAAATAGAGACACGTGGCGCAAGAATAAGGATAAAAAATAAAGTATAATATGTGTAACAAGAAAATGGAAGTTACGGTAGAGAAGTTTTGAAATGTGGGGAGAGGTAGAGAAATTTTAAGAAAGTTAATTTATTAGGATAGAAAGAGAATGGAGGTATGTGGAAAGAAATTAATTACTAATTAATTTTTACGAACCTCCTAAAACTGAACCTACTAGATCTTGTTTTTTTTCTTATCCCATTGATGGTCTAGAGCCTTGGATGCTAGGCTGGCAAAATGTTTATACAAGCCAAGTTGTCTGAGTCTTGGAATCACTAACCAATCCTTGGACAAAAATTCACAGTCTAGGGATTGGTTTGACGTTTTTTACCTCTGACTTCTTGACTCACACAATCCTCACAAAAACCTAGCGGTCCGAGGATCTAAACATAGAACAGGTACCTACACTTCACAAAACTAATAGATAAAATAAAAAAGTGGTCCGATGTTATGATTATTGGATAGAGGAAAAAAATTAAAAAGAATGATATATATATATATATATATATATATATATATATATATATATATATATATATATATATATATATATATATATATATATATATATATATATATATATATATATATATATATATATATATATATATATATATATATATATATATATATGAAAAACAAATGAGAGATACCTTTGCTTAAAATTTGCAAACTTAGACCTCAATGTAATTCCCTATTTTATTTATGATAGATAATTTCTCCTTATAAAATATGTATAAGGAAATTGAAGTGTGACAATTGAATTTCTCACCACTCTTATTATTTATCCAAATTTTATAAAATCTTTACTACTTCCTACAAATTTTTTTTTGGTGATAGAAAAATCACAGTTTATAACCAAAGAACAATAGCCGACAAGCCACTTATATTGAAAAAACATAAATCAACTACTACATGCATTTCCGAAAGATGCGATTACAAAGATTCGATGAAATCGTTAGAAACTTACAAAAAGGGAAGATAAACAATATGTTTAGCGAGCCTATCAGCTGCATCATTGGCTTCGCGCATGGTGTGCCCAAAGCTTATCCTCAAATGAGGCTAGGCACATAGGTCTTGAATTTTAAACAAAAGAGTAAATAGGGACCAGGGGATACTTTGCTCTTTTTTACACCACTTGATAACATTCAAGGAATCCTCTTCAATTATAATATCACCAATGAAACCCTTGTCGGTGATAATATGAAGGCCTTGAAGGAGAGCAACCAATTCAGCATGATTAGCTATTGTAGACCTGCAAGGACCCGAATAAGCAAAAAGAACAGATCCAAATTTGTTGCGAAGAAGCCCACCAATACCTGCAGGCCCTGGATTTCCAAATGAGCTGCCATCAAAATTAAGTTTGAGGCAAGCTTCTAGAGGTGCAATCCAAGTTCTAAAGGGACGACTAGAGTGAGAAGAAGAATGAGCCAAAAATTTCATATTGATATAAATATCAGTCCGAATTGGCCCCGTCCTTCAGGTGTGAAGGAAAACCAATTCCAAAGAGAATTTAAAATGAGATATTTTACCCTTTTAATACTTTGAGACACCCCATCAATGGTTCTCCTAACCAAATCTGCCATAAGATTACGTTGCTGAAAATTTTCGAAATCACAACATCTTTTTTTGGTAATCCCTTGGCAGAAAGATGGTTAATAATATTGATGAGATTCAAAGGTATCATGAGGAAAAAACCCAATAGAGAGAAGGCCCAGTGCCATAAGCTAGAGGCAAAAGAACAGTGAAGGAAAAGATGAGAGTAAGATTATTTATCATTTTTGCACATCAAGCAGATGTTTGGAAGAATTTTACCTGTCTTTTGCAAATTGTCTATTGTTAAACATTTCCTTTGACATGCAACACATAGGAGGTCTTGGATTTTAACTTGAACTAGCCATATCCAAATAAAACCTTAAGAGGTATCAACAATACGGACCCGATCCATAAAAAGGAGCCTATACACTGATTTGACCGAAAAACGTCCGTTAGTTTCTGATTCTCATATGACCAAGTCTTCAGCATTAGAAGTGATGTAAACTTGTTCAAGTAGTTGGGGGAGATTATGAAGCTGTGAAATAACCATGTCCGATAGTCTATTGTAACAGCATCCGATGTTCCAGACCATACAATTAGAGGGGGAGAGGGAAATCAACTCTGAAAGTTTTGCATCAGGTTGAGCAACTCTGGCAAAGAGGTCAGGATAAGTAGAAGAAAAATGTGCATCACCAAGCCATTTGTTGAACCAAAAAAGAGTGTTATCTCCATTGCCAGTAAGCCATCTGATGTTGCTCAAAACAATATTTCTGTAGCTATAAATATCATTCCAAATCTGTGAGGTGAATTACAAATTTGGCCTCCTCAACCTTTTTTTAATCGAGTGGGTGAGATGATCGAAATCATATTTAGCAATTAGCACAACCTTCCAGATATGAGAGGAGTCTTGAAAGATTCTCCACCACCATTTGGAAAGAAGCACCTAGTTTACAAGTTAACGCCTTTTGATACCCAAACCCCCTAGCATTAACAGCATACACACCTGGTCTTAGTTCACCAGATGAAAATTGCTGTAGTTATCCTCCATATTACCCCAAATGAAGTTTGGCATAAATGTTTCAATAAGCTGGATTACTTCACTAGGTATTTGTAGGATTGACATCAAGTAAATAGGAAGATGTGCATAAGTGGATTTAATCAAAGTGATATGCCCACCAAAAGATAAAATCTTGGTCTTCCATAGGTCAATTTAACATGATAACTGTGAATAAAAGGGTCCCAGGCTGTACGAGTGTGCGTACGATCTGAGATAGAAACCACTTAATATTTAAGGGGAAACTTCTGAACTTTGCCACCCAAAATTGAAGCAACAGAATCCAAAAGGCAGTTAGAGCAAGAGATGCACACAATTGAAGTCTTATGGAAATTTACCTCTTAAACCATTTAACTCTTGATCTCTGTTTCCAATAAATTTCCTCCATCCTAAAGAGATCACGTAGCTTATTAAACAGAGAATTTTTTTTAACAATCATCTCATCAGATAAAACTTGGTTTTCCTGAAAAGAAGTTTCAATCATCTCTAAGTCCATCAAAGTGGAATCAATCTTGCCTTTAAATTGATACTGGTTTGCTTTTTTCCAAGAGATGAGTTTGTGCTTTAGGCAGATTAGCTTCTTATGACAACGGAAGCCAAAGCTGCCCAAAACATAACAACTACCCCGAGTATGATTGATCATATCCACAAGTTCAGGCTCATCTAGCAAGTGAATGTCAAAACGAAAAGGTCTAGGCCCAGATAAGACCTCCTTAGTATGAAGATAGATAGGGAGGTGATCAGATGAAAGTTTGGTAAGAACTAGTAGTAGGAAGATCTAATAAATCATTCCCCATAATGAAGTTATTAAATAGATGCATATGGGAATTATATCTGGAAAAAGTGGAAATTTCATCTGGGTGGAGAATAAGGTTAAAATCCCATCCAATGCAAACTAGAAGACCCAATGAGGAAATAAAAGATTTCAAATCATCCAAAAAAACACCTTTAAGGGTAGCAACCTTAGGCCCATACACATTAATAAGCACCCAAAGGAAAGACCTGATAAGACCTTCAAAAGTAATTGCCAAGAACCCATCAGATTTAAAAACATCCAAGTAGAGCAAATATGTTGGGTCCCAAAGAACCCACAGACCTCCAGAAAATCCAATGGCATCCACACCCGCAAAGCAGATAGAACCATTACCCCACAGAGTCTTGACATCCAAAATAGAGGGTGAAGCACAGTTAGTTTCTTACATAATAAAAGCAAAAGGTGTAAATTTAGAAATCAAGAAATTGACCTCCTTCTTACGTCGATAAGCACAGAGACCACGCACATTCGAACTGATAATCTTCATTGGCAAGATGAAGGTTCACCAGGTCCCTCGAAGCCACCTTCTTCATGTGGACAAAAAGAGCTGAACGAACAGGTGTTGCCGTTGCGACTAGAAGAGGACTGGGTCTTTGAAGTTATAGGACCTGTCTTGAAAACCACTCCATCTGAAGGACAAACTGAAGAGCCCCGAGAGCCACGAGCAGTCAGTCTAGCCCATGAGCACACAGCTTTAGAGTCCCCTTTAAATTGGGTTTCTGTAGCACCTTTGAGGCAGGTAAGGAGACCTCCAGGTCATCCGTCAGACAAGAATAATGATGCACAGCTAGCTTGGCTAGGTCTGTCCGGGTCTCATTCTTTAATTTTTTGGACATTTTTTGGACCACCTTAACCGCTGCATCCATGACTGCAAGCACCACCTTCGGAGGAGCAACGAAAGTAGCGCCCATGCCCTTGTATATACGATTAAAAATTACATGGCTGGGGTTGCTTGGTAGAGTCTTTGAATGATGCTTAGTCACGTGAATAGGCTTGGAATCAGCCGTAGCACCTAGATGAATTTCAGGGGCCGAGCCTGAAGTGATATAGGACGATGAATCTGAGGCTTTAACAAGGTGTTCCGCAACTATCTCTGTTGAGATAGCTTCATCAGTCAGAGGCTCACCAATAGTTTCCAGTCAAAGTGGTGGTACGTTCGGTTCAACCATAGAAAGAGGGACCGCAACAAACACAAGGTTATCCATCACAATTATGGTTCCAAAAGCCAGTTCACAAATGGTATTGGTGTAGACAACCTCATCTTCAACAAAATCAATGATATCAACAACCACAACCGGCTAAAAGGCAGCAGGCGACGGTGTCAAATCCGGGACCTTAGAACACTGCACAGAAAAACGGAAAGGAAGAATCCTCCAATTGAATATGGTGAAGAGAAAAAGAAGAGAGCAGAAAGAGGATGACCATGGGAGAAAAGGGAGCAAATGAAAATATGCACGTCCCATGATTGAAAGGACTTGAAGGGGTAAGGAGTCTAGTGGGGGAGGCAGAAGTCACTACGAGAGAAGAAGGGTGAGAACAAGATGAAGAGACAGAGGTGGTGGAAACAGACGTGAGAGAAGGGGCAAGATGGACAGTGGTAGTAGTATTGAGAAAAGGTGTTGGATGGGTAGGGAGTGGAGAGAGAGGAGGGGCAAGATGGGCGGTGGAGGCAGAATTGGGGAGAGGTGCGGGATAGGTTAGGAGAGGTGGTGACAGAACAAGGGAAGGAAGCTAAGTTGAAAATAGGCGATAAGAGCTTGAAAGAAAGGCTTTGGATGAAGAGGCAAGACCATAATGAGAAGGCCCAAAACGAGGAGGCTTTGGTGCGGCACCCAAAAAAAGCAGGCAATGTGGGGTCAGAAATAGAATCAGAGAGAAAAGGCTTCATTCCTTTATTTTCCAAAAAATCTAATGGTTTCAAGGAATGAAATCTCATAAAATCCTTGACATAAAAACGGCCAGTAGGCATCTAAATTTTAACTTTATTCGAGAAGGAGGAAGAAAATCCAAGAGAATCAATCTCAGATCTATGGCCACGTGGCCTAACCAGTCTAGGGTTCAATCGAGGAGGACCCTGTTTCACCAATGGAGGTCGAGCCCTAGCATGTCCAAGAAATGCTCCAGGAGGTTGAACATGGGGTCTAGCTTTAAGATTTCTAAGAACCTCAACCCAAGAGCGGTCTTCCTTACCAGTAGAAACTTCAAGAGGAGCCAGAGCCGGAGGGTTGGCAGTCTTCAAATCTTCACCTTCAATGGTGACATCAATGGTATAAAGGTTTGAACTAATAAAAAGGTTGATCGATGAGGGAGCCAGGTCCTTGGCATATCTAAGAATATTGACTCTAATAAAAAAGAGATCAGGACCCACCATACATTCCCTATCAACGTCAACAAAAACCCCCACCAAGTTGGCTAGATGTTGAAAGACTCCCATATTCCAAGCATGGAGAGGGATACCTCCAAATCATACCCAACAAGGGGAGCGTGAACTGAGATTAGCGTGATCTCGCAGTTTCCAAAAATCCACCGGTAAGAGTTTATTCTGAACACGCCAGGTATTTCGAATAAGGAGGACTTTACGAACGTCATCAGTAGAGGAAAGAGAGAAAAAGGTCTTGTTACTTCCGAAAGAAAAGACCATATGGAAGTAGGGTAGATTCCAGGCTCTCTTAACCAAGTCGCTAAGACCCCAGATATCATTAAAGGGTGGGAAAAAGTAACCAATAACAAGAAGAGAATAGTCTTTAAGAGATTCAGAAAGAAAAGAGGGAGCAATAGAAAGGCTTGGGGGATGAAGATCCATCTAGAGTATGTTTTACGTTACATGCTCCTTGAACCGCCCTCTATCCTCCCTCGATTCCTCTCTCCTCCCCCATCGTGAAGCCGCCCAAAATCTCTTTAACACTCCATTTCTCTCACTCTCTAAACCCCCAAAATCTGTATCTCCTCTCATGCCCTCTCACCCAAACCCACTCTCTATAAAGAACAATAAAAATCAGAGCTTTTTAATAAGAAAACTTACAGTGTCAAAGACTCTGAAATAGAGATCCTTCCCACTTTCCAACGTCTAACCTCTTTCCCCTTCCCTCTGAAATACTGATGTTTCCTTATCTAACCTTCCTCCTTCCAATGTTGACTGGATTATAATAGCTCCTTCTCTTCCCTTTGAGACTCTTCCCCTTGACTCTCTTCCCCTGTTTCTCTTTTCTCTATCTCTCTGTTTCTCTCTCTAGGAATCTGACCTTGAATATGCTTACTTGCTGTTTGTAGGCAGGAATCACTGTAAAAAATTGCAAAGAAAGAAAACCCTAAGATGAAGTTTTTGGAGAGAGAGAGCAGGAACTTCCCCTAAAGAGCACGCTCTTGAGTTGTTACGAAAGTGAGACAACCCACTTTCTCTCTCATCCTCTGTCTCTTAAAAACCCATGCATATCTTCTTCGCTCCAACTATTGGAAAAGACAACTATTGGAAGCTCTACCTTATTGCAGGACATTGGCCCCCGTTTCCTGCACCCTTCATGTGAAAATCAGCAATCCCCTTTCTCTCACTAGCTCAAACAACAAGTGTTCCCAAAAACTACAATGCCCGATTTTATCCGTGCCCATCTTCATCCCATACCCACAGGAGTGGTGCCTATGACTGCAGACAATCGGGATCCATGATTCTTCTATCCAAACCCCTCACATAAACATGACCCTAGGGAAACCACGTTCTTCTTAGAGGAGCTGAAAGTTGGAATGAACAGAGTTCTCTACTTCCCTAATCTGACTTTGTGAATGCCGCACCTTTCCTTGCTTGAGTCAATAGAGTGAAGATCTGTCAATGATACAGGGGTAACCGATGTGGAGGAAGAATGAGAGTGACTAGAAGTGGCATCCTCCATGCTAGGTGGGCTAGGGATAGAGGCGATTGCAGCCCATTGAGTCTGACTAGGTGTAGGAGGCTTCCCACGTGCCGGAGGGCATTTTCAACAATCATTTATTACATGCCCGAGCTTCTTACAATAATTGCAAAAAATGCGCTTCTTACATCGATCGGCCGTGTGGCCTCTTTGTTTACATATGTAATATTGCACTTGGACGTAATTCATATCTTTGTTTGAGAAATTGGACGCGACTAAGGCCACATCAGTGACATCTTGTGATACGGATTTGCAAACCCCAAGAGAGCTTAATCGAGTTTCTTCAGCAAGGAGATCTGAGAGGCAATCATCTAATGGTGGAGTGGGAGTACGATGAAGAATGGATGCTCTCATGCTTTTAAACTCCGATCGCAAGCCATTAAGAAAGTGAAATAAAAGAGGCCGATTTCGTGCTTTAGTAACTGCTTCAGTGGGTGGCTCTGTCTCCATCGAGTCCATCTCATTCCATATACCTGAAAGAGTATATGGATTGATGAGTCCCCTTGTTGTGTCTTCATGCTCTCCTGTTCAAGCGTATACAGACATGCAGTATTGGCTTGAGAATAACTCTTATGTAAATAATCCCACATTGCTTTGGCAGTAGATTGATACGTGAGGTTGCGCCCCAATTTTAGGCCCAACTGAGTATAAAATCTATGTCACAATAGAGCTATATATAGCAAGCCAATTACTACGTCCATTCTCGTCCTTAGGTTGAGGAACAGAACCATCAATATAGCCCCATAACTTTCTTCCCATAAGAAAACGTCGCATTTGGAAAGACCATAAATTGTAGTTCTTTTCCATCAAGACGAATAGAGATAGTTGCACTTTCTGTAACCCTTTTACGCTCCATCTTTTCTAAACCTATCAAAAGGATGGTATCTTTGGGGAGACTCACGGGAGGGAGAGAAGTTTGGAGAAGAGGGAGAAAGGATGGGATTTAGAAAGGGTGTATTTCTTAAATTTGTTTGGGCTAAAAAATAGGTTTAAAATAGATAAATATTATTCCAGAAGGTTAAAAGATATAAAACCTAAGATTTTCATGTCCCAAGATATGTTTTGAAACCTAAGGCCTATTGAGAAATGAAACTTAAAAATAAGGGGTAAGCAGATATTTTTCCAAAACAAAAAATAAAAACAGTTGAGAGAATATACCATCTCTCTGGGTATATAAGGGAGTCCACCCTAAAGATCGTTTCAAAATATCTAAATTCTTTAATCAATTCCAGCCTCTTTACATAGAATGGATATTTCTCTTTTAAATACAACTGAAATAATAAAAATAAAATTAATAATTAAATAAAACATTTATCTCTCCCCTACGGTTTTCTCCTTGTCCCTCTACCTACTTTTTTCAATTTTTATCTCCCATACATTTCCTTTTATCTCTTTTTTTTTTACATCACGTAGACCCTATCTCTCTATAACTCATCTACCTTCTCAATTGTTGCCTATAAGTCAACTTCTGTTCCATTCCTTCCACAGTTCTCATGCAAAAACTACTTTTACTACGTTCCAAATTATCCTCCGTTTTCCATTGACAAAAACATCATTTACATGCACCGGAATGACTGTTCGCAATTCAACCCAATCAACATTCCATTTTCCAAATCGTCTTCTTTGCAAAAACATATGGTTTGCCGTTTCATCGCCCTTCTTACGCATTAAAGACACATTATTCAATGTTATTTGCAATTTCTCAACACATATGCTGTCAAAAGTTTCTTTAGAGACAATATCATGATAAATACTATAACCTTCATGGGTCTTTATAGTTTCTTGATTTTGGCCAATGTTGGATCATTCCACCTACGATAATTAAAAGCAATTTATATCCAGATCCAACAATAAATATTAGTTCTTACTTGGCTCTGATACATAGAGTTGCGAAAAAACAAAAAATGCATTCACTCTCCTTAAAAATATATTTTATGTTTAGTCTAACACTTGACAGAAAAAAATAGTTTTATAAGGAAAATAATTAGGAGCAAACAGAAAAAAAAACTTAATATCAAATTTCCAAATGCCTTTTACATGATAACTATGCATAGAAATTATAAAAATAAAAATTTCTGTTATAGTATTAACTATAAAGCTTATCTAGAAAAAGATTAGATATAAAAATTAAGAGCTACACACACAACGTTGCATGTGTATGCATTCGCGAATATCCGAATACAAATGCACTTCAAAACTAATTTAGTGTTGGACACGATATCTATGAGTCCATGTAGAAATGAGTCACCTTTAAAAAATCTACTTTTGAGATGGATTTTGGATTTAACTTTTAAAAATATTTAATCTCTAACCTGAAGATCATGAACATGAAAAACTAAATAAATTTTAACAATTAGAAACAATTAGTCTACTACGAAAACATTTAGACCCTTAGTATCAATGGCTTTAAGATGGACCAGTCATAAGTTTGGAATCCAAAGCCTCTAGGTGCTTTATTTAGCAAACACAAAAGACAGCCCTTATCATTTTCCTTTGCAAAGGAATCCAAAGCTTCCAAGTTTGATTTTTTGCCGTACCTTTCTTTCTTCCATGTTTAATATATATATATAGAAAAAGCTCCTATCAGCCCATGGGCTCATGGAACATTGTAAGCTCAATGGCTCTGATTGAATATGGACCGATTCAATTATCATAATTGTATTTCATAATTGAAATTTAATTTTTTTCAACAAATTAAAATTACTTGAAATTTGGAGCGTCAATTATTCAATAATAGTCGAATCTAATAAAAATATAAAAACAATAATTCGTATATTTAAATTGATCAAAATACCCCTGAAAAGTTCTAAAGGTATTTTGGTCAATTTATTCTATGTGAATTATTTTTTTAATATTTTGTTAGGTGTGCCTTGATGAGAAGAATTTATGCTTCAAATGTCATGCTATTTGGATTTATATAAAAAGCATTAAAATTATATTACCGATATACAGTCATGACATTGAGATTGGCCCAGATGCCATGGGGCTTACACTGTTCCAAGTGCCCATGGGCTCACCCTAGCATCGTCATATATATATATATATATATATATATATATATATATATATATATATATATATATATATATATATATATATATATATATATATATATATATATAGAGAGAGAGAGAGAGAGAGAGAGAGAGAGATAGAGAGAGAGAGACAGAGAGAGACAGAGAGAGAGAGGAAAATGCTACAAAACACCTATAGGAAAAAATAAACAGTGATTTCGCCTACCTTTGTCACCGTCTAAAGTTCATCACACGGTCACAATTGTCTAGTAGTGATATATTTGTATTTTTTTTATACAAATCGGAATAACCTAAAATTTGGAACGTGTGTTCATAAAAAATAGGTGAATCAATGAAAAATATCAAAAAAGTATTTTACATAAAATAAATGACCAAACTACTCTCAAAATATTTCAGGGATATTTTAGCCAATTTATTTTTTGCGACTTATTTTTTCTATAGTTTTATTAGATGCGTCTCACTAAGATGTATGCACGCGCCAAATTTTAGGTCATTCCAATTTGTAGAAAACAAATGAAAATAAAACACTACCGGACAATCGTGACCATACGATGAACTTTGGACGTTGATGAGGGTAAGCAAAATCATTGTTCATTTTCGCATATAAGTGTTGAGAAGAATTTTCCTATATATATAGAAAATGTTGAGATTAGCCTACTAACTCATATGAACATATGAGCCCAATGGCCCAGATTTAATCTGGGTCTATGTGACGGTCACGACGTCATTTTTTATTTGAATTTTAATGTTTTTACTACAAATCTAAATAATTTGAAATTTTAGGCGTCCATTCTTCTCATCAAAGCGCACCTAATAAAACTATTTAAAAAATAAGTTTCAAAAAATAAATTGACAAAATATATCTAAAACATTTCTGGGGTATTTTGATCAATCTATTTCTTGCAAATTAATTTTTTGATATGTTTTTAAGATTATCCTATTCTTGAAGAACACATACCTAAAATTTCAATTTATTTGGATTTATAGAAAAAAATTAAAATTAAAATACAGAATGATATCGTGACCGTCAGATCAGCCCAGATTCATTCTTTGCCGTTGGGCTCATATGTTCATATGAGCTAAGTAATTCAGTAGGGAAGACATGCCCCTACTTGTTTTTTCAATAGATTAGGGAGCTACATTTTAAAGGTGTTAAATTGGGGGTGTCAACGGTAGGAATGGATACCACAATGTGGTAATTAGGTGTGGGGATGCTAGCACCACAATTCCAGCCCCTTTCCTAAGTTTAATATTTTTTTTGCCCATAAGTTGCTCCAAACATCTTCGAACATTTAAAGTTGGCTCCCCCCCACCCTGCAAACATCAACTTCGGGCCTTTAATATTTGAAGTTGATGACCTTTTGTTGGAAGTTGATTTTATGAGTGTTTTTGTTACAAACCTCAAATTCAGATCTTCAAGGTCCAAAGTTGATGTTTGAAACATCTTGTGAATTTTTGTTGCAAGTATCAAATTTGGACCTTTGAATTTTAAGGGGAAAAAAAAACATCGGACATTCAACGGCCGAAATGGTGATAATATAAGGACTAAATGGAATTTAACTTTTCTAGGGACATCAGCTTAAAAATTATGTTCAAATTGTAAAATACACCAAGTCAATTGGACCAATTCAATGGCTAAGTTTCATAAGCAGAAAAATTAGATGTCGAGTCATTCATTATTATACTAGTGTTACACATGCGTTACGCATGTGCTTTAATGCTGTAAAATAGAGCAATGCAATACTAATCTATAGAATCGAAAAAGCGAGGTTCTAAACAATCAAATTCGAACCCACCTAAAAAATTTCACTAGAAAAATTCATTAGAGGGGATTATTTTGATGCTTAAGATTCATGTTCATGAGAAAAAAAATTAGATTTCAAGTTTTGAAATGGTGCATCTTGTAACGCATTTTTGAAGCATCAATTTTAAATATTTTCACGTTTTCATAGATCTGCTAGATCTACACTATTTTTTAAGCTTTAAATTTTATAATTAGAGATGAATATATATTTTAAGGCTATCACAAAGATTTCCAGTATTGAAACCATATTTCTCGATACTATTTGAAGGTGCGCTCTATTATGATTGTTTATAGCCTTGCCTCTGTAGTCGTTTTTTTTTTTTTTCCTCAAGTTCAATCTTTTTTTCTCCTAAGTTGTTCCAGACATCTTTGGACATTTAAAGTTGGCTCCCCCCAACCCGCAAACATCAACTTCGGGCCTTTTATGGTTCGAAATTGAAGTTTGTGACCTTCTGTGAAATTTGTTGCAAGTATCAACTTTGAACCTTCAGATTTTAAGAAAAAAAAAAGATTAAACATCAGACATTCAAGGGTAGAAGTAAAAGTAATACAAGAAAAGAAAAAAAGGAACTGAAAAAAAAAATGAATCTAAACTAAAACATTTTGTGGGATTTCTGAATATTGGTAATTTAGAATGGGAAAATGGTTTGATAGGGCTACAACCCTGTCAAAATAAGTAAAGCCTCACTCATAACTCATCATGAATTGTAATTCAAGCAATGGAAAACTTTTACATCAATCATCTCGGCTTGAACATTATTGTCGTGAAGAAAAATTAGGATTTCAAGCTCTAAAAATAGCATATATTGTAACAAATTATTTAGACCGTCCATTTTGGCCCAAAAATAAGTGTTTATAGATCAGCAAGATCTTTATATTTTTTAAGTTTCGAATTTTATGTCAGTGTTGGAAAATTGATTTTAGAGCCATAACAGAGATTTCTGTTACTGAATAAGGATTTAAGATGAGGAGGCTTTATTTTGTTTTCATGCTTTATAAAAACTTCATCCTTTAGAATGATATTATCATAAATTTTGTTAGTTTCTATAGTATAAACTAAAAAATTGTACATATTATTAGTTTCTTCTTAAAGTTGTTTCAGCTACCTATTCGGTTTCTAATCGGTTATGTATGTTGATAAAACTACCTCTTAATGTTTAATAAGCTATTTCTAATAAGCAGAAAACAAGCAATTTAAAAAAATAAATAAACAACCACGTAAAAAAATTTATTTGTGAAAAATGACCAAGTTCAGAATCTTACTAATAGTAAGAAAAAAAGAGAGAAGGAATATAGTGTACCTTACGGCATGCCTATTCGAATTTATTAAAAATTGTTCAAGTAAGAAATTGTCTGTATCTAAGTTTGAACAATTGTAAGTTCTGTGGAAAAATTTTTGTATAATTTTGTAACTCTAGAGGTATTTTTGAATTTAATCCAATGTCTTGACAGTAATGTAGTTTGTCTTTGTTTTTATGGGACTTGGTAAATTTAGTCATTCCACCTGTGTATTCCTATATAAAGCGGATGAGGTTACAAACCGTCCTAGACAAAGTATGGAAAAAGGAATGTTTGTTTTATGTGAAAATATTTTTCAAAAATTATTTTACGTGAAAATATCCTTTCATGTGAATAGATGGGAGAATATTTTTATATTAATTATTCTCCATACATCTTTTCACGCAAAGGAATTCATTCACGTGAAAATATTCCCTAGAAAATATTTCCACACGCCTTTGGTTGAATGCAAAATCCATTGAACTCAACGAATGCAGGGTGACGACTTACTGGTTTCTAGATCTAGTACTTCGTAGCTTCAAAGGCATACTGGTTTCTAGAGCTTGAATTTATTTTTTGATTCGGTTTTGAGAAACAACATTGATTTAAAAAAACAAAAGAGAAATTTATGAAATTTTTCTCGATACTTAGTATTATTAAAAAAAGGAAAAGGTTTATATAAAATCGAGGATCTAAACAATCAAATTAGAGCCTACCTTAAAAATTTCACTTAAAAAGGTTGTTTTGATGCCCAAATATCTTCAAATTGATCATCTTGACATCAAGATGCATGGACATGAGAAAAAATTAGATTTCAAGTTTTGGAAATAGTGCATCTTGTCACACAGTTTTGGACCTTCAATTTTCAAGATTTTTATAGCTCTGCTTGATCTACACTATTTTTTATGCTTTAAATTTTATAATTAATGATAAAACTATATTTTAAGGTTGCCACAAAGTTTTCCAGTATTGAAAAAATGTTCTCGACACTATTTGAAGGTGTGCTCTACTTTGATTGTTGAGTGCCTCGGCTCTATACAAACTGCACCCTTAATGACACACCCACAAAAATTTTTATTTTACATAGTCACCTTTTTTTTTTTCTCTCTCTTTTTTTTATTCCAAAATTGTCCCCTCTTTAGATTTTTAAGATACGAAGTTACAAATTTTATTTTGATTTTGGAGATCAAAACAACATCTTTTAGTCTAGTTTGATTTTGGATCTTGAAGATCCCAATTCACATTTGGCTTTATATATAGAGGCCCGATTTCAAAGTTACACGCGTAAAATTGAAAATTGAAAATTGAAATGAAATTCTTTAAATACACTAATTTAAGGCATATTAGCGTAAATTTCTCAAAAATAAAAAATTCTTAATAAAAAATATATATAAAAGATCGAGGCCCAAACATTTAATTAATGATGATGAGATACCCGGACGGTGATAAAGGCAAGACGGCTAACTTAATGAGATGCTATGTCTTTTTGTCCAAATATTAAAACATTAATTGATAAATTTTAAGAAAATTGGTAAACAACAATCCCTTTTATCTCATACATGCTGAATTTGTTATTCTCTCCAAATAGAATTTGCGCCATAGCTGACAACACCAGTGAAATAAGAAGCTAGTAATGGATCACAGTGACATTATACTCCACGGTCAATGAGCCGGTGGCCAACAAAAAAGTCCGGAGTTGTGCATAGCCCTGAGCCAGTCTGAAAACACCATTTCCACCCACCACAGACATCTCCCTCACATCCTGCAGTATAGGGTTCCTCCCGTCCACCGTGAGCGTGCTTCCGTTGAATTCGCCATCCGTGAACACAAAGTTGAGCGCCATGATGAGGCTGAACTCAGTCTTAGAACAAGCTGCTTGAATTCCCTGTGCCCTGCCAATAAGCTTCGACGTGAGGTTGGGGCCTTCTGTTAGTGGGTCGTCAGCGACGTATACGCTACCGAAGCTGGTTGGTGAGGTTTTTGTGCTATTTGCTTCGGCCACGAGTATGGGGGTGGGGTTTGATCCTTTGCCCACTTCATGGAAGTAGAAGTGGAGGTGACTCACCTTGGGTTGGCCCATGCCTACGGTCTCTCTCCAGTCATCTGACATGGAGGTGGCTATGGCCAAGAAGAAAAGTAGCAACGCCACTGTAGATGCTCCTTTCATCTTAGATAGATCTTGAATTGAGTTACAGAGAGGTGAGGCGTGCTCTTTATACTCCATGTCCTTTACATAATCCCCAATTTGTATAGGGTTGGTCTAATAGAGCCCGGGACTGTGCATAAATAAAATAGGGGCACAAATGGTGGTCCACAAGCCTTGTAAGATGGTTGACTAAATAAAGGCCCATTTATGGTAGACTAAAATGGGATTGTATACAAAGAAACTATTTACTTTTGATAAGGTTACATATACTTACCACCAAATCATGTGAAAATCTGATAGCTCGAGTGTGCTTCAAAGTTCGAGAAAATTACTTTTGAAGTTTGAGCTTGGTCAATGAAAAAAAGTATAGCAAATTAATTTTACATCCAATAGTCAAGGTTAATTGTGAGTACCTTGTACTAAAGATAAATGATTTCCTTGAATAATTTTTTATCTAAAATTATTTCCAGTGGATTTTCGTTTTTATTTGAATATTTTCATATCATCTTTGATCTATCTTATGAACAACTTTGAAAGAAATAGTTTTATGTCAAGCCCTATATTTGATGGGAAAGGTTTATATAAGCGTGCAACTTTAAAATGTAGAACTACAGATGCACCTCAAAAATCCATTGGAAAAGGTTGTTTAAATATTGAAAAACCCTCTAATTGATCATCTCGATGTTCATGTATGACTATGAAAAAAGAAAGGATTTTGAGTCCCAGAACTGATGCATCTTACAACACATTATCTAGACCGTCTATTTTCAAGATTTTCATATGTTTATAGATGTACTTGATTTTAATCATTTTTGGTGCTTAAAATTTTAAAATTAGATATGAAAATAGATTATGAGATAAGACTATTTGTACATCAAAATTATATGCTATGATAAAATTTGGAGGTGCGCCTTAAATGGATTGTTTAAGTTTGCAACCTTATAGAAACCACACCCATATTTGACTGTTGCTCAAATAGAAGATCAAGAGTTATGAGGGGAAATTCATATGGTACATTTTTTTTAGCACCATAAACAGTTTAGTTTGTTTTTTTTTTTTTTTTTTTTTGCTTTTTTTTTTTTGTTTTTTTTTTTTTTTTTTTGGTTTTTTTTTGTTTTTTGTTTTTTGTTTTTTTATTTTAAGGTTGATCTAAAGAATGAATCAAAGTAATCATAAATTATTTCTATCAAAAGAATATCATATGTTTTTGGAAAATGGATCACGAGTTCATGGTGATACGTTGGTCGTGAAGGGCCACAAAATATTTCTCTTATAAATTAATTGGAAATTGATCGAAATACCCCGTAAATACGAAGTATTTACTATTTTACCCATTTGCAACTATTCTAACTCAACACGATGTGTTTTTCTATGCGTATTTTGAACTTAAATCAATAAATATAGGTAGAGTGTTCAAATATTCATTTTTCTAAATTAATGGAAAGCGTGCGATCATCGTGCTTGGAACTTTCAATGTCTTTAAAGCTAAGAAGTCATTAGAGTAGCATGTGATAGTTTTGGTGATCTTGACAATTTCTTTCTTTGACAATTAATTATTATGGAAAAGTATAATATGATCCAAGATAATATTCGATCATATTGTAGGTTACCCTAGAGTAATTTATATACTTTTTTTTTTCATGTTAATTTTTTTTAATATATGTCATTGACATTCATCCAAATTTCCAGGTTCTTCTAATTTTAAGCTGATGATTTTTTATATATTTTAAGCGTATCCTATGGAGAGGGCCAAGTGGCGGGTCGACACATGTCGTAGATGGTTGAAGTAGCGTGTAATGTGGAAGGGACACATGTACTGACAAATGTAGGTCAAAAGTAACAGCAATATGGATTATGTATAGGGAAAAGTATATTTAGAGCGAGGCATTAAATAACTAAATTTAATCCTACCACAAAAATTTCATTAAAATGGTTGTTTTGATGTCCAAATATCTTTAAATTGATCATCTAGACATCAAGATGCATAGACATAAAAAATAAATGCATTGAAAGTTATGAAAATAGTGTATTTTGTAATACATTTTTGGACCGTCAAATTTTAAGTTTTCATAGATATATCGATATGCATTATTTTTTAAGCTTTAAACTTTATAAATAAGTATAAAAATATATTTTAAGGCTATCACAAAGGTTTCCAATATTAAATCCACATTTCTTGACACTATTTGAAGGTAGGCTCTAATTTGATTGTTTAGAGCCTATGCTCCATACAAACTGCACCCTTACATATGGGAAAAGTTTATATAGAGGGGAGGCTCTAAACAATCAAATTGAAGTATATCACAAAAAATTCACTATAAGAGGTTGTTTTTATGCCCAAATATCTTCAAATTGATCATCTCGACATCAAGATGTATGGATATGAGAAAAAAAAGAGATTTCAAGTTTTGGAAATAGTTTATTTTGTAACAAATTTTTGAACCGTCAATTTTCAAGATTTTTAAGTTTTCATAGATATGTCGATCTACACTATTTTTGAAGCTTAAAACTTTATAAATAAAGCTGAAAATATATTTTAAGGCTATCATAAAGATTTTCAATATGGAAACCATGTCTCAACGCTATTTGAAGGTATGATTTAATTTGATTGTTTAGAGCCCAGGCTCTATACAAACCACACCCTATATATAAGAAAAATGAGGAAAATGAGTTATGCAATTAAATCGATGATTTGGTTATGGTTTTCAGCCACTAAGGAAGGGAAGGGGGGGGGGCAAATCTCAGCATTCTCATTATGCTTGGAGGTAGGAGTTGTCGTCCCAATTCATTTTGGTCACCACCATTGGCAGGTACTTTGAAGCTTAACTTTGATGGTAGTTCCTTAGGTAATCCAGCTATTGCAGGTATTGGTGGGGTGCTCAGAAATGGATGAGGTAATGTTATTTTTTCTTTTGCTGGTCCCATTGGTTGTGCTACTGCTAATAAGGCTGAACTAAGTGCGGTGTATCATGTGTTGAAAATTTTCAAGGAGATGAATTCTAGGGATTCTGTTTGGATTGAAGGTGACTCCTTGATCAAAGGCGACTCCTTGAATGTAATAAAGGGAGCAGTGGATGCCTTGGGATTTACGTTCACTTTGGCTTAGAGTTATGGATATCTCTCTCTCTATCACAGTTTCTTTTTATCATGTTTACCCGTGAAGCTAATTCTTTAGCTGATGTATTGGCAAATGGGGGGGGGGGGGGGGGGAGGGGGGGCAGCTTCTCTCTTTGGTTATTTTTGTTTCTATAATTGGTTTCTAGAGATTAATAAAAGATCGAACATTTGTCAAAAAAAAAAAATTTGATTTGATAGGGCTGTAGCCCTATCAAAATAAGTAATCCTCACCTCATAACTTATTGAAAATTGCAATTGAAGCGTTAAAAAACCTTTACATATTGTATCTTGGCTTGAAAATTGCAATTGAATTATTAAAAAATCTTTATATGTCCTATCTTGGCTTGAACATCAGGGTGGTGAAAAAAAATAGGATTTTAAGCTCTAAAAACAGTGTATATTGTAAAAAATTATCTAGATCGTCTATTTTGTTATAAAAATAAGTGTTCAAATATCCGAAAGATTTGTATCATTTGCGAGTTTCAAATTTCATTGTCGGTGATGGAAATTGATTTTAAAGCGATAGACAGTTCTGTTGCCAAAAGTGCTTTCTAGACGAAGATTTGAGATGAGGCTTTCGTTTGTTTTCATAAAGCCTAGGCCTTGTAGCAACCTCATAGAAATAAGAGATGCACTTTCCATAACGCCTATGATTTATTGGAAAAAAAGAGAAAACAATAGAGCCTCACATTGAAGGAAACTGGTTTGATAGGGCTTTCACCCTATTCAAATAAGTGAAGCCTCACCTCATAACTCATTGAAAATTGTAATTTAAGCATTGTAAAACCTTTATATCATTCATCGCGGCTTGACCATTATGATTGTAAAAAAAAAAAAGGATTTCAAGCTTTAAAAATGGTATATATTGTAACAAATGATCTAAACCATCCATTTAAAATAAGTGTTGATAGATTCGCAAGATTTGTACCGATTTTTAAGTTTCAAATTTTATTGTTGGTGTTGAAAATTGAACTTAGAGCCACCATAGTTATTTCCAGATGAGAATTTGAGGCGAGGCTTTATTTTATTTTCATAAAGCCTAGGCCTTATAGAAACTTCATCCCACCAAACCTCATTTGGCAAATACTTTCGGGTGTTTTAAAATCTATTTCCACTACTGGTTATAAAATTTGTAGTTCAAAAAATGGTATAGATCTTGGGGATCTGTAAACGCTTATTTTTAGGATGAAATGGATGGCCTAGATAAAGTGTTACAGTATATATATATGCTAATTTTAGTACTTGAAGTCTTGATTTTCACAATCATAATGGTGAAGACCAAGATGTTTGATTTGAAAGTTTTCATACTCCAACACTCCAATTTTAGATAAGCTTTGAGGTGACGCTTTACTTATTTTGTTAAGATTTATGGATGCAGCTCCTGCAGGAGTCATGAAGCCTCTTTCTCTTTGCTACTTGGATAGCATCCCGAGTGTGATCGTAGTCCATCTTTCATGTCACATCGCGAATCATGGACTTATGGTCACTGAAGATCATCATGTACCCTCATTGCATGGGGTTGCATCTCAAAGGAGTTCTTCAATCACGCTGCTCCCTTTTGTGGCCGTACAACTAGTGCCACACATTTGAGTTCTATGGGTGAAAAAAATTATAGTATGTTGTTCCAGCTGGCCCGTCAAACACCAGTAGTTACTCCCACTGGAATGTTGAGTTTATCTGGATCTCCTATAATAGAATGCATGTAAATCTGAATATCCAAGTAATTGAAACAATTGTGGGACTGTTGAAGCGCCCACTCAATTATAACACATATAATATGTATTTTCTCAGCATTCTCATGCCTATGTCATGAAGTAGTATAACAAGCCTCTTATGAGAAAAAAAAAAAAAACTCAATGCCTGTTGGTTTTGCCAAATACAAAACTTTCTTAAACCATAAAGGTTCAACCACACTAATCTCTTGGTAGTAAACCACACAAACCAAATTATCTTATCCACACAATATGTGTCAAAGAGGCCTACCAAGACGGCCTTCTCTATAGTTCATGATATTAGGTAATCGATGATTCCAACAAACTAACTCACAAGACATATGATCGATACTAAAAAATATGAGTCATGACATATGAGTGTTTAAAACTATAGTATAGACAAAAGATACTTTCTCCTATCTTTATAAAATACTTTCAAGACTCGATGTTTTTCCTTTTTATCATAACTCTTGATTTGGTATATTTTCACAAGCAATAGTTAGAAAATAATATGAAGGTTTGAATGCTTTTCTATAAAGAGTTAGTGGACCTCACAAGTTTAAGGGGTTTTCTCAAAACTATAACTATTGACCTAGGTTTTTTTGCTTAAGAGGTCCAATCTTCTTTCAAATGAACATATTCAGTCTTCAACATCAATTTACCATATACACCTTTGCTTATTTATTAAGTTATGTTACAGCCAACAAACATAAATCTATCTTACGATTTTATCCAAAACGAAACACGACTAAAAGTTGTTTATCAAAATCTAACAAATATACAGATATTTTCTCGGCAAATATTTGGAGACTTTAACATGAGATCCTCAACATATACAACACACCATATCACCATAAATTATCGAGAGGATGGTCAACAATATCGGGTTCCATTGAAACACTCCAAATATGCTATATATTTGATTGAGTCATATCCATATCTCATGTTTGATATTTAGGTCCATAGATCTTGATCAAACTACATCTCCATGTATTTTACTACCTTAATTAGTTCATATAATCACAAAGAGGCTCAAAAACACTTGGTATTAAAAAACTGGCTCTTTTAAACTTGTTAGTACTTATCAACTAATGTCCATACAATACATACATATGCACAAAACTAGCCAAGTTATAAATGAAGCATAAAGAATGATAAATAAATTAATGAATCCTCTTTATTTATATGACCTTACCATGCAATGTGGGATAGATTTCATACCTCGTAGTGTATGGTACCGGGGCTTACTTGATCTTGGATTTTCTTACTAACGAATTTTGGTAGTATTCGGAGAGCACACAACTGATGGAGAATCACTTGGTCATCGAAGTGTCCATCTTTTCGGTCTTTGGATTTTCCCCTTTTTATACCATGAAGAAACACTCTTCTTCATGCCATCACTCCAAAAATCACAATTTCAATTCTCTTACCGATCTTTAGAGTTTCTATACAGCCACTGCCTCTTTACATATCGCTTCACTATGAATATGCTTTTACATGTATTGTGTTTCTACTATTTTTTACAGTTCCCAGATAGGGTGCTCATGTCTCTCCAACATTGTATTACCTCTCTCTGAGTTTTACTGTTATAAACCATACTCATGACACACTATAAAACTTGAGCGAGTCCTAAAAGGGCATCTATTATGAGCAATACAAAGATGCGCCTTAACAAATATTTTTTCTTGAGACCATTTTTGTTGCAAACTAGACTCAAAACTAAAACTAAACATTATGGTGTGAATCCCAAATAGTATTTTTCTACATGGAATTAAATAAGTGACATTCATGTCATAAAACATGTTATACTGCAGAATTCTAAGATAAACACTATCTTGTAAAATTATATTTTCTCTCTATCCACATGGAGTTTCCCTTTTAAACTTCTTTTATTCAAAAGTAGACACAAAAGGGCAGTAATTATCTTTCTGCGGACCTCATATCCCATTGTTAAGTAGACTTGTCAAAAATGGATATTTACATCTCAATCAAACACACCAAACCGCATAAATTCAGGATGACTTTTTTCCAATAAAGAAATATTTTTCTTTATTTCCCATAGATATTTCTCTCTCAAATAATTATTTTTAGATAGTAGACTCAAAATAGCACCTTAAGAACTCAGCGTGGACCTCAAAACATTATGTTAACAATAGAAATAAAATCATGACATTCATATCACTGAAACAGTTTTCATTGTAGAAAACAACACTTGCACATACTTCAATAAAAGGACCATATCTTTCAAACCGCAAATGATTTCTTCATAAATTTTTTTTTTTTTAAAGTAAACTCAATTTGATGAATTACAGTAAAATATAACTGAGAAATAAAATTATTTGCATGGTGAAAAATTTCATAGAATTCAATGTACAGTTCCTGAATTTTGCAGGTTCAGAATTGACACCTCTTAATGATGAGTCCATAACACTCAATTCCCCGTAATCTCCTACTGAAATTTTTTAAGAAGATCCTACTCTAAAAAACATAAGTATCGTTGCGGTATATATTAGAGAAATATCTCTTCTTCTTATTCATATCAGTGCTCCAAAACAATACAAGAAACCCTATTCTGCATAGTACATTTGCGGCATAGGAATCATGCCAATAATCATTTCAGAGGTTTCCCATAGGACAACAAAGCCATTGTCTTTCAAATGTCTGGCTTTTAACTCATAAAAATTGTGAAACAGAAGAGATATGGTAGCATGAAACCTCACTTTGATACCAATGAAAGTTAGGCAAGGTGATCTAGCATAATGTATATCGTTTTTAATTTTTTTTCTTTTTACCGACTACAACACTTACAAATGTCCAAATACAATAAAACTCTATTGAAATAAACAAATAAATAACCAAAAGTAGTTCTGACACGCTGCTATTAATTACAACATCATTTATTCAATAAATAAAACCAAAACAATGCTTATGAGAAATAAAATCTAGCAAACCACGAAGCAAGATACGAGAGGATTACTTCAACCGAACTTAGTACACCTCACACTGGGTCTCCTCCTCTAATGGTGTACGGATCAATAGTCTAGCTCAGATCTTTGAAAGATGGGCAACTCCGACCTCATCAAAGGATAACCCATAAATCTTCATCGGTGGCCAGGTAATAGAGTTTTCCAACTCGATTGACCTAGCACGTCAAACGAAATCTGAGTATCGGCAAGCATTTACCAATCTCGGTCCCTCCCTTTGTCCCTCAAAATCATATTCCCTCGGTCCCTCAAGACCATATTCTCTTGGTCTTTCAGAATCATTCCCCCACTGAAGTTATTTGTTTGGGTATATCAGATATTGATTACATGCTTTCGTAAGGCCTTTAATGGCACAAAAGTTCAGCACATTCAATGACTCAATTATTCATCATCAAACATTCACGAACCTTGACATGTGTACACCCTATGCCCATCCATACATATTAGCATAGCACTCTCAAACAAGAGCTTTGTAAAGGAGAAACAACACAAGAAAATTTTATTTTAAAAAAAAACAAATCAAGGAAATTTCATCAGTCATAGAATCATTCTAAAGGATACATGAATGACATTTCCTCAGTAGTGGATAACGGTTACATTGTAGTGCTCTATAGCGTTCAGAGTTGTTGTATCGATGGAGTAGGTTTGTTTAACACCATAGCCATGAGCCAGGCGGAAGGCTCCGGTACCTCCAATAATCGATAACTCCCTCACCTTAAGAGGAACTAGATTCCTCCCCATCACAGTGAGAGTGCTACCTTTGAACTTGCCATCTGTGAATACTAAGTTGTGGGACTCGAACAAACTGAGCTCAGTTTGGGATGTGAAAGCATACAGGCCTTGTGCCTGACCAATAACCTTGGATGTGAGCTTCGGTCCTTCGGTCAAGGGGTCGTCAATAACGACGACCTCGCCAAAGAGAGTGGGCAAGGCATTTGCCGTGTTGGCTTTGGCCACGGTCACTGACGTAGGCTTCTTTGCGACATGGAGGTCATGTAAGTAGGAATCAAAGCAGCTCACTTTTGGTTCACCTAGGCCTAGCTGTGCTTGGCAAATGGGCATGGAGGAGAAGAAGAGCAACAATGAGGCCATGCCGGTGGCTAATGCTTCGTTCCCTCTCATCTTGGATTCAATGAGATGTTTGATGAAGGCAGTTTCTTTTATACATGGCCCGGTCTGAAAACTCCTTGGTAATATCTGTGAAAAACCTTACCTTAAAAAAAAACAAAACAAGTATTTGGGAAAAACCTTATTGCCAGGTTATGTTGGTGGATGGCGTGATGAACTAGAAAAGAAGGGTCTTCTTGCAATTGCTTCACTTGGAATTGCCGTTCAAATATTTGGGGAAAGCCCTCATTTGATTTGGGATATGCTAGTTATTATATCTTTCTTTGATTTTGATGTTGTTATTATATTCTTTATTTTATGTGTGTGGTTTTGCTTATAGCCTAGGCTCTAAACAATCAAATTAGAGCCTACTTCAAATAGTGTTGAGAAATGTGATTTCAATATTGGAAATTTCTGTGATAGTCTTAAGATATATTTTCATATTTATTTATAAAGTTTAAAGCTTCAAAATATCTTGAAAATTGAAGGTCAAAAAATGCGTTACAAAATATACTATTTTTAAGACTTGAAATCCATTTTTTTGTCATGTCCAGATATCTTGATGTTGAGATGATCAATTTGAAGATATTTGAGCATCAAAGCAACATCTTCCAATGAAATTTTTGAGATAGGCTTTAATTTGATTGTTTTGAGCCTTGGTTCTATAGACTTTTCCCTCACGGGGAATAATGTGGTCGTGCCTTAATAATTGAAGCCTTTAGATGCAAAACACTTGTCTGGACCATCTTGCCCTCCTCCGTTTAGTAGCAATATTTTTCTCAAACGTGTAAAACCGAACTAAAAAGAAGAAGAAGAAGAAACATGTAATTAATGGATGGAAAAAGTTTGTATAAGGATGCAACCTTATAATGTACAACTACGGATGCAGCTCAAAAATCCATCAAAAAAGGTAGTTTTAATGATGAAAAACCCTTTAATTGATCATCTCGGCATCGAGATGTATGACCATGAAAAATACAAAGATTTTAAGTTTCAGAAATGGTGCATTTTACAACATATTATCTGCACCGTCAATTTTTAAGATTTTCATATGTCTATAGATCTACTTGATTTTAATCATTTTTAAAATTTAAAATTTTATAATTAGATATAAAAATAAAATTTTAAAATAATCCTAAAAATATTTTATATCAAAATTATATATCATCATAAAATTTGAAGGTGCACCTTACCTCTACAGCTACGGATGCATCCGTATGCAAACAGCACCATTAATGGATATGTATGGGTGGGATGTAAGATTAAAGTTACTCTGTAGAGAGAAAAACCTATCATTGGGCAAGTGGCATCTAGTGGCGAGCAATATTTTTGGCACAGCTCTTATTGTCGAGTCGTGATTTTGATGGTTTAAAGTACACAACATGCTATAATTTTTTTATGTTTTTTACATGTCATTTTAGATGAAACTGGGGCATATGTAGTTTTCAGTGGGTACGCTGTTACAAAAACCCCTCTTATAAAATAAAATAACCAAAGTGCCCCCAACAATTTTAAGGGGTACCTGGTTATTTTAGTTTATTACAATCATTTATTTTTTATTTTTAAATAGTGAATCTTATTGATAACTACACGTCCCAAATATATAAAAAACTAAAGAAAGAGACTGTGCTTAATTGGTTAACGCTCGGTGATTTGTACCACATGTATCAATTTGAAGAATCAAAATGGTGGTATTTTTTAAATAAAAAAAAGGTAAAAAGGCTATATACGCAAAATTGAAGAAATTATTTAACAACACCAATTTAGGGGTTAGTAGCTTAAATTTTTCAAACCAAAAAACGCATTCTTAATAAAAAATCGATACAATGCGGCATATTCTAGGAGCCCAAACTATGTAGTTGAATAAATCTTTCTCTAGATGTTATGGGTCGAGGGTTCCTTCTACTTTTCCTTCTTCAAACTCCGATTTGTACTTTTCATATAAAAATGTCTGATCAACGATAGAACTTGATCCAATTTGGATTATATGTAATGGATTCCTTCGTTCGAACCGAAAAAGCAATGATCATTATAAAAAAAATAAAAAGGCTATACACGTATAATTGAGGAAATTGTTTTAACAACACTAATTTAGGGGTTAGTAGCTTAAATTTCTCAAACAAAAAGAACACATCCTTAATAAAAAAATTGTAAACTATCGAGCACTCCAAATATTCAATAAATGATAATGAGACCGCCTGATGATAAAAGGCAACACGGCTAACTTGATGAGACTTTGTCTTATGGAACATAGAGGATTAAGATTTAAGGCCTTTTTGTGGTCCCTCGTCTTCTTCATTCCCCTCAAGAAAGATGTCTTCGAGGCAAAATTGCATCCATCGCGATTCTCATCAATCAAGTAATGCCACACCACAAATTACAACATTTATTGAGGAATCTGAAGAAAGATATTGGTAGACAAGAACCCCTTTTATCATAAAAAGCTAGCAATGGATCACAGTGATTTTGATTTTGGAGATCAAAACAACATCTTTTAGTCTAAGTTTGATTTTGGATCTTGAAGATCCCAATTCACATTTGGCTTTATATCTAGAGGCCCGATTTCATAGTTACACACTTAAAATTGAAAGTTGAAAATTGAAATGAAATTCTTTAGTTACACTAATTTCAGGCATATTAGCGTAAATTTCTCAAAAATAAAAAATTCTTAATAAAAAAAATATGTAAACGATCGAGGCCCAAACATTTAATTAATGATGATGATATACCCGGACGATGATAAAGGCAAGACGGCTAACTTAATGAGATGCTATGTCTTTTTGTCCAAATATTAAAACATTAATTGATAAATTTTACCAAAATTGGTAAAATCCTTTTTATCTCATACATGCTGAATTTGTTATTTTCTCCAAAAAGAGTTTGCGCCATAGCTGACAACACCAGTGAAATAAGAAGCTAGTAATGGATCACAGTGACATTATACTCCACAGTCAATGAGCCGGTGGCCAACAAAATAGTCCGGAGTTGTGCATAGCCCTGAGCCAGTCTGAAAGCTCCATTTCCACCCACCACAGACATCTCCCTCACATCCTGCAGTATCGGGTTCCTTCCGACCACCGTGAGCGTGCTTCCATTGAATTCGCCATCCGTGAACACAAAGTTGAGGGCCATGGTGACGCTTAACTCTGTCTGAGAAGAAACTACTTCAATTCCCTGTACCGTGCCGATCAGCTTCGAAGTGAGGTTGGGGCCTTCTGTTAGTAGGTCGTCATGCACGTAGATGCTACCGAAGCTAGTGGGTGAGGCCTGGGTGCTATTCAATTCGGCCACGAGTACGGATGTGGGGTTTGGTCCGGTGAGCACTCCTTGGAAGTAGAAGTGGAGGTGGCTCACCTTGGGTTGGCCCATGCCTACGGTCTCTCTCCAGTCATCTGCCATGGAGGTCGCTATGGCCAAGAAGAAAAGTAGCAACGCCACTGTAGGTGCTCCTTTCATCTTAGATAGATCTTGAATTGAGTTACAGAGAGGTGAGGCGTGCTCTTTATACTCCATGTCTTTACGTAATCCCCAATTTCTATAGGGTTGGTCTAAATAGAGCCCGGGACTTGGCATAAATAAAATAGGGGGCACAAATGGTTGTCCACAAGACTTGTAAGATGGTTGACTAAAATAACAGCCCATTTATGGTACTCTAAAATGGGATCGCATACAAAGGAACTATTTACTTTTGATAAGTTACATATACTTACAACCAACCAAATCATGTGAGAATCTGATAGCTGGACTGTTCCTCAAAGTGTGAGTAAATTACCTTTGAAGTATCGGCTTAATCAATGAAAAAAAGTATAGCCATTTAATTTTACATCCAATGGTCAAAGTTAATTGTGACTACCCGATACTAAAGATATATGATTTCATTGAATAATTTTTTATCTAAAATTATTTCCATTGGATTTTTCGTTTTTATATGAATATTTTCATATCATCTTTGATCTATCTTATGAACAACTTTGAAAGAAATAGTTTTATATCAAGCCCTATATTTGATGGGAAAAGTTTATACAAGGTTGCAACTTTAAAATGTAGAACTACAGATGAACATCAAAAATCCATTGGAAAAGGTTGTTTTACTATTGAAAAACTCTCTAACTGATCATCTCGATGTTCAAATGTATGACTATGAAAAAAGAAAGGATTTTGAGTCTCAGAAATGATGCATCTTACAACACATTATCTAGACCGTCCATTTTCAAGATTTTCATATGTTTATAGATGTACTTGATTTTAATCATTTTTGGGACTTAAAATTTTATAATTAGATACGAAAATAGAATATGAGATAAGACTATTTTTACATCCAAATTATATGCTATGATAAAATTTGGAGGTGCGCTTTAAATGGATTGTTTAAGGTTGCAACCTTATAGAAACCACCCCCATAATTAACTGTTGCTCAAATAGATGATCAAGAGTTATGAGGGGAAATTCATATGGTACATTTTTTTTAGCACCATAAACAGTTTCGATTTTTTTTTTTTTAAGTTGATCTAAAGAATGAATCAAAGTAATCATAAGTTATTTCTACCAAAAGAATATCATATGTTTTTGGAAAATTGATCACGGGTTCATGGTGATACGTTGGTCTTGAAGGGCCACTAAATATTTCTCTTATAAATTAATTGGAAATTTATCCGAATACCCCGTTGATACGAAATATTTAATATTTTGCCCATTTGCAACTATTCTAACTCAACACGATGTGGTTTTCTATGAGTATTTTGAACTTAAATCAATAAATATAGGTAGAGTGTTGAAATATTCATTTTTCTAAATTAATAGAATGCGTGCGATCATCGTGCTTGGAACTTTCAATGTCTTCAACGCAAAGAAGTCATTAGAGTAGCATGTGATCGTTTTGGTGATCTTGAAAATTTCTTTCTTTGACAATTAATTATTATGGAAAAGTATAGTATGATCCAAGATAATATTTGATCATATTATAGGTTACCCTAAAGTAATTTATATACTTTTTTTTTTGGTTTGAGTGTTAATTTTTTTTAATATATGTCATTGATATTCTTCCAATTGTCCAGGTTCTTCTTATTTTAAGCTCTTGATTTTTTATATGTTTTAACCGTCTCTTATGGAGAGGGCCAAGTGGCGGGTCGACACATGCCGTAGATAGTTGGAAGTAGCATATAATGTGGAAGGGACACATGTATTGACACATGTAGGTCAAAAGAAACAGCAATATGGATTATGTATAGGGAAAAGTATATTTAGAGCGAGGCATTAAATAACTAAATTTAATCTTATCATAAAAATTTCACTAAAATAGGTTGTTTTGACGTCCAAATATCTTTAAATTGATCATCTGGACATCAAGATGCATAGATATAAGAAAAAAATGCATTGAAAGTTATGAAAATAGTGTATTTTGTAATACATTTTTGGACCGTCAAATTTTAAGTTTTCATAGATATATCGATATGCATTATTTTTTAAGCTTTAAACTTTATAAATAAGTATAAAAATATATTTTAAGGCTATCACAAAGATTTCCAATATTAAATCCACATTTCTTGACACAATTTGAAGGTAGGCTCTAATTTGATTGTTTAGAGCCTATGCTCCATACAAATTGCACCCTTACATATGGGAAAAGTTTATATAGAGGGGAGGCTCTAAACAATCAAATTGAAGCATATCACAAAAAATTCACTATAAGAGGTTGTTTTTATGCCCAAATATCCTCAAATTGATCATCTCGACATCAAGATGTATGGATATGAGAAAAAAAATAGATTTCAAGTTTTGGAAATAGTTTATTTTGTAACAAATTTTTGAACCGTCAATTTTCAAGATTTTTAAGTTTTCATAGATATGTCGATCTACACTATTTTTTAAGCTTAAAACTTTATAAATAAAGCTGAAAATATATTTTAAGGCTATCATAAAGATTTTCAATATGGAAACCATATGTCTCAACGCTATTTGAAGGTAGGCTCTAATTTGATTGTTTAGAGCCCAGGCTCTATACAAACCACACCCTATATATAAGAAAAATGAGGAAAATGATTTATGTAATTAAATGGATGATTTGGTTATGGTTTTCAGCCACTAAGGAAGGGAAGGGGGGGGGGGGGTAAATCTCAGCATTCTCATTATGCTTAGAGATAGGAGTTGTCGTCCCAAATCATTTTGGTCACCACCGTTGGCAGGTACTTTGAAGCCTAACTTTGATGGTAGTTCCCTAGGTAATCCAGTTATTGCAGGTATTGGTGGGGTGCTCAGAAATGGATGAGGTAATGTTATTTTTTCTTTTGCTGGTCCCATTGGTTGTGCTACTGCTAATAAGGCTGAACTAAGTGCGGTGTATCATGTGTTGAAAATTTTCAAGGAGATGAATTCTGGGGATTCTGTTTGGATTGAAGGTGACTCCTTGATCGAAGGCGACTCCTTGAATGTAATAAAGGGAGCAGTGGATGCCTTGGGATTTACATTCACTTTGGCTTAGGGTTATGGATATCTCTCTCTCTATCACAGTTTCTTTTTATCATGTTTACCTGTGAAGCTAATTCTTTAGCTGATGTATTGGCAAATGGGGCGGAGGGGGGAGGGGGGGCAGCTTCTCTCTTTGGTTATTTTTGATTCTATAATTGGTTTCTAGAGATTAATAACAGATCGAACATTTGTCAAAAAAAAAAAAAATTTATTTGATAGGGCTGTAGCCCTATCAAAATAAGTAATCCTCACCTCATAACTTATTGAAAATTGCAATTGAAGCATTAAAAAACCTTTACATATTGTATCTTGGCTTGAAAATTGCAATTGAATTATTAAAAAATCTTTATATGTCCTATCTTGGCTTGAACATCAGGGTGGTGAAAAAAAATAGTAGTTTAAGCTCTAAAAACAGTGTATATTGTAAAAAATTATCTAGATCGTCTATTTTGTTATAAAAATAAGTGTTCAAATATCCGAAAGATTTGTATCATTTGCGAGTTTCAAATTTCATTGTCGGTGATGGAAATTGATTTTAAAGCGATAGACAGTTCTGTTGCCAAAAGTGCTTTCTAGACGAAGATTTGAGATGAGGCTTTCTTTTGTTTTCATAAAGCCTAGGCGTTGTAGCAACCTCATAGAAATAAGAGATGCACTTTCCATAACGCCTATGATTTATTGGAAAAAAAGAGAAAACAATAGAGCCTCACTTTGAAGGAAACTCGTTTGATAGGGCTTTCACCCTATTCAAATAAGTGAAGCCTCACCTCATAACTCATTGAAAATTGCAATTTAAGCATTGTAAAACCTATATATCATTCATCGCAGCTTGACCATTATGATTGTAAAAAAAAAAAAGGATTTCAAGCTTTAAAAATAGTATATATTGTAACAAATGATCTAAACCGTCCATTTAAAATAAGTGTTCATAGATTCGCAAGATTTGTACCAATTTTTAAGTTTCAAATTTTTTAGTTGCAGAGAGACAATCCCCACTGACAGTTTTATTAGGTTGACCTTAATGAGGACTTTGCATGAATAAAATAAGGCCACGCATATGGTGGTCCCAGGAGACCTTGTAAAATGCTGAAATAAAAATAAGGAAAAAGTTTGTAGTCCCAGGAGACCTTGTAAAATGATCAAATAAAAATAAGGAAAAATTTTATAGTCCCAAGAGACCTTGTTAACTGCTCAAATAAAATAAGGAAAAAGTTTATATAAAGCCGAGGCTCCAAACAATCAAATTAGAGCCCCCCTCAAAACTTTCACTAGAAAAGGTTGTTTTGATGCCCAAATATCATCAAATTGATCATCTCGGCATCAAGATGCATGGAAATCAGAAAAAAACGGATTTCAAATTGTGGAAATAGTGCATATTGTAACGCATTTTTGGATCGTCAATTTTCAAGATTTTCAAGTTTTTATAGATCTGTTCAATGTACACTATTTTTGAAGCTTTAAATTTTATAATTAAATATAAAAATACATTTTAAGGCCATCACAAAGATTTTTAGTATTGAAACTACAGTTCTCGACCCTATTTGTAGGTGCGCTCTACTTTGATTGTTGAGAGCCTCAGCCCATATATGGTGCTCCACCAAGTAACAGCCATCGGTTGGGATAATTTTCAAGATTTCATATCATCTCTTATATACCATGAACAACTTTGAAAGAAAGTTTTGAGTCTGTAAAACCATAGACTTGATTGTTGCCCTAGTAGACAATCTAGATTTATCATCGAGGGGAAATTGATACGGTACATTCTTTTGAGCTCCATTCCCCCATGGCCATTTTTCCATGTAAGGTACACAATAATCACCATTAGAGCCTTTTCCTAACTGTATGAAATCAGCTATACGAATTCAGATATGCTATTTTGTTCTATGAAGGGCTATATCCTCAGTGTGACCATAAATCCCCATATCTTTTTTTACTATTTCTAACGTTATCTTTTTAGTTATGCCCCTTATCCTTTTTTAGCCTTCTACTTGAAACAACACTCACCTCTTTATAATTGTTATACTTCTACTTGAAACAACTTTCACCTCCTTATAATTATTATACTAGGTCTGTGTTGCACATAACCAGCCCACCTAAGTCTACTATCTCTCATTTTATCGTCTATTGAAGCCACACCAAAGTCTAATTTCTCTCATCTTAACGCCTATTGAAGTTATACCTAAGTTCTCCCGAATATATTCATTTCGAATTTTGTCCCTTCTTGTCTTGTCACTCATCCATCTCAACATCCTCGTCTCAGCTACACTCATCCAATGGGTATATTGTTGCTTGACGTTCCAACATTCTACTCCACAAAGAAAAACTGGTCTCACAGTTGTCTATAAAACTTCTCCTTCAGCTTCATTGGTATGTGACGATCACATAAGGCTTTGGTTACACATAACCACTTTGTCCACTAGCTCTAATTCTATATGCGAAAGATTGTATATAATAACACCCCTTATGTCACAATAGTTGAGAAATTTTATTATGGATTTTGTTCGCAATGATATATCCTCAACCACTTGATTTCGAATCTAATGGTCAGTAATAATTGTGACTTCCTTTTGTAAAAAATAAATAGTCTCATTGTATACATATCATTTTCTTTATTTGACAAATTAAATAGCTATTAAGCTATGGTAAAGTATAATATGATCCATATGATTAATATTTGATCATATTATAGGTTATTAAAAGAATACGTTTTATTGTAGTTTATCTTCTTAAATTTTTTGAATGTTAAAAATCTTTTCAGTTTCGTTGACATTCGCCCAATCGCCCACGTTCCCCGAATCTCGTTGATGATTTTTATAGGTTTTAGCTCTTGAGTCTCGGACGGGTCATGCAAGTTGAGACAAACTTTATCTTCCTATACTTTATTCATTTTAGGTATCATGTGGAAGGGACAAACCTATTGAGAAACTTAGGTCCAATTGCCAAAGGAACTGCAATAAAAATAAATAAATAGTTAAGGGTATAGTTTATTGTGCGTCCCTAGATCAAAACAACGGATCGAGCCGACTAGTCGGTCCTGGCCCGATCTGGTTAGTCCACTCGATTCCAACTAGATCGCTGATTAGTGCTCGATTTTTTTTGAAAAAAATGCAATTTCGGTAAAAAAATTCCAAAAAACTTAAATAGTCCCAAAAAATTGTAAAAATGTTTAAAATTAACATGTATTGTTTTTTTATATTATCACATAAAAAAAGAAAAAAATAAAAATCATAAGCAAAATTGGGTTTCGGAGAAAATGATTAGACACCTGAAGCATTACTTTTTTTAGTGATCAATATATAATAAATATATAATATTAATATGTAATCAATATATACTATACAATATAAATTAAATTAATAAAATAAAAATAAAAATATAATATAAAATATACTATGATATAATATTATAAAATATTATAATAGTTCAACTCGAACCATGCTTTTTTTTGGGTATTTTAGAATTCAATTAAAAATATCAGTAAAATATAAAATTGTTCATCCCTTTGTGACAAATTTGATAAATTTCCATTCCTCTCATATCTGTGTCTATGTGTATGTCTATGTGCCCCTTGGGGGGTTGGTGGTGTAGGTATTAGATTGAAGATCAAATCAGATGAACAACGCAAAATTTTTATATCCCCCGAGTTGAGGGACCTACGGGCTTGGCACCTTGTCGGGCCTGACCAACTTTGGTGCGTTTGAGTCTACTCACCCAAGGCAGCAAACCTTGCAGTTAGCAAATAAAAAATTTGAAATAGTATATAAAGTTTTAAGTAGAAAAATAGAAGAAGGAAATTTGTTTCATGCGAGCTGGACCATATTTCTACATTATGGGGTCTAGAGGTATAAAGCATCCATCTTAAAGATGGATGCAAGTAGATAGTCCATCAAAAAACAAGTCTAACTAACATGATATGCAGCACACGATATCACCATAAATTATCGAGAGGATGGTCAACAACATCGAGTTCCAGTGAAACACTCCCAATGTGCTACATATTTGATTGAGTCATATCCATATCTCATGTTTGATATTTAGCTCCATAGATCTTGATCAAACTACATCTCCATGTATTTTACTACCTTAATTATTTCACACAATCACAAAGAGGAACAAAAACACTTGGTATTAAAAAACTAGCTCTTTTAAACTTTTTAGTACCTATCAACTAATGTCCATACAATACATACATATGTAAATGAAGCATAAAGGATGATAAATAAATTAATGAATCCTCTTTCTCTATATGGCCTTACCATGCAATGTGGGATAGATTTCATACCTTGTAGTGTATGGTACCGAGGCTTACTTGATCTTGGATTTTCATACTGACGAATTTTAGTAGCATTGGGAGAGCACACAGCTGATGGAGAATCACTTGGTCATCAAAGTGTCCATCTTTTAGGTCTTTGGATTTTCCCCTTTTTATACCATGAAGAAATGCTCTTCTTCATGCCATCACTCCAAAATCACAATTTCAATTCCCCTACCGATCTTTAGAGTTTCTATACAGCCACCGTCTCTTTACATATCCCGTCATTATAAATATGCTTTTACATGTATTGTGTTTCTACTGTTTTTTACAGTTCCTAGATTGAGCACCCTTCATATAGAGTGTCATGTCTCTCCTACATTTTATTACCTCTCTCTGAAGTTTTACTGTTATAAATCATACTCATAGCACACTATAAAACTTGAACGAGTACTAAAAAGGCTTCTATGATGAGGAGTACAAAGATGTACCTTAACATGTCATATCTTTCGACTTACTACAAAATAGAAGATGAGCATCCCATGAAAAATTTGTGGTATCCCTCATTGCACAAAGAGCTTGTCTTTGAAAGTTTTTGAGTATGAAAGTAGACTCAAAATCAATATTTAGTGTCATCCCCAAATCACACCATCTAATGACTCTTTTAATTAGTGACATTCACATCAGAATACAGTTTTCATAGAACAAAATAAGGTTGTGCACCTCTCAATATAATAATTATTTCTCTCAATTAACAAATATTTTTTCCTGAGACCATTTTTATTGCAAACTAGACTCAAAACTAAAACTAAAAATTATGGTGTGAATCCCAAATGGCATTTTTCTACATGGAATTAAATAAGTAACATTCATGTCATAAAATATGTTATACTGCAGAATTCTAAAATAAATACTATCTTGTAAAATTATATTTTCTCTCTATCCACTTGGAGTTTCCCTTTTAAACTTCTTTTATTCAAAAGTAGACACAAAAGGGTAGTAATTATCTTTCTGCAAGCCTCCTATCCCTTTGTTAAGTAGACTTGTCAAATATGGATATTTACATCTCAATCAAACATACCAAACTGCAGAAATTCAGGATGACCTTTTTCTAATAAAGAAATATTTTTCTTTCTTTCCCATGGATATTTCTCTCTCAAATAATTATTTTTAGATAGTAGACTCAAAATAGCACCTTAAGAACTCAGTGTGGACCTCAAAACATTTTGTTAAGAATAGAAATAAAATCATGACATTCATATCACTAAAACAGTTTTCGTTGTAGAAAACAACACTTGCTCATACTTCAATAAAAGGATCATATCTTTCAAACCACAAGGGATTTCTCCATAAAATTATCTTTTTTTTAAAGTAAACTCAATTTAATGAATTACAGTCAAATATTACTAAGAAATAAAATTATTTGCATGGTGGAAAATTTAATAGAATTCAATGTACAGTTCTTGAATTTTGCAGGTTTAGAATTGACACCTCTTAATGATGAGTCCATAACACTCAATTCCCCGTAATCTCCTATTGAAATTTAGTAAAAAGATCCTACTCTAAAAAACATACGTATCATTGCGGTATATATTAGAGAAATACCTCTTCTTCTTATTCATATCAGTGCTCCAAAACAAGAGAGAAAACCCTATTCTGCAAAGGACATTTGCGGTATAGGAATCATGCCAGTAATCATTTCAGAGGTTTCCCATTGGACAACAAAGTCATTGTCTTTCAAATATCTGGCTTTTAACTCATAAAAATAGTGAAATGAAAGAGATATGGTAGCATGACACCTCACTCTGATACCAATGAAAGTTAGACAAGGTGATCTAGCACAATGTATATAGTTTTTAATTTTTTTTCTTCTCACCGACTAAAACTCTATTGAAATAAACAAATAAATAACCAAAAGTAGTTCTGACATGCTGCTATTAATTACAACATCATTTATTCAATAAATAAAACCAAAACAATGCTTATGAGAAATAAAATCTAGCATACCACAAAGCAAGATACCAGAAAATTACCTCAACCGAACTTAGTACACCCCACACTGGGTCTCCTCCTCTAATGGTGTACGGATCAATGATCTAGCTCAGATCTTTGAGAGATGGGCAACTCCGACCTCATCAAGGATAACCCATAAATCCTCATCGGTGCCCTGGTAATAGGGGTTTTCCAACTCGATTGACCAAGCACGTCAAGCGAAATCTGAGTATCGGCAAATAGCATTTGCCTATCTCGGTCCCTCCCTTTGTCCCTCAAGATCATATTCCCTTGGTCCCTCAAGACCATATTCTCTTGGTCTTTCTGAATCATTCCCCCATTTAAGTTGTTTGTTCGGGCATATCAGATGTTGATTACATGCTTTCGTAAGGCCTTTAATGGCACAAAACTCCAGCACATTCAATGACTCAATTATTCTTCATCAAACATTCACGAACCTTGATATGTGTACAGCCTATGCCCATCCATATATATTAGCATGGCACTCTCAAACAAGAGCTTTGTAAAGGAGAAACAACACAAGGAAATTTTATTAAAAAAAAAACAGCTCATGGAAATTTCATCAGTCATAGAATCATTCTAAAACGATACATGAATGACATTTCCTCAGTAGTAGATAACGGTTACATTGTAGTGCAGTATAGCATTCAGAGTTGTATCGATGGAGTAGGTTTGTTTAAGACCCTAACCATGACCCAAACGGAAGGCTCCGGTACCTCCAATAATTGACAACTCCCTCACCTTAAGCAGAACTAGATTCCTCCCCATCACAATGAGAGTGCTACCTTTGAACTTGCCATCTATGAATACTAAGTGGTGGGACTCGAACATACTGAGCTCAGTTTGGGATGTGAAAGCATACAGACCTTGTGCCTGACCAATAACCTTGGATGTGAGCTCCGGTCCTTCGGTCAAGGGGTCGTCAATAACGACGACCTCGCCAAAGAGAGTGGCCGAGGCATTTTTCATGTTGGCTTTGGCCACGGTCACTGCCATACGCTTCTCTGCGACAAGGACGTCATGTAAGTAGAAATCAAAGCAGCTCACTTTTGGTTCACCTAGGCCTAGCTGTGCTTGGCAAATGGGCATGGAGGAGAAGAAGAGCAACAATGGGGCCATGCCGGTGGCTAATGCTTCGTTCCCTCTCATCTTGGATTCAATGAGATTGTTGATGAAGGTAGTTTCTTTTATACATGGCCCAGTCTGAACTCCTTGGTAATATCTGTGAAAGACTTTACCTTAAAAAAAAAACAGAACAAGTATTTGGGAAAAACCTTATTGCCAGGTTGTGTTGGTGGATGGCATGATGAACTAGAAAAGAACGGTCATCTTGCAATTGTTTCACTTGTAAAGAAGGGTCTTCTTGCAGTTGTTTCACATGTAATTTCCGTTCAAATATTTGGGGAAAATCCTCATTTGATTTGTGCTAGTTATTATATCTTTCTTTGATTTTGATGTTGTTAGTTTATTCTTTACTTTATGGGTGTGATTTTGCTTATAGCCTAGGCTCTAAGCAATCAAATTAGATCCTACTTCAAATAGTATTGAGAAATGTAATTTCAATATTGGAAAGCTCTGTGATAGCCTTAAGATATATTTTGACATTTATTTAGAAAATTTAATGTTTCAAAATATCTTGAAAATTGACAGTCCAAAAATATGTTACAAAATATACTATTTCCAAAACTTGAAATCTATGTTTTTCTCATGTCCAGGCATCTTGATGTTGAGATGATCAAGTTGAAGATATTTGGGCATCAAAATAACATCTTCCAACGAAATTTTTGAGATAGGCTCTAATTTGATTGTTTAGAGCCTTGGTTCTATCGACTTTTCCCTTACAGGGAATAACATGGTAGTGCCTTAATAATTGAAGCCTTTAGATGCAAAATACTTTTCTTGACCCTCCTGCCTCCTCCGTTTAGTAGCAATATTTTTCTCAAACGTGTAAAACCCAACCAAAAAGAAGAAGAAGTAGAAACATGGAATTAATGGATGGAAAAAGTTTATATAAAGATGCAACCTTATAATGTAAAACTACAGATGCACCTCAAAAATTCATTGAAAAATGTAGTTTTAATGTGGAAAAACCCTTTAATTGATCATCTCGGCATCGAGATGTACGACCATGAACAATACAAAGATTTTAAGTCTCAGAAATAGTGCATTTTACAACATATTATCTACATCGTCCATTTTTAAGATTTTCATATGTTTATAGATCTACTTGATTTTAACTATTTTTAAAATTTAAAATTTTATAAAGAAATATAAAAATAAAATTTTGAAATAATCCTAAAAACGTTTTATATCAAAATTATATATCATGATAAAATTTGAAGGTGCACCTTACCTCTACAGCTACGGATGCATCCGTATGCAAACAGCACCATTAATGGGGAAGGATTTAAGCATTTGCTTTAAATTTTATAATTAAATATGAAAATATATTTTAAAGCCATCACAAAGATTTTTAGTTTTGAAACTACAGTTCTCGACCCTATTTGAAGGTGCGCTTTACTTTGATTGTTGAGAGCCTCAGCCTATATATGGTGCTCCACCAAGTAACAGCAATCGGTTGGGAAAATTTTCAAGATTTCATATCATCTCTTATTTACCTTGAACAACTTTGAAAGAAAGTTTTGAGTCAGTAAAACCCTAGATTTTATTGTTACCCCAGTAGACGATCTAGATTTATCATCGAGGGGAAATTGATAAGGTACAATCTTTTGAGCTCCATCCCCCCATGGCCATTTTTCCATTTAAGGTACACAATAATCACCATTAGAGCTTTTTCCTAACTGTATGAAAGTAGCTACACGAATTTAGATCTGCTATTTTGCTCTATGAAGGGCTATATCCTTAGTGTGACCATAAATCCCCATATCTTTTCTTACTATTTCTAACCATATCTTTTTAGTTCTGCCGCTTACCCTTTTTGAGCCTTCTACTTTAAACAACTCTCACCTCCAGATATATAGACATGAGAAAAAAATATATTTCTAAATCTTGGAAACAATGCATTTTGTAATGTATTTTCTGGACTGTTAATTTTCAAGTTTTCATAGATTTGCTCGATATAAACTATTTTTGAAGTTTTAAATTTTCTAATTAAAATAAGGGATTGTATACGAAGAGACCATTTACCTTTGGCACAGGAAAACCACAATTATTTATAGCCATCCGATGTGAAATTTGATAGCTTGGGTGTGTCATAAAGTTCGCGAAGATTTCTTTTGAAATTTGAGCTTGAACAATGAAATAAATGCAGCCACCCAATTTCACATCCAATGGTCAAGATTAATTGGGGTCACCTTGTATCAAAAGTAAATGGTCTCATTATATATATTTTTTTTAAATTTAAGCCATCACAAAGTTTTAACAATACCGTTCGACCATTTGAAAGTACACCTTACTTTGATTGTTTAGTGCCTTGGCCTTATACAAACAACACCCTTTATGTTTTGAGATCATGTTGACCTGTGAAAAAATAATTTGGCGCAAAAAAAACAAAAAAAAAGAACAACTCCAAATCGAACTGCGCCCATATATGATTGTGCTTCGACCATTTGATGGCACAAGTAGATGTAGGGTTTTAAGGACTCCAAATTTTCTATTGTAAAATATTTATATGCTAAACGCGGATAATAGTGGGATTTTCATGTAAAAGAAATGCCCCCGTAAGTTAATAATTTGGGCACAAGATCATGTGATAGGTGGTCTCGAGTGACGACTTTCTCAGCTACCTAATTTATATAATTAGCAAATCAACGCCTAATTTTTACAAATCAGCAAGTCAATTGTTTTATATCTCACATGCATGTGCATGAGAGAGAGAGAATGTACTCACAAGAGAGAGAGTGAATAAGCAAGAGAGAGAAATCTACACACCCATATTATAGGATACCTAAATTTGATAGAGAGGGAGAGCGAGATCAACCATCTTTTCATATCTTAGTAAGAGATTTTCATATCCATCTTTAACTTAATATTGTTTTAATATCTTAATTAGGGAGGCACAAGAGAGAAAGATTTCTAGATCCTCCTTATTTAACATTGTTTCTTCTTCATTGTTTTTAAAACCTCTTAAAGTTAGATCGGTGTATTTTTTTTATTTATTTTTTATCACACATTTTTCTAAAAGTTGTGCATGCAAGTCATCCCTATTTTTTCCCTTTATTTTTCGTTTCAAACCTCCTAAAATGGGTACATATCCCCAATTCAATCCCTATTGTGCGTAACTAATAACAAGAGAGAGAGAAAGTACCGACAATTTAAAATTTGATCAATATGAAAATTTAACCTATATGATTAATATATAGTAGCAATAAATTAGGGTGTGGTTTCTATAAGGTTGCACCTTAAATAATCCAATTAAGGTGCACCTCCAAATTTTAGTATAACATATAATTTTGGGGTAAATTTTTTTTAGGATTATTTGAAAATCTATTTTCATTTCTAATTATAAAATTGTATACTCCAAAAATGGATAAAATCAAATAGATATATAAAAATATATAAATCTTGAAAATAGACGGTCTAGATAACGTGTTGCAAGATGCGCCTTTTTTGAGACTCAAAATCTTTTTTTTTTTTCATATTCATACATCTCTATGTCGAGATGATTAATTAGAGGGTTTTTTGATATTAAAACAACCTTTTCTGATAGATTTTGAAGTGCAACTCTATTTCTACATTTTGATGATGCAAACATATATAAACTTTTTCCATAAAATTATCGTGCCTTAGTATATAATGGGTGCGCTTTCTATAAGGTTGCAACCTTAAACAATCTAATTATGGCGCATCTCCAAATTTTATCATAACTAGTAATTTTGTTTTAAAAAATTCTTCGGATTATCTTAAAATCTATTTTCATATCTAATTAGAAAATTTGAAACTCCAAAAATAGTTAAAATCAAGGAGTTCTATAGGCTTATAAAAATCTTGAAAATGGCAGCCTAGATAATGTGTTGTAAGATGCACTATTTCTGATATTCAAAAACTTTTTCTTTTTATATCCATACATCTCGATGTCGAGATGATCAAGTAGGGGGTTTTTCAACTTTAAAACAACCTTTCTAATAGATTTTTGAGGTGCATATGTAATTCTACATTTTAAGGTTGCAACCTTACATAAACGTTTTCCTCATATAATAATGTAAATAAGAGAAAATAAAATTCAAGATAGAGAAAGATAGGCATACCATATCTAAGATTGGGTTTCCATTTTTAATGAGCGAAAGCGATTTCCATATCATTGATTATCTCCACATTGTTTCCATATCTTAATTTGAGAGAGAGAGCAGAAATTCTTTTCATATCTTAATGAGAGATTTCCATTAAGAGAGGCACAAGAGAGAGATTTCCTTATCCTCCTTATCTCAACATTGTTTAGTCCTATTCTTTTTAAAACCTCCTAAAGTTGGTAACAATTAGATCTTGCATTTTTTTTGTTGTTTTTGTTTATCCATCCCTTTCCTAAAAGTTCTACATGCAAGTCATACCTAAAATTTTTTCCCCTTTTTTTTGGTTCAAACCTCCTAAAATGGGTACCTAACCCCAACTCAACCACTATTGTACCCAATAATCACGAGCGAGAGAGAGAGAGAAAGTACCGACGATCTAAAATATGAGAGATATGAAAATTTAACCTTTTGATTTTAATAATATATAAAAGAGCAATAAAATTTATCTTATTATAGTAAGTATATATATATATATATATATATATATATATATATATATATATATATGAAAAATCTTCCCAATGCCTATAAGTGAAAATGAACAGTGATTTCGCCTATGCTCATCATCTTCCAAAGTTCATCGCAAGGTCACGATTGTATGTTAGTGTTTCAATTTTTATTTTATTTTTATTATAAATTAGAATGATTTGAAATTTAGAGTGTGTATACATTTTAGTGAGATGCAAATAAAAATATAAAAAAAAATATTTCGTAAAATATAAGTTGACCAAAATACCCCCATAAATTTTTAGAGGTATTTTGGCCAATATATATTTTACGAATTATTTTTCTTAAATTTTTATTAGATTCTTCTATTTTTGATGAATACACCCTCCAAATTTCAAATAATTCTGATTAGTAGAAAAAAAAAATGAAAAAATGAAACACGACCAGACAACTGTCACCAAGCGATGAACTTTGGACGGTGATGAGCATATGCAAAATCACTGTTCATTTTCGCCTATAGGCATTATGTAGTGTATTCCATATATATATATATATATATATATATATATATATATATATATATATATATATATATATATATATATATATATATATATATATATATATATATATATATATATATATATATATATATATATATATATAAAGAAAAAGGCTAGTGTAGGTCTACTAGCTCACATCTACATATAAGTCCAACGGCAAGACATCAATCCTCAACAGGACGTACTTTCAAATAGACTTGAAATATGTTGTTTTGGTATCAGAATTCTTTATGATGGCCTGAAATTTATTTTCATCTCTAATTATAGAATTTAAAGTTAAAATATCGAGTATATTGAGCAAATCTATGAACACTTGAAAATCTTGAAAAATTGATGGTCTAGATGTACTATTTCCAATACTTAAAATCTATTTTTTCTCATGTCCATGCATCTCAAGGTCGAGACAATCGAATTGAGGGTTCTTTTCAGTATCGTAACAACTTTTTCTAATGAATTTTTGATATTTGAATGTTTAGAGCCTCACCCTTATATAAATTTTTTTATTTAAGGAATATAGAAGTTTAAATATTAAAAAATAATAAAATATCACATTTCCACAAGTCTATTATCGTTAAAAATTGGGTAGTTGGAAGCATTAATTGGCAGAGAGATCAAAGGATTGAAACAGAAAAGCAGCCCTTGTCCCAACCGGAATTCTAAGGTCCAGTAATAAAATCTTCCCTAAAAAAGGAAAGTGACATCCCAACGATAGAGATAAAAAGTCTTACATCGAGAGTGAAATTCTTTATTTAAAATTATTACTACGAAACAACAACCAATGCAGGTCAACAATATCCCTGCCACCAAGACTTTATTTTTATTTATCCTTCAACTACCCTACTATAGAGCTTGAAGATAAATATGTTACTTCTTTTATTTTTATTAAAAAAAGGAGTAAGGGCCTTCTTTCCAACTGATTTTATGATAAAAAAAAAAAAAAAGAAGAAGAAAAGAAAACAAAACAAAACAATAGCCCCTAATTATCTAAAAAATCCATAGTAAACTTTATTTCGTTTCCGAGAACAATAGACCTGGTTCACTCTACAGCACACAAGGACAACTGCACCACCAGAAATTTAAAAGATCAAGCCGAGTCGAGTCAGTAGTGAATAACAGTGACATGGTACTCCATGATAGCATTCAAATTGGTGGCGTTGAAGGAGTATGTTCGGAGGCGAGCATAACCGCGAGCCAATCGACATACCCCATTCCCACCCACCACGGACATCTCTCTCACCTTATTCAAAATCGGGTTCCTACCGATGACTGTGAGCTCACTTCCATTGAACTTGCCCTCTGTGAAGAGGAAGTTCATCTCCATAAAGATAGTTGGCTAAGTTTGGGACACAGAGGCAAAGATGCCTTGGGCCTTTCCGATCATCTTTGATGTAAGGTTGGGGCCCTCAGTGAGTGGTTGGTCCATAACCCTGACCATGCCAAAGAGGGTGGGTGAGGACTGGGTGATATTGGCCTCGGCCACGATCAGAGGGGTCGGGTTCTTCGCGTCGAACATGTCGTGGAAGTAGAAGTGAAGGTAGTCCACTTTCTTCTTTCCTAGGCGTAGGGGCCCTTTCCAATCCTCCCCATCCTCAAAGCCCTGAGCCTCTAAGGTGGCCAAGAGCAACAAGGAGGCTAGCCCTATGGCTAATGTGTTTCCTCTCATCTTAGGATGGATTAGCGCCAAAATCTTGGTTAAACCAATAACTTCCTCCTAATTAAGCTATGGGCTCATTTAGTGGGCCTATTCACAAGGGCATGCTCTTTGTATAGTAACCTAATTAGAAGACTTTTCTTGCTTTACGGGTTAGTTATCTGCAAAGTCTTAGCTCCCATTAGGTATAGCACGTTATGCTTTTGTGATGTTGACGCTAATATAATGTTTACAATATGCCACTTGGCCGTGTTGTTATTTTATCAATGCTTGAAAGATTTTCAATCCGGATCGAAATTGGCAGATTTGGATTGGGAATTGTGGTAGACGATCTGGTTCCTACAGTATATCACGGATCCAGTTGTTCCCTCCTAAAACCCAGCGGTTTTAGATAGAACCAACTAATTCTGTCATAGAACTGACAGAACCAGTCAATTCTACAGAAACCGGTTCAACACCCTACTTCCCACACATGTTTTTAGTATACCTTAATTTTTGGAGCAATTTACATATGGACACAAAATAATTATATAAAATACAAAATGGGCTGTTTTTGGGCAAAATTACTAGAAGGATTGGTCAAAACGTTATTTTTTTTCTTATTATGAAATTATCTCTCAATTTGAGGATACTTAGACTGTTTTTTAATTTCATTTTTTAGTTTTTGCAATAAATAGGGTTGTGCCCTATGGTTTGGGGTGGTCCGAGACCTCATTGAACCCTTCAATGCCTTGTTTTGGTCGTGTTCTGGTGGTCCCATGTTAGAATCCTAAGACCGCATTAAACCCTTTGATGCCTTCAAAATAAGGAACATCGACAAACTTTTGGGTAACCATCTCTTGCATCCTTTTGGGCCTCCATGCCCTTTTATAAGGGCTCGCAAATCAGGATCTGTTTTTTTTTTTTTTTTTTTTTTTTTTTGGGGTAATTCAATGAAGAAGACAAGCCTCTACCCATTTTTTTCGATAGATTAAGAATTAACTTTTAAAGGTATTAATAAAATGGTGTTAGTGATGGAAATGAAAACCACAACGTGGTGACTAGGGTGTCGGGTGCTACCACCACGACATTAGGCCCTTCCCAAATCGAGATCTTTTTTGTGAACAAAAAATCGCGAAGCGTCCCTTTTAATGTCATAAACTCTCTCTCTCTCTCTTTAATTTACCTCCATTCTTTAAGCAACTGGCAATATCCATGATGGAGTCCATCTTAAAGTTCGTTTTCTTTTGCCTCTCATATTAAAATGTGGGAAGAGAAGAAAAACCCTTTGACCCTTATGTTTAACCTTATAGAAAAATTTGGGTTAGAAAATTTCATTTCACAACAACTACTCGTATTTTGAACCTCCTGTTGACTGTAAAAGGATTATAACGGACAACACACGCTTAGATATGATACGTTATCGATATTTACATGTTTTTTTTAAATAATTAAAAACTATAATGCAATACCACTTTATTATTTTTTTAACCTAAAGAGCTAGATTTTAAAAAAGAAAAAATGAGTGATTTTTTGAAAATTTTTATGCAGAAACCGTCTGATGTGGCTGATTCGCCAATCCAACCTGATTTTTAAAATGGAAGATCTGGGTCACGGATCCGTTTTTTGAAACCTTCTATTGGATATAAACATTTTATCTATTTTAAGAACAGATGCAATTTTTATGAGGCTTAGGATTTATAAAAAGAAATTAAGGCCTCGCATCGAAAGTGCATTTGGAAAACAATTTGGACAGTGGAAATCTGTCCAATGGGCTCTAAAGTCAGTTTCCACCACCAATTATGAAATTTGAAGCTAAAAAATTATACAGATCTTGAAAATTGACGACCTAGATATTCGACTGATACAAAAGATGGACTTGGGTACAAAGAAGGGCAAAGCTTGGGCTTGTGGAAGAGAGAGAAATGTGGTGGTTGGGTGGCGGCATATCCTCCACACCTCTTTCATAGGGTTTAAATATTGAAACAGGCTTTACATGGCAGCTTCGGCTTTTTGGGCCGGTCTGGGTTAGGCCCGAAATCATTTTTGCAGGCCCGGGTCAATCATGAAAATTCTAGGATTTTTCATGTCGGGCTCGGGCCGTCCATAGCCGAGCTAGTGGCAGGGCTTTTCTTTAATTTCAAGATGAGTAATAGAGCGAAACACACGTGTGGGGAAATATAAGCCAAGGAGAAAGGGCAATGTTAGAGTTCGAATTAACAACTTTGACATTTGGCCACAATTGGCTACGATGTTTTCATACCCTTTGTTTTGATTCTTTTTTTTAAAATCTTTTGTACGTTGTATCACGCCATAACTAACACGAGATATTGTTACTTGGAAAGCTTTCTGTATGCCACTAGGAAAGCGTATATATGCCATTCCTCTCAACTTTTCGATCCGAATGGATCGGGAACATGACTTCAATCCTAATGTCATACCTAAATACTCTCTTATTTTTAGTTTTTTTTAATAATCATGTAAATACCATTTTTTTTTTAAAATCATGTTGATACCAATCAAATGTCATGCCTAAATACTCTCATAAAGTAGCACCTTCGAAAAATACTAACAAAATATTTTTAAAAAATTGGATGACAAAATACACTTGAAAGCTTCTTAGGTAATTTGGTTATTTTATTTTTTGAAAATATTGTTTCAATATTTTACCTAGATATGCTCCATTGAGATGGTGAAACACCAAGTTTCACATTTATATAATTTTTAAAAATTAAAATAAAATACTTTGAGACGTCGAATCTGATGAAACAGTAAGAAGTTGACTCGTGATATGAGGGCTGAAGGTTTCCCCACCATCCATTTAGAATAGACGGCTGAAAGAGAGAGGCATATATATAAGTTCTCTATGGCTAGTAGCCTATAAAAAGCATTTCCGTTTCTATTTGCTCAGTCCTCATTATTATTAGATGGTACATGCAAATTGTGTTGGGAAAATAATTCAGAAGTGAAAAGGGTATCTTAATCATTTTGCCTCATTGGGATTATCTTAGATTTTGGGAGTTCAAGAGAATCTTCTAGTCTTGTGAGGAAACAAAAGGGTCCTAGGAACGAAAGGAAATGGTTATTATCCTTTCTATATTGCGTTGGAACAATAGTTACTAGGAGCGGGAGCAGGAGCGGCTCCGGTTCAGGTAACAGTGAGCGTCGGATCGATGACTGTGTGAAGCTCTGGAGCTCAAGAAGCGAGTTTTGGTGAGGGTAGAAGTTACGGATCGAGATCCCGTTTGAGCAAGGAGCGAGATCCCGATACATTGGGATCGAGATCCCCATTTAACGGGAACGCGTTCTATGTATTTATGGAGCGAGATCCCGTTTGATTAGGTTGCGAGATCCCGTTTGAGTACGGAGCGAGATCTTGATACATTGGGATCGAGATCCCTATTTGACAGGAACGCGTTACATTCAACATGGATCGCGTTCCCATATCTATTAGGATCGCGTTTCCATCGACAACAAGAACGAGATCCCATTTAATGTTGAGTCTCGCCCCCATCTAAATAATACCACGATCCTATTTAGCTAGAATCGAGCTCCATCCATTGTAGGATCGCATTTCGCACAATGGTGGTCCATGCCCCCATCGCAGAACTCCACTTGTATGAAGAACCCAATTCCATTACACATGGATTCGTGCACCAACTAAGCACGGCAGCCTGTTCCCATACAAATGCAATATCAATTTGGTTAAATATAAAAACCATTGTTCTATCTATCAATGGCCATTGCGGCTAGATCCATGCGCAACCAATCCTAGATGTCCTTGGATTAATTAAATCCCATTAATCTAGTGTGAAATACAGTCTTTTAATGCTATAAATGATTAATCTTAGTATTATTCAAATTCACATATATGATACGAAAATGAGCTTTACGTTGTCATTTGTATACATGAAAATATATTGTCTAGGTTTTGGGTAACATTTGGATACAACCTAAGTATATATGGTTACTGTTAGGCTTAAATTTGGGAAATGCATCACCGTTATTTTTTGGCAGAAATAACTATATGAAAATTTTACTAAAAAAATTAATTTTTATATTTAAATTTTATTTTTATTTAAGAATTTTCTTTTAGAAAGTTATAAGAAGGTAAAATAAATTTATTCAAATTTTTGAAAAAATTTATTGTCATAGAAATAAAGGTAATTTTTTAAATATATATATATATATAAAAGTCTTCCCAACACCTATAGGCGAAAATGAATAGTGATTTCTCCTACCCTCATCACCATCCAAATTTCATCACGCGGTTACGATTGTACGGTAGTGTTTTATTTTTAATTTTTTGTCTACAAATCATAATGACCTGAAATTTGGAGAGTATGTACATCTTACTGATGCGCAACTAATAAAATGTACATCTTAATGATGTGCATCTAATAAAAATATAAAAAAAATTATCCGTGAAAAAGAAATTGACCAAAATACCCCTAAAAATTTTGGGGGTATTTTTATTGATTGTTTTCATGTAAAATATTTGAATACACGATCCAAATTTCAGGTCGTTTAGATTTGTAGAAAAAAAAAATTAAAAATGAAACACTACCAGATAATCATGACCGTAATATGAACTTTAGACGTTGATGGGGATAGGCAAAATCACTATTCATTTTCACCTATAGGAGTTGCGTAATGTTTTCTTTTATATATTTCTATATATATATATATATCCAAATTTGGGAACTTATTTGAGAATTATATAGTATTTTATAAAATCAAAGATATAGGAAATGTTTATCTCAGGTTGCAACCATAAAATGTAGATCTAAGGATGCACCCCAAAAATCTATCGAAAAATATTGTTTTTATGTTGAAAAAGTCTCTAATTGATCATCTCGACATCAAGATGTATGAGTGTATGAAAAAAATAAATAAATTTGAGTGCCAGAAATTGTGCATCTTGCAACATATCATCTACAATGTTACAGAACGCGTTCCGTGAGAAAGTACGAGCGAGATCCATGAAGTAGATGGAGCGGAATCCATTGTGTATGGGATCGAAATCCGTGCTTTAGCGAGAGAGAGATCTGTTGTTAATGGGAGCGATATCCCTGAAGTAGAGGGAGCAAGATCCCTGAAGTATCGGGAGTGAGCTCCGTTGTGAATATGATTGAGAATCGTAAAAATTGGAGCGAGATCCAAAAAATATGGGAATGGGTCCGAGCGAAATCCTGGTTCCGGAACGCCGGAGCAAAATTCCCGAGCGGCCTGGTAACTATGGTTGGAACTAGTCGATAAATCCCTTATGAATGATGCCTCAAATTTTGGTATGTGACCTCTGACGCAATGGGTTTTTTAAGTTTTAAGTTTTTTAATCTTATTTTTAGATTTTAAGTTTAGTGTTAATTTTGTCTTTTAGATTTTAAGTTTAGTGATATGCATGTGCGGTGCACTTGCATTAAATATTAGTCGATAAAATATATATTTAATCTTAAACTGGCATATTTGCTTATAGAGATTTATAGAAAGAGAGATTTTGTTGATCCATATTCACATATGGGCTTCTATTAGAAAATAATTTCTCATATTAAAATTATATTATTTTATAACCCACTTTAAAATTATTATTAATCATATTAGTAAGAGAAAAGTTTATATAGAGCCGAGGCTTGAAACAATCAAATTAGAGCCTCAGTCAAAAATTTCACTAGATGAAGTTGTTTTGATGCCTAAATATCCTCAAAGTGATCATCTTGACATCAAGATGCATGAACATGAGAAAAAATGGATTTTAAGTTTTTAAAATAGTGTATTTTTCAACGCATTTTTGGACAGTCAATTTTCAAGATTTTCAAGTTTTCATAGATCTGTCAATCTACACTATTTTTTAAGCTTTAAACTTAATGACTAAGGCTATCAAAAATATTTCCAGTATTAAAACCACATTTCTTGATAGTATTTGAAGGTAGGCCTATTAGTAAATATGTTATTTACTAGTAAGTAAATATTCTTCTAGATAATTAGAAAAACTTTATATCACATAAATTTCAAAATATGCTTATAATTGTATTAATGACTTGCATTTTGAGGTAATTATTTTCTTAAAAATAATTTCAATTACATTATTTACATATCTAATTTGTAGTTACGGTAAATTACTATCTTGTTTTCCTTTTTCTGTATATGCAATTATATCATTAACTAATATAAATAAATTTATTTTTACGTATATTAGTAAATATATTATTTAGTTATAAGTAAGTATTATTTTTAAAATTGGAGAAACTGAAAATACATAAAAGAAAAACAAAGAAAGAATTAATTTTTTGTTAAAATTACTTTAATATAAAGTTAGCAAACGCTTTTTTTTTTACCTCTAAGTGAATATTATTCTAAAAAATTTGAAAAAATAAAGTCCCAAAAATGTGTCACATGGTATGTGTAATAAACAACCCATGATAATTAGATATTTATTGCAATTAAAACTAATAATAAAGTTGGTATACATGCCAAAAAAAGTAAAATGATATATATGCCTTTCTCTTGATACTATATAACGTAATATCGAACAAAATATAAAAATTGATATCTTCATAACTTAGAGATGATAATATTATGAATATAATTCAATTTCGAATAAATTTATTAAATGTAAGCTAAACTAATTAATATAAAGTAATAAATTCTCTAGATAACATTAGAATTTATTTACTCTTAATAAATAATTACAAAGTTATGCTTATATGATCATGAGATAGTCATAATATTTGATTAGGATTTTGAATCTTTTTGCAGATTTCAATTATATTTTTTGTATAATTAACTGCACATATATTTGTGACATGAACGTTATAACAATTATTACTATTATTAGTTATTATAACAAAGTAATTAGTTATAATAATTTAAACAATTATTGATAAATTAAAATGTAAAAATAAAATAATTATATGCAAATTTATTTAACTATAACTATAATATAACAATAAATTAATAATTTTAATTTAAAATTTGAATTGTACTTCATAGTAATCATTTTTATTACTAATGAAGCTATAAATTACACTTCTTTTAATTATGATGAAAAAGAGTGTTGAGAGGGAGGAGAGAGAGAGAATCCGTAGCAATTGATTTCCAAAATTCCTCCTATTTGTTCTCCATTGGTTAGATCTGCCGAGGCAGCTCCCATTATATCTCAGCAATTGAACGATGTTATCATGAGGTATGTAGGCATTCACTACATATCTCATGCGAGTACTATTATGTTATTTAGATATACCTGAATGTGTATTTAGTTGTATGAAATAAGCTATAATTACATGATTTGGAGCAATTGCACTATTATAGGGTTGTAAAATAATATATTTGTTTTTTTTCTATTTATAAAAAATTTGGGTAGGAGGCCTTCTTCCCCACCGACGAAAAATTTGGATAAGAAGCCTTCTTCCCCACTAACTTACCCAAAAAAATAAGAAAGTCTTGGAAGGCCCTGTAGGTGACTGTCATTTCCATCCAAAGTTTATTGGACTGGTTATTGTTGGGGTGCATGAATTAGATAAGCTTTTCTGGTGGGATTCATGGCAAAATTGACAAAATAAATTCTTGGCCATCTTTCTTTCAAGAGAAAGGGGATAATGAGATTCTCCCATTCCTTGAAAGCAATGCTTTGAACCCTCGTCATCAACCCATGTTGCTCATTGTTTATCTTTCGAGCAGCTCATCGATCTCATTGCCATGTATTTATGGAATTGTAGTAACTCCCAAATTTATTGTTTTTTTAATTTTTCTATTGAAATAACAACGGTAGTTATGTTGCTTTCAATCTCTCTCATTGGTCTCTTCTTGATTTATTATGCAGATACTTTTTTATCAGTGGCTCAATATTTTACACCTATGCGATCAGGTTGATTTATTTCAGTTAATATTTTCACCATGATCTCTGAAGTCTCTTTTCAAGTAGTTAATATTTTTACCATTGGCATATACACAAAAAAAAAAATTGAATAGAGTAAATCAAAACATTAAGCAGCCTAATCAGTATGTAGTCCTAATCATAGTATTCATGTTTCAATGCAAAAATAAAAATAAAAATTGCAAGCATAGACCACCTCAACATCACATGACATTAGAGAAAACATGAAAAAAATACAAAGTAATAACCAAAGTAAATTCAATACAACATACTTATATGCAACGGAAAGAGCGTGAGAGGGGAGAAATGTGGATGCATATGACCGAGAGGATGAGGGGAGACAAACTTATATAGAGATGAGAAATCACAGAGACGGAGAGTGTTGGGAAAACCATATAGAGACAGAGAGAGGAAAGAAATTTAAATATAACGATTTTAGGGAGAATTTTAAAACAGTAGAGAGGGCGGAGAGAATTAAATTTGAGATTATGGGGGAGGAGAGAGAAAATAGAGGAAAATATTAAATGTTTAGAAACATTTAGAGTTAACCAGAGAAAAAAACAATAAGAGGGGGAGAGAGGTAGAGTGATTTTAGAAATGTTATAATATAAACTTTTAAAAAAGAGGGAGAGAGAGAGGTAGATTTATTAGAAGAGAAAAAATAAGAGAGATTTTAAGAAAGTTGATTTATGAAGAGACTGAGAGTAGGTACATGAGAATAAAGAGAGAGAAAAAAATCGGTGGAGATGTATTAGAAAAGAGAAAATAGAGACACGTGGAGCAAGAATAAGGATAAAAACTAAAGTATAATATGTGTAACAAGAAAATGGAAGTTACGGTAGGGAAGTTTTGAAATGTGGGGAGAGGTAGAGAAATTTTAAAAAAGTTAATTTATTAGGATAGAAAGAGAATGGTGGTATGTGGAAAGAAATTAATTATTAATTAATTTTTACAAACCTCCTAAAAATTGAACCTACTAGATCTTATTTATTTTCTTATCCCATTGATGGTCTAGAGCCTTGGATGCTAGGCTGGCAAAATGTTTATACAAGCCAAGCTGTCTGAGTCTTGGAATCACTAACCAAACCTTGGACTAAAATTCACAGTCTAGGGATTGGTCTGACGTTTCTTACCTCTGACTTCTTGACTCATACAATCCTCACAAAAACCTAGCGGTCCGAGGATCTAAACATCAAACAGGTACCTACACTTCACAAAACTAATAGATAAAATAAAAAAGTGGTCCGATGTTATGATTATTGGATAGAGGAAAAAAACTAAAAAGAATGATATATATATATATATATATATGAAAAACAAATGAGAGATACCTTTGCTTAAAATTTGCAAACTTAGACCTTAATGTAATTCCCTATTATATTTATGATAGATAATTTTTCCTTATAAAATATGTATAAGGAAATTGAAGTGTGACAATTGAATTTCTCACCACTCTTATTATTTATCCAAATTTTATAAAATCTTTACTACTTCCTATAATTTTTTTTTTGGTGATAGAAAAATCACAGTTTATAACCAAAGAACAATAGCCGACAAGCCACTTATATTGAAAAAACATAAATCAACTACTACATGCATTTCCGAAAGACTAGAAAAAGGAAAATAAAATCCTTACAAAATAGTTATTGTTAGAGCATTAGCACCCATCCTAGCGTAATCATCAGCTATTGAGTTATACTCTTTTTTCTTGTGACAAATGTTTTGAACTTTTATTAAAGCAATGCTTCACAAGAGCATGCGATTATAAAGATTGGATGAAATCGTTAGAAACTTACAAAAAGGGAAGAGAAACAATATGTTTAGCGAGCCTATCAGCTGCATCATTGGCTTCGCGCATGGTGTGGCCAAAGCTTATCCTCAAATGAGGCTAGGCACATAGGTCTTGAATTTTAAACAAAAGAGTAAATAGGGACCAGGGGATACTTTGCTCTTTTTTACACCACTTGATAACATTCAAGGAATCCTCTTCAATTATAATATTCCCAATGAAACCCCTGTCGGTGATAATATGAAGGCCTTGAAGGAGAGCAACCAACTCAGCATGATTAGCTATTGTAGACCTGCAAGGACCCGAATACGCAAAAAGAACCGATCCGAAATTGTTGCGAAGATGCCCACCAATACCTGCAGGCCCTGGATTTCCAAATGAGCTGCCATCAAAATTAAGTTTGAGGCAAGCTTCTAGAGGTGCAATCCAAGTTCTAAAGGGACGACTAGAGTGAGAAGAAGAATGAGCCAGAAATTTCATATTGATATAAATATCAGTCCGAATTGGCCCTATCCTTCAGGTGTGGAGGAAAACCAATTCCAAAGAGAATGTAAAATGAGATATTTTACCCTTTCAATACTTTGAGACACCCCATCAAAGGTTCTCCTAACCAAATCTGCCGTAAAATTACGTTTCTGAAAATTTTCCAAATCACAACATCTTTTTTTGGTAATCCCTTGTCAGAAAGATGGTTAATAATGTTGATGAGATTCAAAGGTATCATGAGGAAAAAACCCAATAGAGAGAAGGCCCAGTGCCATAAGCTAGAGGCAATAGAACAGTGAAGGAAAAGATGAGAGTAAGATTATTTATCATTTTTGCACATCAAGCAGATGTTTGGAAGAATTTTACCTGTCTTTTGCAAATTGTCTATTGTTAGACATTTTCTTTGACATGCAACACATAGGAGTTCTTGGATTTTAACTTGAACTAGCCATTTCCAAATAAAACCTTAAGAGGTATCAACAATACGGACCCGATCCATAAAAAGGAGCCTATACACTGATTTGACCGAAAAACGTCCTTTAGTTTCTGATTCTCATATGACCAAGTCTTCAGCATTAGAAGTGATGTAAACTTGTTCAAGTAGTTGGGGGAGATTATGAAGCTGTGAAATAACCATGTCCGGTAGTCTATTTTAACAACATCCGATGTTCTAGACCATACAATTAGAGGGGGAGAGGGAAATCCACTCTGAAAGTTTTGCATCAGGTTGAGCAACTCTGGCAAAGAGGTCAGGATAAGTAGAAGAAAAATGTGCATCACCAAGCCATTTGTTGAACCAAAAAAGAGTGTTATCTTCATTGCCAATAAGCCATTTGATGTTGCTCAAAACAATATTTCTGCAGCTATAAATATCATTCCAAATCTGTGAGGTGAATTTGCCTCCTCAACCTTTTTTTAATCGAGTGGGTGAGATGATCGAAATCATATTTAGCAATTAGCACATCCTTCCAGAGATGAGAGGAGTCTTGAAAGATTCTCCACCACCATTTGGAAAGAAGCACCTAGTTTACAAGTTTAAGCTTTTTGATACCCAAACCCCCTAGCATTGACAGCATACACACCTAGTCTCAGTTCACCAGATGAAAATTGCTGCAGTTATCCTCCATATTACCCCAAATGAAGTTTGGCATAAATGTTTCAATAAGCTGGATTACTTCACTAGGTATTTGTAGGATTGACATCAAGTAAATAGAAAGATGTGCATAAGTGGATTTAATCAAAGTGATATGCCCACCAAAAGATAAAGTCTTGGTCTTCCATAGGTCAATTGAACATGATAACTATGAATAAAAGGGTCCCAGGCTGCACGAGTGTGCGTACGATCCGAGATAGAAACCACTTAATATTTAAGGGGAAACTTCTGAACTCTGCCACCCAAAATTGAAGCAACAGAATCCAAAAGGCAGTTAGAGCAAGAGATGCGCACAATTGAAGTCTTATGGGAATTTACCTCTTAAACTATTTAACTCTTGATCTCTGTTTCCAATAAATTTCCTCCATCCTAAAGAGATCACGTAGCTTATTAGACAGAGAATTTTTATTAACAATCATCTCATCAGATAAAACTTGGTTTTCCTGAACAGAATTTTCAATCATCTCTAAGTCCATCAAAGTGGAATCAATCTTGCCTTTAAATTGATACTGGTTTGCTTTTTTCCAAGAGATGAGTTCGTGCTTTAGGCAGATTAGCTTCTTATGACAACGGAAGCCAAAGCTGCCCAAAACATAACAACTACCCCGAGTATGATTGATCATATCCACAAGTTCAGGCTCATCTAGCAAGTGAATGTCAAAACGAAAAGGTCTAGGCTCAGATAAGACCTGCTTAGTATGAAGACAGATAGGGAGGTGATCAGATGAAAGTTTGGTAAGAACTAGTAGTAGGAAGATCTAATAAATCATTCCCCATAATGAAGTCATTAAATAGATGCATATGGGAATTATATCGGGAAAAAGTGGAAATTTCATCTGAGTGGAGAATAAGGTTAAAATCCCATCCAATGCAAACTAGAAGACCCAATCAGGAAATAAAAGATTTCAAATCATCCAAAAAAACACCTTTAAGGGTAGCTACATTAGGCCCATACACATTAATAAGCACCCAACGGAAAGACCTGATAAGACCTTCAAAAGTAATTGTCAAGAACCCATCAGATTTAAAAACATCCAAGTAGAGCAAATATGTTGGGTCCCAAAGAACCCAATGACTTCCAGAAAATCCAATGGCATCCACACCCGCAAAACGGATAGAACCATTACCCCGGAGAGTCTTGACATCCAAAATAGAGGGTGAAGCACCGTTAGTTTCTTACATAATAAAAGCAAAAGGTGTAAATTTAGAAATCAAGAAATTGACCTCCTTCTTGCGTCGATAAGCACAGAGACCATGCACGTTCGAACTGATAATCTTCATTGGCAAGATGAAGGTTCACCAGGTCCCTCAAAGCCACCTTCTTCATGTGAACAAAAAGAGCTGAACGAACAGGTGTTGCCGCTGCGACTAGAAGAGGACTGGGTCTTTGAAGTTATAGGACCTGTCTTGAAAACCACTCCATCTGAAGGAGAAACTGAAGAGCCCCGAGAGCCACGAGCAGTCAGTCTAGCCGATGAGCACACAGCTTTAGAGTCCCCTTTAAATTGGGTTTCTGTAGCACCTTTGAGGCAGGTAAGGAGACCTCCAAGTCATCCGTCAGACCAGAATAATGATGCACAGCGAGCTTGGCTAGGTCTGTCCGAGTCTCATTCTTTAATTTTTTGGACATTTTTTGGACCACCTTAACCGCTGCATCCATGACTGCAAGCACCACCTTCGGAGGAGCAACGAACGTAGCGCCCATGCCCTTGTATATACGATTAAAAATTACATGGCTGGGGTTGCTTGGTAGAGTCTTTGAATGATGCTTAGTCACGTGAATAGGCTTGGAATCAGTCGTAGCACCTGGATGAATTTCAGGGGCCGAGCCTGAAGTGATATAGGACGATGAATCTGAGACTTTAAAAAGGTGTTCCGCAACTATCTTCGTTGAGATAGCTTCATCAGCCAGAGGCTCACCAATAGTTTCCAGTCAAAGTGGTGGTACGTTCGGTTCAACCATAAAAAGAGGGACCGCAACAAACACAAGGTTATCCATCACAATTATGGTTCCAAAAGCCAGTTCACAAATGGTATTGGTGTAGACAACCTCATCTTCAACAAAATCAATGATATCAACAACCACAAATGGCTAAAAGGCAGCAGGCGACGGTGTCAAATCCGGGACCCTAGAACACTGCACAGAAAAACGGAAAGGAAGAATCCTCCAATTGAATATGGTGAAGAGAAAAAGAAGAGCAGAAAGAGGATGACCATGGGAGAAAAGGGAGCAAATGAAAATATGCAAGTCCCATGATTGAAAGGGCTTGAAGGGGTAAGGAGTCTAGTGGGAGAGGCAGAAGTCACTACGAGAGAAGAAGGGTGAGAACAAGATGAAGAGACAGAGGTGGTGGAAACAGACGTGAGAGAAGGGGCAAGATGGACAGTGGTCGTAGTATTGAGAAAAGGTGTTGGATGGGTAGGGAGTGGAGAGAGAGGAGGGGCAAGATGGGCGGTGGAGGCAGAATTGGGGAGAGGTGCGGGATAGGTTAGGAGAGGTGGTGACAGAACAAGGGAAGGAAGCTAAGTTGAAAATAGGCGATAAGAGCTTGAAAGAAAGGCTTTGGATGAAGAGGAAAGACCATAATGAGAAGGCCCAAAACGAGGAGGCTTTGGTGCGGCACCCAAAAAAAGCAGGCAATGTGGGGTCAGAAATAGAATCAGAGAGAAAAGGCTTCATTCCTTTATTTTCCAAAAAATCTAATGGTTTCAAGGAATGAAATCTCATAAAATCCTTGACAAAAAAACGGCCAGTAGGCTTCTAAATTTTAACTTTATTCGAGAAGGAGGAAGAAAATCCAAGCGAATCAATCTCAGATCTATGGCCACGTGGCCTAACCAGTCTAGGGTTCAATCGAGGAGGACCCTGTTTCACCAATGGAGGTCGAGCCCTAGCATGTCCAAGAACTGCTCCAGGAGGTTGAACATGGGGTCTAGCTTTAAGAATTCTAAGAACCTCAACCCAAGAGCGGTCTTCCTTACCAGTAGAAACTTCAAGAGCAGCCAGAGCCGGAGGGTTGGCAGTCTTCAAATCTTCACCTTCAATGGTGACATCAATGGTATAAAGGTTTGAACTAATAAAAAGGTTGATTGATGAGGGAGCCAGGTCCTTGGCATATCTAAGAATATTGACTCTAATAAAAAAGAGATCAGGACCCACCATACATTCCCTATCAACGTCAACAAAAACCCCCACCAAGTTGGCTAGATGTTGAAAGACTCCCATATTCCAAGCATGGAGAGGGATACCTCCAAATCATACCCAACAAGGGGAGCGTGAACTGAGATTAGCGTGATCCCGCAGTTTCCAAAAATCTACCGATAAGAGTTTATTCTGAACACACCAGGTATTTTGAATAAGGAGGACTTTACGAACGTCATCAGTACAGGAAAGAGAGAAAAAGGTCCTGTTACTTCTGAAAGAAAAGACCATATGGAAGTAGGGAAGATTCCAGGCTCTCTTAACCAAGTCGCTAAGACCCCAGATATCATTAGAGGGTGGGAAAAAGTAACCAATAACAAGAAGAGAATAGTCTTTAAGAGATTCAGAAAGAAAAGAGGGAGCAATAGAAAGGCTTGGGGGATGAAGATCCATCTAGAGTATGTTTTACGTTACATGCTCCTTGAACCGCCCTCTATCCTCCCTCGATTCCTCTCTCCTCCCCCATCGTGAAGCCGCCCAAAATCTCTTTAACACTCCATTTCTCTCACTCTCTAAACCCCCAAAATCTATATCTCCTCTCATGCCCTCTCACCCAAACCCACTCTCTATAAAGAACAATAAAAATCAGAGCTTTTTAATAAGAAAACTTACAGTGTCAAAGACTCTGAAATAGAGATCCTTCCCACTTTCCAATGTCTAACCTCTTTCCCCTTCCCTCTGAAATACTGATGTTTCCTTATCTAACCTTCCTCCTCCCGATGTTGACTGGATTATAATAGTTCCTTCTCTTCCCTTTGAAACTCTTCCCCTTGACTCTCTTCCCCTGTTTCTCTTTTCTCTATCTCTCTGTTTCTCTCTCTAGGAATCTGACCTTGAATATGCTTACTTGCTGTTTGTAGGCAGGAATCACTGTAAAAAATTGCAAAGAAAGAAAACCCTAAGATGAAGTTTTTGGAGAGAGAGAGCAAGGACTTCCCCTAAAGAGCACGCTCTTGAGTTGTTACGAAAGTGAGACAACCCACTTTCTCTCTCATCCTCTGTCTCTTAAAAACCCATGTATATCTTCTTCGCTCCAACTATTGGAAAAGACAACTATTGGAAGCTCTACCTTATTGCAGGACATTGGCCCCCGTTTCCTGCACCCTTCATGTGGAAATCAGCAATCCCCTTTCTCTCACTAGCTCAAACAACAAGTGTTCCCGAAAACTACAATGCCCAATTTTATCCGTGCCCGTCTTCATCCCATACCCACAGGAGTGGTGCCTATGACTGCAGACAATTGGGATCTATGATTCTTCTATCCAAACCCCTCACATAAACATGACCCTAGGGAAACCACGTTCTTCTTAGAGGAGCTGAAAGTTGGAATGAACAGAGTTCTCTACTTCCCTAATCTGACTTTGTGAATGCCGCACCTTTCCTTGCTTGAGTCAATAGAGTGAAGATCTGTCATTGATACAGGGGTAACCGATGTGGAGGAAGAATGAGAGTGACTAGAAGTGGCATCCTCCATGCTAGGTGGGCTAGGGATGGAGGCGATTGCAGCCCATTGAGTCTGACTAGGTGTAGGAGGCTTCCCACGTGCCAGAGGGCATTTTCAACAATCATTTATTACATGCCCGAGCTTCTTACAATAATTGCAAAAAATGCGCTTCTTACATCGATCGGCCGTGTGGCCTCTTTGTTTACATATGTAATATTGCACTTGGACGTAATTCATATCTTTCTTTGAGAAATTGGACGCGACTAAGGCCACATCAGTGACATCTTGTGATACGGATTTGCAAACCCCAAGAGAGCTTAATCGAGTTTCTTCAGCAAGGAGATCTGAGAGGCAATCATCTAATGGTGGAGTGGGAGTACGATGAAGAATGGATGCTCTCATGCTTTTAAACTTCGATCGCAACCCATTAAGAAAGTGAAATAAAAGAGGCCGATTTCGTGCTTTAGTAACTGCTTCAGTGGGTGGCTCTGTCTCCATCGAGTCCATCTCATTCCATATACCTGAAAGAGTATATGGATTGATGAGTCCCCTTGTTGTGTCTTCATGCTCTCCTGTTCAAGCGTATACAGACATGCAGTATTGGCTTGAGAATAATACTTATGTAAATAATCCCACATTGCTTTGGCACTAGATTGATACGTGAGGTTGCGCCCAAAATTATGCTCAACTGAGTATATAATCTATGTCACAATAGAGCTATATATAGCAAGCCAATTACTACGTCCATTCTCGTCCTTAGGCTGAGGAACAGAACCATTAATATAGCCCCATAACTTTCTTCCCATAAGAAAACGTCGCATTTGGAAATACCATAAATTGTAGTTCTTTTCCATCAAGACGAATAGAGATAGTTGCACTTTCTGTAACACTTTTACGCTCCATCTTTTCTAAACCTATCAAAAGGATGGTATCTTTGGGGAGACTCACGGGAGGAAGAGAAGTTTGGAGAAGAGAGAGAAAGGATGAGATTTAGAAAGGGTGTATTTCTTAAATTTGTTTGGGCTAAAAAATAGGTTTAAAATAGATAAATATTATTTCAGAAGGTTAAAAGATATAAAACCTAAGATTTTCGTGTCCCAAGATATGTTTTGAAACCTAAGGCCTATTGAGAAATGAAACTTAAAAATAAGGGGTAAGCAGATATTTTTCCAAAACAAAAAATAAAAACAGTTGAGGGAATATACCATCTCTCTGGGTATATAAGGGAGTCCACCCTAAAGATCGTTTCAAAATATCTAAATTCTTTAATCAATTCCAGCCTCTTTACATAGAATGGATATTTCTCTTTTAAATACAACTGAAATAATAAAAATAAAATTAATAATTAAATAAAACATTTATCTCTCCCCTACGGTTTTCTCCTTGTCCCTCTACCTACTTTTTTCAATTTTTCTCTCCCATACATTTCCTTTTATCTCTTTTTTTTTTTACATCACGTAGACCCTATCTCTCTATAACACATCTACCTTCTCAATTGTTGCCTATAAGTCAACTTCTGTTCCATTCCTTCCACAGTTCTCATGCAAAAACTACTTTTACTACGTTCCAAATTATCCTCCGTTTTCCATTGACAAAAACATCATTTACATGCACCGGAATGACCGTTCGCAATTCAACCCAATCAACATTCCATTTTCCAAATCTTCTTCTTTGCAAAAACATATGGTTTGCCGTTTCATCGCCCTTCTTACGCATTAAAGACACATTATTCAATGTTATTTGCAATTTCTCAACACATATGCTGTCAAAAGTTTCTTTAGAGACAATATCATGATAAATACCATAACCTTCATGGATCTTCATAGTTTCTTGATTTTGGCCAATGTTGGATCATTCCGCCTACGATAATTAAAAAGCAATTTATATCCAGATCCAACAATAAATATCAGTTCTTACTTGGCTCTGATACATAGAGTTGCGAAAAAAAAAAAAATGCATTCACTCTCCTTAAAAATATATTTTATGTTTAGTCTAACACTTGACAGAAAAAAATAGTTTTATAAGGAAAATAATTAGGAGCAAACAGAAAAAAAAACTTAATATCAAATTTCCAAATGCCTTTTACATGATAACTATGCATAGAAATTATAAAAATAAAAATTTCTGTTATAGTATTAACTATTAAGCTTATCTAGAAATAGATTAGATATAAAAATTAAGAGCTACACACACAACGTTGCATGTGTATGCATTCGCGAATATCCGAATACAAATGCACTTCAAAACTAATTTAGTGTTGAACACGATATCTATGAGTCCATGTAGAAATGAGTCACCTTTAAAAAATCTACTTTTGAGATGGATTTTTGGATTTAACTTTTAAAAGTATGTAATCTCTAACCTGAAGATCATGAACATGAAAAACTAAATAAATTTTAACAATTAGAAACAATTAGTCTACTACGAAAACATTTAGACCCTTAGTATCAATGGCTTTAAGATGGACCAGTCATAAGTTTGGAATCCAAAGCCTCTAGGTGCTTTATTTAGCAAACACAAAAGACAGTCCTTATCATTTTCCTTTGCAAAGGAATCCAAAGCCTCCAAGTGCTTTATTTAGCAAACACGTATTGCCGTTCTTATCATTTTCCTTGCCAAAGCCCGCGTGTCCAACATGCGTATGTAACGCTCTCTCTGTCCACAACAAACTACGCCCCTCTCTCCTATATAAATATATAAATTTGGAGACCTCTCTCCCTCATTGCGCACGAAACACATCCATAAAACCAGCCTCTTTGCTTTGTAATCTTTACAAACATGAACATGGACAAACTGCCTCTTGCATGTGTACTGCTTCTCCTCATGGTAAATTATCCTTTGCATATTCAAAATCAAGATTACTATAGAGCATTAAGATTCTTTTTTTTTTTTTTTCTTTAGTAACAGTTTAGTTGCATCCTTATTACATTCGGCTTCGTTGTTTACTTATCGGTTTATCGCTTTGGACGGCGGAAGTCAACGATTCGAATCGTTTGAGTTTGTCCCAGAAAGCTCAAAGAAGCAAGCCTAACTTTTTTTTATGTAATATGAATCGTGGTTCCCACGGTTTCAAAAACATACACCAATGTAATATGACAGTGGATTGCACTACGACTATGCTTTACTATACGCTTCAATGTTTTCTCACTTCTCGGTGTCCACTAATTGCAGGGAACACTAAACCTGTACAACGTACTGGCAACACCTGAGAGCTACTGGGAACAAGTGTTCCCGAAAACTGCAATACCCGATTTTATTCGTGCCCGTCTTCATCCCATACCCATAGGAGTGGTGCCTATGACTGCAGACAATCGAGATCCGCGATTCTTCTATCCTGACTCCTCACATAAGCGTGACCCTAGGCAAACCACGTTCTTCTTAGAGGAGGAGCTGAAAGTTGGAATGAACAGAGTTCTTTACTTCCCTAAATCCGACTTTGCGTATGCCGCACCTTTCCTTGCTCGTGAGATTGCAGATGCCATACTCTTCTCATCGGCCGAACTTCCACAAATCTTAAAGCGCTTCTCATTGCCTACTGCCTCTGTTGAGGCTAATGCAGTGCGTGAAACCTTAGCATGGTGTGAATCTTTAAGAGGCAAGGCTCAATGCCTAACCTCTTTAGAGGCTGTAATTGACTATGCCACCCGATCCACTATGGATGGCAGCATTACCACGCTCCACACTCATATCGACAAGGATTCTGGGCTCCAAGCTTACACCGTGAAGCGAGTGGAGCACAAGGTTGCGTCGCCTGACTCTACAGTGTGCCATAACATGGCGTATCCTTATGCCCTGTACTACTGCCACCATGTTGGTGAGGGCAAAATATATGAGGTGAGGTTGGAAGGAGAAGATAAGAGCATAGTGGAAGCGATTGCAGCCTGCCATTCAAACACTAGGACTTGGCACCCACATTCATTTGCTGCTCTTCCCGCAGGGGTGAAGGCGGATCACAGTTTTGCTTGCCATTTCTTACCTGACACCCACATTGTATGGGCCTAAGTCCCTGAACCTTGATTGGAATAATTAATCCGCTTATTATGGTTGGCGTAGCAATCATGTATGAGATGGATAGCTTTTAATTAAATTCTTGTTATGCGCAGTTTGCCAATTTGCTTCTTGGTTTCCTTGTTTTTCCCTTTTCTTTGGTAAGCTTTATTAGCGTTTAATTGGCACAAAGTATAGGATTCAACTCCTGGACTTGTGTATCTTCTGGATGAGATACCGTGTCATAAAGGCCTACTGGTGTCTCTATAAATTGACATACATGCAGGCGCAGCACACGTGTTAAATAGTGTAATTACCATGAGATTGAAAATTCATCAAGGAGCTCCATTAGTCTGATGTTTTACATATCAGACCATTGCTTCTTCTTATTTTTTCCCTTTCTATTTTTTCCAATTATTCCCCTCAGTCTGATGTTCTGAATTTCGGGCGGTGTTTTATATTATCTTTTAATTTTTCCAAAGTTTAAAGCAACACAATCATTGTAAAACTCAAAATTTATGGATGTGGGACACAAAATTTGAAAATATTAACTTAGTCAACATATAATGCAGGTGCTTGTGTATGCTTTCATGAATATCCGAATACAAATGCACTATGGAACTAATTTAGTAGTGTTTAATAAGCATCTATTTTCATCACATTGTGGTTTAGGTCATATTGTTTATTTTAACATTTTCATCTCTTAGAAAATGTTAGCTTCTTCAAATGGACTAAATAAAAGGAGCTATGATGATATGTTTTTCTTTCTTTTCTTTTTTTTAGTGATTTATGTACCAACGTTAAAATTTTAGGTATATTACGAAATGCACCACTCATTTGTGGAAATTACAAACAATATCAGTCAACCCACTTTTTTTATTTTTGTCAAAATTGCCCATCGATCAACACGAATTTTGATTTATATTTTTTGGATTTTTTTGTAGTAGGGCAATGCCCCAAGATGTTGTATTGCAATGCCCCGAATGTTTTGGTTTTTCTAATTTTTTTTTTTTTTTTTTTTTTTTTTTTTTTTGTGGAAAATTATACGTGGCCGAACTCAGATTCGTCGGTCGGACCCAGATATTCAATAATTATCGTCATAACACTTTTTCAACTATTTGGTCCTTATTCAGTATGTTGTTTTAATTGCCAATTTGCTTCTTGGTTTTCTTTGTGTTCCCCTTTTCTCAGGTGAGCTTTGTGTTCTCCTTTCTTCGTGGACTTCTATATCTTATTGACGAGATAACGCGTAGTAAAGGCCGACTACTTTCTCTAGAAATTAACATACATGTGAGCACAGGCACACGTGTTATATATAGGAATATTTATGTTTGTACCATATTTGAAAATATAAATTATGTGGAGGTCCAAAAATTTTCAAATTTTACGAGAAGGCCTATGGTCTAGTGTTCCAATATCAGACCATTGATTTTTTTCGCCTTTTGTTTTTGTTTCAAATTTTTCCCATTGATCTGTTGTTCAAACATTGTACTGCTTCTTTTTTTTTAACTGTTTTGATCACTTCGAGGTCCTAAACTTCAGGCCACCTGTGAACATTGTGGAAGCCAAGCAGTCAAGGCTGGAAGCTTGAACTATGGACTATCAAATTCATAGTCATAGTGGTTCAAGGTTTGGAGCCTTGGATGCTAGGCTTGCAAAATGTTTATATAAGCCAAGCTATCTGAGTCCTGGAATCACGAACCAATCCTTGGACTAAAATTCATAGTACAGGGATTGGTCTGACGTTTCTTATCTCTGACTTCTTGACTCACACAATTCTCACAAAAACCAAGCGGTCGGAGGATCTAGACATCGATCAGGTCCCTATACTTCACAAAACTAATAGATAAAATAAAAAAGCAGTCCGATGTTTGGATTATTGGATAAAGGGGAAAAATTAAAAAGAATAAAAATTTATGCTAATGTCTCTGTAAATTACTATTACATAAGAAATATCCCCCATAAGTTTGATTTTTTGCAGTACCTTTTTTTCTCCCATGTTTAATATCTATATCTAGAAAAAGCTCCTGTCAGCCCATGGGCTCATAGAACATTGTAAGCTCAATGGCTCTGATTGAATATGGACCGATTCAATTATCATAATTGTATTTTGTAATTGAAATTTAATTTTTTTCAACAAATTAAAATTACTTGAAATTTGGAGCGTCAATTATTCAATAATAGTCGAATCTAATAAAAATATAAAAACAATAATTTGTATAATTAAATTGATCAAAATACCCCTGAAAAGTTCTAAAGGTATTTTGGTCAATTTATTCTATGTGAATTATTTTTTTAATATTTTATTAGGTGTGCCTTGATGAGAAGAATTTATGCTTCAAATGTCATGCTATTTGGATTTATATAAAAAGCATTAAAATTATATTACCGATATACAGTCATGACTGTGAGATTGGCCCAGATGCCATGGGGCTTACACTGTTCCAAGTGCCCATGGGCTCACTCTAGCACCGTAATATATATATATATATATATATATATATATATATATATATATATATATATATATATATATATATATATATATATATATATATATATATATATATATAGAGAGAGAGAGAGAGAGAGAGAGATAGAGAGAGAGAGAGACAGAGAGAGAGAGGAAGATGCTACAAAACACCTATAGGCAAAAATAAACAGTGATTTCGCCTTCCTTTGTCACCGTCTAAAGTTCATCACACGGTCACAATTGTCTAGTAGTGATATATTTGTATTTTTTTTATACAAATCGGAATAACCTAAAATTTGGAACGTGTGTTCATAAAAAATAGGTGAATCAATGAAAAATATCAAAAAACTATTTTACATAAAATAAATGATCAAACTACTCTCAAAATATTTCAAGGATATTTTAGTCAATTTATTTTTTACGAATTATTTTTTCTATATTTTTATTAGATGCATCTCACTAAGATGTATGCACGCGCCAAATTTTAGGACATTCCAATTTGTAGAAAACAAATGAAAATAAAACACTACCGGACAATCATGACCATACGATGAACTTTGGACGTCGATGAGGGTAAGCAAAATCACTGTTCATTTTCCCCTATAAGTGTTGAGAAGAATTTTCCTATATATATAGAAAATGTTGAGATTAGCCCACTAACTCATATGAACATATGAGCCCAATGGCCCAGATTGAATCTGGGTCTATGTGACGGTCACGACCTCATTTCTTATTTGAATTTTAATGTTTTTACTACAAATCTAAATAATTTGAAATTTTAGGCGTCCATTCTTCTCATCAAAGAGCACCTAATAAAACTATTTAAAAAATAAGTTTCAAAAAATAAATTGACAAAATATATCTAAAACATTTCTGGGGTATTTTGATCAATCTATTTCTTGCAAATTAATTTTTTGATATGTTTTTAAGATTATCCTATTCTTGAAGAACACATACCTAAAATTTTAATTGATTTGGATTTATAGAAAAAAATAAAAATTAAAATACAGAATGATGTCGTGACCGTCAGATCAGCCCAGATTCATTCTTTGCCGTTGGGCTCATATGTTCATATGAGCTAAGTAATTCAGTAGGGAAGACATGCCCCTACTTGTTTTTCAATAGATTAGGGAGCTACATTTTAAAGGTGTTAAATTGGGGGTGTCAACGGTAGGAATGGATACCACAATGTGGTAATTAGGTGTGGGGATGCTAGCACCACAATTCCAGCCCCTTTCTTAAGTTTAATATTTTTTTGTCCCATAAGTTGCTCCAAACATCTTCGGACATTTAAAGTTGGCTCCCCCCCCACCCTGCAAACATCAACTTCGGGCCTTTAATATTTGAAGTTGATGACCTTTTGTTGGAAGTTGATTTTATGAGTGTTTTTGTTACAAACCTCAAATTCAGATCTTCAAGGTCCAATGTTGATGTTTGAAACATCTTGTGAATTTTTGTTGCAAGTATCAAATTCGAACCTTTGAATTTTAAGGGGAAAAAAAAACATCGAACATTCAACGGCGGAAATGGTGATAATATAAGGACTAAATGGAATTTAACTTTTCTAGGGACGTCAGCTTAAAAATTATGTTCAAATTGTAAAATACACCAAGTCAATTGGACCAATTCAATGGCTAAGTTTCATAAGCAGAAAAATTAGATGTCGAGTCATTCATTATTATACTAGTGTTACACATGAGTTACGCATGTGCTTTAATGCTGTAAAATAGAGCAATGCAATACTAATCTATAGAATCAAAAAAGCGAGGTTCTAAACAATCAAATTCGAACCCACCTAAAAAATTTCACTAGAAAAATTCATTAGAGGGGATTGTTTTGATGCTTAAGATTCATGTTCATGAGAAAAAAAATGAGATTTCAAGTTTGAAATGGTGCATCTTGTAACGCATTTTTGGAGCATCAATTTAAAATATTTTCACGTTTTCATAGATCTGCTAGATCTACACTATTTTTGAAGCTTTAAATTTTATAATTAGAGATGAAAATATATTTTAAGGCTATCACAAAGATTTTCATATTGAAACCATATTTCTCGACACTATTTGAAGGTGCGCTCTATTATGATTGTTTAGAGCCTTGGCTCTATAACCGTTTTTTGTTTTTTTCCCCAAGTTCAATCTTTTTTTCCCATAAGTTGTTCCAGACATCTTTGGACATTTAAAGTTGGCTCCCCCGACCCCGCAAACATCAACTTCGGGCCTTTTATGGTTCGAAATTGATGTTCGTGACCTTCTGTGAAATTTTGTTGCAAGTATCAACTTTGAGCCTTCAGATTTTAAGAAAAAAAAAGATTAAACATCAGACATTCAAGGGTAGAAGTAAAATTAATACAAGAAAGACAAAAAAGGAACTGAGAAAAAACATGAATCTAAACTAAAACATTTTGTGGGATTTTTGAATAATGGTAATTTAGAATGGGAAAATGGTTTGATAGGGCTGCAGCCCTATCAAAATAAGTAAAGCCTCACTCATAATTCATCATGAATTGTAATTCAAGCAATAGAAAACTTTTACATCAATCATCTCGGCTTGAACATTATTGTCGTGAAGAAAAATTAGGATTTCAAGCTGTAAAAATAGCATATATTGTAACAAATTATTTAGACCGTCCATTTTGCCCTAAAAATAAGTGTTTATAGATCAGCACGATCTTTATATGTTTTAAGTTTCGAATTTTATGTCAGTGTTGGAAAATTGATTTTAGAGCCATAATAGAGATTTATGTGACGGAATAAGGATTTAAGATGAGGCTTTATTTTGTTTTCATAAAGCCTAGTTTTATAAAAACTTCATCCTTTAGAATGATATTATCATAAATTTTGTTAGTTTCTATAGTATAAACTAAAAAATTGTACATATTATTAGTTTCTTCTTAAAGTTGTTTTCAGCTACCTATTCAGTTTCTAATCGGTTATGTATGTTGATAAAACTACCTCTTAATGTTTAATAAACTATTTCTAATAAGCAAAAAACAAGCATTTAAAAAAAAAAAATAAACAACCATGTAAAAAAATTTATTTGTGAAAAATGACCAAGTTCAGAATCTCACTAATAGTTAGAAAAAAAGAGAGAAAGAATATAGTGTACCTTACGGCATGTCTATTCGAATTTATTAAAAAATGTTCAACTAAGAAATTGTCTGTATCTAAGTTTGAACAATTGTAAGTTCTGTGGAAAAATTTTGGTATAATTTTGTAACTCTAGAGATATTTGTGAATTTAATCCAATCTCTTGACAGTAATGTAGTTTGTCTTTGTTTTTATGCGACTTGGTAAATTTAGTTATTCCACCTGTGTATTCATATAGATGTTATAAAGCAGATGAGGTTACAAACCGTCCTAGACAACATATGGAAAAGGGCCTGTTTGTTTCACGTGAAAATATTTCTCAAAAATTATTTTACGTGAAAGTATCCGTTCATGTGATTTTTTTATATTAATTGTTCTCCATACATCTTTTCACTTAAATGAATTCATTCATGTGAAAATATTCCCAAGAAAATATTTCCACACGCCCTTGGTTGAATACAAAATCCATTGAACTCAACGAATGCAGGGTGACGACTTACTTGTTTCTAGATCTAGTACTTTGAAGCTTCAAAGGCATACTGGTTTTTAGAGCTCGATTTTATTTTTTGATTCGGTTTTGAGAAACAGCATTGATATAAAAAAACAAAAGAGAAATTTATAAATTTTTCTCGATACTTAGTATTATTAAATAAACGAAAAGGTTTATATAAAACCGAGGATCTAAACAATCAAATTAGAGCCTACCTTAAAAGTTTCACTAGAAAAGGTTGTTTTGATGCCCAAATATCTTCAAATTGATCATCTTGACATCAAGATGCATGGACATGAGAAAAAAATAGATTTCAAGTTTTGGAAATAGTGCATCTTGTCACACAGTTTTGGACCGTCAATTTTCAAGATTTTTATAGATCTGCTTGATCTACACTATTTTTTATGCTTTAAATTTTATAATTAATGATAAAACTATATTTTAAGGTTGCCACAAAGTTTTCCAGCATTGAAAAAACGTTTCTCGACACTATTTGATGGTGTGCTCTACTTTGATTGTTGACTGCCTCGGCTCTATACAAACTACACCCTTAATGACATACCCACAAATTTTTTTATTTTACATGGTCACTTTTTTTTTTTTTCTCTCTTTTTTTTATTTCAAAATTGTCCCCTCTTTGGATTTTTAAGATCCGAAGTAACAAGTTTTATTTTGATTTTGGAGATCAAAACAACATCTTTTTAGTCTAAGTTTGATTTTGGATCTTGAAGATCCCAATTCACGTTTAGCTTTATATATAAAGGACCGATTTCAAAGTTACACGCGTAAAATTGAAAATTGAAAATTGAAATGAAATTCTTTAATTACACTAATTTAAGGCATATTAGCGTAAATTTCTCAAAAATAAAAAATTCTTAATAAAAAAAATATGTAAACGATCGAGGCCCAAACATTTAATTAATGATCATGAGATACCCGGACGATGATAAAGGCAAGACGGCTAACTTAATGAGATGCTATGTCTTTTTGTCCAACTACTAAAACATTAATTGATAAATTTTACCAAAATTGGTAAACAACAATCCTTTTTATCTCATACATGCTGAATTTGTTATTCTCTCCAAAAAGAATTTGCGCCATAGCTGACAACACCAGTGAAATAAGAAGCTAGTAATGGATCACAGTGACATTATACTCCACAGTCAATGAGCCGGTGGCCAACAAAATAGTCCGGAGTTGTGCATAGCCCTGAGCCAGTCTGAAAACTCCATTTCCACCCACCACAGACATCTCCCTCACATCCTGCAGTATAGGGTTCCTCCCGACCACCGTGAGCGTGCTTCCGTTGAATTCGCCATCCGTGAACACAAAGTTGAGGGCCATGGTGACGCTTAACTCTGTCTGAGAAGAAACTACTTCAATTCCCTGTACCGTGCCGATCAGCTTCGAAGTGAGGTTGGGGCCTTCTGTTAGTAGGTCGTCATGCACGTAGATGCTACCGAAGCTAGTGGGTGAGGCCTGGGTGCTATTCAATTCGGCCACGAGTACGGATGTGGGGTTTGGTCCGGTGAGCACTCCTTGGAAGTAGAAGTGGAGGTGGCTCACCTTGGGTTGGCCTATGCCTTGCCTCTCTCTCCAGTCATCTGACTTGGAGGTGGCTATGTCCATGAAGAAAAGCAGCAACAAGGCGAATGCCATGGTCGGTGCTCCTCTTATCTTTCATATATCTTGAATTGAGTTGCAGAGAGACAATCCCCACTGTCCTCACAGTTTTATTAGGTTGACCTTAATGAGGACTTTGCATGAATAAAAGAAGGCCACGCATATGGTGGTCCCAGGAGACCTTGTAAAATGCTCAAATAAAAAAAAGGAAAAAGTTTGTAGTCCCAGGAGACCTTGTAAAATGCTCAAATAAAAATAAGGAAAAATTTTCTAGTCCCAGGAGACTTTGTAAACTGCTCAAATAAAATAAGGAAAAAGTTTATATAGAGCCGAGGCTCCAAACAATCAAATTAGAGCCCCCCTCAAATATTTCACTAGAAAAGGTTGTTTTGATGCCCAAATATCATCAAATTGATCATCTCGGCATCAAGATGCATGGAAATCAGAAAAAAACGGATTTCAAATTGTGGAAATAGTGCATCTTGTGACGTATTTTTGGACCGTCAATTTTCAAGATTTTCAAGTTTTTATAGATATGCTAGATGTACACTATTTTTGAAGCTTTAAATTTTATAATTAAATATGAAAATATATTTTAAGGCCATCACAGATTTTTAAGATTGAAACTATAGTTCTCGACCCTATTTGTAGGTGCACTCTACTTTGATTGTTGAGAGCCTCAGCCTATATATGGTGCTCCACCAAGTAACAGCAATCGGTTGGGATAATTTTCAAGATTTCATATCATCTCTTATATACCATGAACAACTTTGAAAGAAAGTTTTGAGTCGGTAAAACCATAGATTTGATTGTTGCCCCAATAGACAATCTAGATTTATCATCGAGGGGAAATTGATACGGTCCCCATGGCCATTTTTCCATTTAAGGTGCACAATAATCACCATTAGAGCCTTTTCTTAACTGTATGAAATTAGCTATACGAATTCAGATCTGCTATTTTGTTCTATGAAGGGCTATATCTTCAGTGTGACCATAAATCCCCATATCTTTTCTTACTATTTCTAACCTTGTCTTTTTAGTTATGTCCCTTATCCTTTTTGAGCCTTCTACTTGAAACAACTCTCGCCTTTTTATAATTGTTATACTTCTACTTGAAACAACTCTCAACTCCTTATAATTATTATATTAGGTCTGTGTTGCACATAACCAGCCCACCTAAGTCTACTATCTCTCATTTTGTCGTCTATTGAAGCCACGCCAAAGTTTAATTTCTCTCATCTTATCGCCTATTGAAGTCATACCTAAGTTCTCCCGAATATATTCATTTCGAATTTTGTCCCTTCTTGTCTTGTCACTCATCCATCTCAACATCCTCATCTCAGCTACACTCATCCAATGAGTATATTGTTGCTTGACGTTCCAACATTCTACTCCACAAAGAAAAACTGGTCTCACAGTTGTCTATAAAACTTCTCCTTCAGCTTAATTGGTATGTGACGATCACATAAGGCTTTGGTTACATATAACCACTTTGTCCACTAGCTCTAATTCTATATGCGCAAGATTGTATATAATAACACCCCTTATGTCACAATAGATGAGAAATTTTATTATGGATTTTGTCCGCAATGATATATCCTCAACCACTTGATTTCGAATCTAATGATCAGTAATGATTGTGACTTCCTTTTGTAAAAAATAAATAATCTCATTGTATACATATCATTTTCTTTATTTGACAAATTAAATAGCTATTAAGCTATGGTAAAGTATAATATGATCCATATGATTAATATTTGATCATATTATAGGTTATTCAAAGAATACGTTATATTGTAGTTTATCTTCTTAAATTTTTTTAATGTTAAAAATCTTTTCAGTTTTCGTTGACATTCGCCCAATCGCGCCCACGTTCCCCTCGTTGATGATTTTTATAGGTTTTAGCTCTTGAGTCTCGGAAGGGTCATGCAAGTTGAGACAAACTTTATCTTCCTATACTTTATTCATTTTAGGTATCATGTGGAAGGGACAAACCAATTGAGAAACTTAGTTCCAATTGCCAAAGGAACTGCAATACAAAGAAATAAATAGTTAAGGGTATAGTTTATTGTGCGCCCCTAGATCAAAACAACGGATCGAGCCGACTAGTCGGTCCTGGCCCGATCTGATTAGTCCAACCGATTCCAACTAGATCAGTGATTAGTGCCCGATTTTTTCTGAAAAAAATGCAATTTTGGTAAAAAAATTCCAAAAAACTCAAAAAGTCCCAAAAAATTGTAAAAATGTTTAAAATTTACATGTATTTTTTTTTTATATTATCACATAAAAAAAGAAAAAAATAAATATCATAAGCGTAATTGGGTTTCGGAGAAAATGATTAGACACCTGAAGCAATACTTTTTTTAGTGATCAATATATAATAAATATATAACATTAATATGTAATCAATATATGCTATATAATATAAATTAAATTAATAAAATAAAAATAAAAATATAATATAAAATATAATATAAAATATAATATGATATAATATTATAAAATATTATAATATTTCAACTCGAACCATGCTTTTTTTTGGGTATTTTAGAATTCAATTAAAAATATCTGTAAAATATAAAATTGTTCATCCCTTTGTGACAATTTTGATAAATTTCCATCTCTCTCATATTTGTGTCTATGTGTATGTCTATGTGCCCCTTGGGGGGTTGGTGGTGTAGGTATTAGATTGAAGATCAAATCAGATGAAAAACGAAAAAATTTTATATCCCCCGAGTTGAGGGACCTACGGGCTTGGCACCTTGTCGGGCCTTACCAACTTTGGTTCGTTTGAGTCTACTCACCCAAGGCAGCAAACCTTGCAGTTAGCAAATAAAAAATTTGAAATAGTATATAAAGTTTTAAGTAGAAAAATAGGAGAAGGAAAATTGTTTCATGCGATCTGGATCGTATTTCTACATTATGGGGTCCAGACGTATAAAGCATCCATCTTAAAGATGGATGCAAATAGATAGCCCATCGAAAAACAAGTTTAACTAACGGTCCAAATCTTTTCTTAATGATTATTATTTCTAGTTTTCAAATTGTTATTATTTTTTCATAGTCATGATCTCCACGTTAAAGATTATATATTCTCTAAACATTAGGATCAAATTATATTTTAAAAAATATCTCTATTGCCAAGCCCGCATTTTTACAATATGCGGGCTAGCTGCATAGAAATCATAAGCTGGCCACATTGAAACCGTGTGTCCATAGAAGAATAGGGAAAAGAAAAAAAAAGGAGAAATATATAAATTATGGTATAACAATGCATTTATTGGCCAATATTTAGAGCAAATCGCCAATTAGTGCACTAATCGGCTGATTAGTTCGATTAGTTGGCTGATTAGTACAACAAAAAAAAAGTGCTTCATACATGACCGTTGGAATTGAGCCAGATTGGGATCGGCTAGTGACTGATCCGAGTTAGTCGGCCGATTATTAAAAATCAGCTGATTTTTTAAACGTTGTGCTAGGGGTGGTAACGGGTCGGTAGGGTATGTGTTCAGCCAAACCTGGACTTGGAAAAATGATATGGGACCCGGACTTGGACCTGACAGAACCTGAATTCACTGAACCTAGACCCAAACCCAGACCTAAACCTGAAAATATAGTGTGGGAGCCAGACTCGATCAGACGCAGTCCTGGACCCAAACACGATCCGTCAGTTTTTTGGACCCATACCCAATCCCAGATCAGATCTACCCCTTAGGTCGCAGGTCCATTGCCACCCTTACTGGGTGCATAAATCCGCCGCCCTATTTTTTTCATGGATCAGATATGAAAACATACTCTTTGAAGTAGATTGAAATGCATTTTTGGTTTCCTTTCATGATTTTGCAGCTAAAAAGTTCGGGCAGATTTAATGAATTAAAATAAGGGAAAAGTTTATGTAGATCCGAGGCTCTACACAATCAAATTAGAGCTTACCTCAAAGTTTTCACTAGTAAAGGTTTTTTTTTATGCCCAAATATCTTCAAATTGATCATTTCGAGATCAAGATGCATGAACATGAGAAAAAAATGGATTTCAAGTTTTGGAAATAGTGTATTTTGTAACAAATTTTTGGACCGTCAATTTTCAAAATTTTCAAGTTTTTATAGATATATCGATCTACACTATTTTTAAAGCTTTAAACTTTATGACTAAAGATGAAAATATATTTTAAGGCTATCACAAAAATTTTCAGTATTGAAACCACATTTCTCGACACTATGTTAATGTGGGCTCTAATTTTATTGTTTAGAGCCTAAGCTCTATACAAACCATACCCTTAAAATAAGGGTGTGGTTTGTATAAGGCTGGGGCTCCAACAATCAACGTAAAACGCACCTTCAAATAGTATCAAGAAATGTGGTTTCTATACTGAAAATGTTTGTGATAGCCTTAAAATATATTTTCATTTCTAATTATAAAATTTAAAGCATCAAAATAAGTGTAGATTGAGCAGATTTATGAGATCTTGACAATCTTGAAAATAGACGGTAAAAAAATGCATTAGTTTCAAAACTTGAAATCCGTTTTTTTTCTCATGTCCATGCATCTTGAGGTTGACTTGATCAATTTGAGGCATCAAAACAACCACTTATGGTGAAGTTTTTGAGGTACGCACTAATTACATTATTTAGAGCCTCCCACTTATATAAACGTTTTCCTTAAAATAAGGATACAGTTTCTTTAAGGCCTAGGGTTTACGGAAACAAAGTAACGCTTCGTCTTAAATATTTATCCGGAAAGCACTTTGGGCATTGGAGATCTTCATGGTGTCTCTAAAATCAATTTCTAATACAGATTATAAAATTTAAAGACAAAAAAATAGTACAAATCTTGTAGATCAGTGAATACTTACATTTAGGGTGAAATGGACGGTCTAGATATTGTATGACATATACACTATTTTTAGAGCCTGAAATCCAATTTTTTTAAAATAATTATAAAGATCAAGGTTGAGATGATCGATTTGAATATTTTCCGACACTAAAAGTACAATTTTCTATGAGTTTTGTAGTGAGGCGTTACTTATTTTGATAGGACTACAGCTCTATCAAAACATTTTTTATTTAATTTAATTAATTTATTTATTTTGTATTTGTGTAGTTTTATAAGCAATAATTTATCTAGAATTAACAACTCCTCAAATATAAATAAGGGTAGCCTTATATTTGAAAACTTGCTAGTGTTATTCTGGCCATGTGGAATCGTGGAAGGGATGAATACGTTCCTTTGAGAAATGCAAATTTCAAATGAATAATTAAAAAGCCTATAAAATGTATAGATGATGGTGGATGGAAGATGACGACAAGCAAACGTCCAATAATATTTAATAACATTGTACTGGTTGTTTTTTTTTCTCTCTTTTTTTCTTCTTTTGCTACATTAGATTTTTTTATTAATCGTAGTCTTAATAATCATTATTGAATATCCTTTTTTTTTATCACAAAACACACCTAAATAAATTTTTTTTTTTTCTGAGTAGATCAGTAGGGAACGGGTCCTCTACTTCTTTTAGAAATGGAACTTAAAATGTCACTCCCCCACCTTGACTACCTAGAGCCCATTACTAAATAAATAAAACCATTTTTACCTAATGCATATTTAAGTTTAATAAGGTAAAACAAGAATAAACTATTACGAAGCCTGATCAGGAGTTGACTATACTTTATGCAGTTGACCAACGATTTTCTTGGTTTTTAGCCATAGAGTATGCAATATATTGCTCTATTAACACCATCTAGGCGAGGATTGTGAATGGGAGGAAAGAGAGTCTCAGTGAAAGTTAATTTCCAGGATTGGGAGTGGGAATACCATTAAGAGCTTGTGGATTTTCTCAGTAGGAAAATGGGTAGCTTTTAGTGTATATTGGAAATGTAAAACATGCATAAAAAGTTTAAGGTGTGCCATGTTGAACTTAGATTATGTACTTTCTTTTAAAAAAACAGTTTGCATGTAGCTTTTGGTAGAGCTTGACTTCCACCCGTTTTGTCTCCCTATATTCTCTCTTTTTGTGTGTTTCTCTCACTAAGTTGTTGTACCTCCATAATTTAACCCCATCATTTGGTATCAAAGCCTGGGTTCGGCAGGGTGTTTTCTCCAATTACTAATCATTTTCCATGGTGGCAAGAGGGATGAGAGGTGGTTTTGGCAACTACGGAGTGAACAATGCAAGAGATGAAGAATTGGAGGCACTTTGTAGGCAAGTTGAGCGGTTAAACTTGTGACTCAAGCAGTAAGAGGCTCACATGAATATGACCCAGCCAGAAATATTCAAGTAATTACTCGGATATTAATCCCTTTGCCAATCGGCGTCAACAAAGGGATGACCGTGAAACTAGGTGTGTGGAGGACTATAAAACTTAAATTACCCCAGTTCCATGGACTGCACCCGAAAGAGTGTTTAGATTGGCTGAGTGCCATTGAGAAGTACTTTGATTACAAGGTAATACTGGAGGAGCTCCGTGTGAGGCTTGTTGATATGCTTCGGCACGGTGGGACAAAATCCAGTAGATGCACAAAAGAAAAGGAAAGCCTAGGATTTCATCTTGGGAAGAAATAAAATCGAGAATGAAGGAGAAATTTCTACAGGTGGATTACACTCAATTGTTCTTTTCACAATTTAGTAATCTTCGACAAGAAACAAAGAGATTGGCTGAATACACCAAGGATTTTTACAAACTAATGGTGCGAAATGGCATGCAAGAAACCGAGAAACAGCTTGTTTCAAGCTATGTTGGTGGTTGCAGTTGGTGATCCGTGAGATGCACCAGTTTTGAAAGATCAATGACGCCTATCAACTAGGTTTGAATGTTGAGGTGTCACTTTCCTATGGCGATGCATGGAAGTATGATGAGGTACATAGTTTCTACCCACCTTCAAAAGGTTGAAACTTCTAAAGGTTGAAAAACTGGTAAGGATCTTCTAATGAACTCCACAACTGGCCACGGTGGTTCGGCTCAAGTGGGAAAGCAGTTGAGGCAACTTATTTAGTCTCTTACTTGCTTCAAATATGGTCAAACTAGACACACAGCAAGTGAGTATCCTGGCAACAAGTCGACACTCGTGTCAACATCGTGGGAAAGAGAGATGATGTAGAGTTTGTAAATGATGCCACATAACCCACCCATGATGATAGATAAATTTGGTGTTAGAAGAGATCAAACTCGTGGCGAGAGAGAGCTTGGTGATTCGTCGAGCATTAACCAATATATTCAAAACTTATTGCAAATCAGGTTGTAAGGTTTGTATCATTGTTATTGATGGAGGAAGTGTGAGAATATTGTCTCCAAGAAATGGTGGATAAACTCAAGCTAAAAATATAATGGGCTATTTTGAAAGAGAGAAAATGTGCCCTATTTGGGCCACCATATTGGAATGGTGGTTTGCTCTAGAGACAGAGCGAAGCAAAACCTCTTGTGCATAAGCTGCAATTTCCTCTTAGAAAATGGAGCTTCCTATGAAGAGAAACATTAATGATGCCTCTTGAAGACTCCTACGGAGTGAGATGTTGGTTTCCTATAGAGAAGCGGTTCCATAGAGATTTGGGTTATTTCTCCTTTTAGTTCAAGGGAAAGTCATTTTCTTTTTGCTCTCGCGTCTCTATCTAGTGTTGTCAGTAATGGTTTCCAGAAAAAAAGAGAATGAAAGGAGAGTGGTTTAAAATTGCTCGACTTGGGTTTGTTAGTCGAGGTTTAGGGAGGTAACTCTATTTCCCAAAATCTTTGATGTAACTTTTATTGGTATAGTGGATTTCAATTTGACGTGCCTGTGGGTATATATTTTGGGGTGAACCATATAAATCTTTGTGTTATTGTGGTACGTGTTTCATGTTTTATTTTTCATACTTTATTTGCCAAAAAAATCAACTTGTCGGGTTTAGAGCTTCCGCGTACAACAAGTGGTATCAGAGCCCTGGTTTGGGGTTTTTGATATGGCAGTGAAAGTTTTGAATGCAAATTTCGAAGTGGAGAAATTTGATAGTAAATACTATTTTTCAGCATAATGATGAAGAAATTTATTGAGCTAAAGATGAAAAATCCATAAAGTTATCCAATGGATGTTGGCATGGTTAACCAGTGATTTTGATATGAAGGTGGAGTTTGTTGGATTTGGTGCTATCCAAAATCACTCACATAAAGAAATATGATATTATATGGGATTGAGATATTCCTATATTATGGGAGATTGAGATATTTCTCATATTATGAAGGATTAAGATTGATATTGATAAGTTTCCTAAATGAAATAAAAATTCAAAAAGTCAGTTTGTCGTTGCTCTCGCGTCTCTATCTGGTGTTGACGATAAAGATTGAGACATTTCCCATATTATGTGGGATTGACATTGATATTAATAAGTTTCCTAAATAAAATAGAAATCCAAAAAGTCAGTTTCTCGTTGCTATCACGTCTCTATCTGGTGTTGTCGATAATGGTTGTCAAAAGTAAAGAGAAGGAAGGAAGAACAGTTTAAAAGGATTTGATTCTATGTTCCAAAATCTTTGATGTAACTTTTATTTAGTGGATTTCAGTTTGCCGTGCCCGTGGATATAACCATTTTAGGGTGAATCACGTAAATATTTATATTTTTTTAGTATGTGTATTATGTTTTATTTTTCATACTTTATTTGTCAAAAAAACTTCAACCCGTCGGGTTTAGAGCTTCCACGCACTACACCATGCAAGGAATTTAACAAATGGACGCCTGCCCAACGGAGCAAAATATTCTGCTACTTCTTTTGCCCGGTTTTCTTATTACAACAAGAATATCATTCCTACCCGTGCAAACACAGGCCGTTGGATTGTAAGTCCATTACTGCATGGATATTCAAACCATCAAGGTCCCTTTTCTAATATTTATTTCTCTTTCCTTATCATGTATGATAGACACGAACCCCAGTTTGATTCATCAACAGTCATTTATAATGAACAATTGACAGCATTCAATGTTTCAGTTTAATCACTCCATACGCCCATCCCATTGTTCGTAAACTCGCCCGATCTAACTGCTAACCGCTCAATTAGATCGGAACCGCTAACCGCTCAATTAAAAAAAAAAAATTCAAAAAAATGTATATAAATTCTCAAAAATAAGAAATTGGATTTGTACTACATTTTTAAATATTCTTTACATTATGGTAAAGATTAAAAGTTGTTTTGGTCATTAATACTCATTTTTATATTTTTCCAACTTTTTTAGAAAATTTAAAAATAGCCATTGGAAAATATAAAATGGGTTAAAATCCATTTTTTTCAATAATTTTCAACTTCATTTGAATGTGTTTTGTTTTAATAATTCTTTATATGCTTTTCATAGTTTAGTAGATTTTTTTTTTGTATATTTTCTATTTTTTTCAACACTTTTTTGACCGTTGCTCAGTTAGAGCGGTTGAATTCACTGGTTTACTGGTTAGACTGGTTAAACCGCTTTCAGACCCATGTCTGGTTAGATTTTGCGAACATTGGCCCATCCACACATATTACAGTAGCATGGCACTCTCAAATAAAGGCTTTGCTTCAAAGTGAAACAACATTGTTAAAACAACAAGGAAATTTTCACCAGTCATAGAATCATTAAAAAATGAGATAGAAATGAAAATTCCTTTGTAGTGGAGAACGGTTACATTGTAGTGAACTACAGCATTCTGAGTTGTTAAATCCACGGAGTAGGTTTGTTTAATAACATAGCCACAAGCGAGGCGGAAGGCTCCGCTACCTCCAATAATTGACAACTCCCTCACCTTATGCGGCACTGGATTCCTCCCCAACTCAGTGAGAGTGCTACCTTTGAACTTGCCATCTGTGAATACGAAATTGAGAGCCTCAAACAAACTGAGCTCACTTTAGGATGTGAAAGCATACAGGCCCTGTGCCTTACCAATAACCTTGGATGTTAGCTCAGGTCCTTCGGTCAAGGGGTCGTCAATAACGACGAATTCGCCAAAGAGAGTGGGAGAGGCGTTTATCGTGTTGGCTTTGGCCACGGTCACTGCCGTAGGCTTCCTTGCGACAAGGAAGTCATGTAAGTAGAAATCGAAGCGACTCACTTTTGGTTCACCTAGGTCTACCTGTGCTTGGCAAATGGGCATGGAGGAGAAGAAGAGCAACAATGAGGTCATGCCAGTGGCTCTTGCTACGTTCCCTCGCATCTTGGATTCAATGAGATTGTTGATGAAGGTAGTTTGTTTTCTACGTGGCCCAGTCTGAAAACTCCATGGTAATATCTGGGAAAAACCTTCTGTTATAAAAAAAAGAAAAGAAAAATTGGGAAAACCTTATTGCCAGGTTAGGTTGGTGGATGGCGTGATGATCTTGCAATTGTTTCACTTGGAATTACCGTTCAAATATTTTGGGAAACCTTCATTTGATTTGGGATATGCTACTTATTATATCTTTCGTTGACTTTGATGTGTTGTTATTTTAGTCCTTATTTTACAAGGAATTATATGGCAATGCCTTAAGCATCGAAGCCTTTAGGTGTAGGGATGGCAATGGGTCGAGTCCGGCTGGACCAGGACCCAGACCCGAATAGTATTCAAGTCCAAGTTTTGGACTTAGACCCGACTTGTGGGGTCCAAAATTGGACCCATACCCATACCTATTGGGTCACGAGTCTAGTCATATCCATTGCCACTCACACTATAAGCTTCTTCTTTTTCTTTTTCTTTTTGATGTGCCATTTTTTTTACCATCATATACTCATATTATCAGCAACAAGGTCAAAGTTTCCGGCCATTATATTTCAAGCTGTCTGATTTGCCATTTAATAGCTAAAGATGACTACGAGTTCTTATTGTATACGTTCTTTAATATACCTAAACGAATAGGGCTTGAAGTATTTTATCTCCAACAATTTATAAGTATGGAACAGGTACAGGTCGAGTCCAACCAGTCCCAAACCCATACCGGAATAGTGTTCAGGTCCAGGTATTGAATCTGGACCCGACCCTTCGGGTCCAAATGTTGGACCTATACCCGGACCCACGTCGGGTTTACCCGGTGGGTCCCGCGTCGAGTCCAAGTCCATTGCCACCCCTATTTAGGTGTATGACACTTTTCTTGACCATCTTGCCCTCCCCCATTTAGTAGCGAGTGGACCAATTTTGATTGAAAATTTAATATGAAACTTCAACAATGGAATTTAGAGGAGATTAGAAGGCGTGTTTGGTTGGCGTGAAAATATTTTTTAGAAAATATTTTGACATGGAAAAATTCTTTCTTGCGGTCAAATGTGGGACTATTTTCATACCAATTGGTCTTCGTGCATCTTTTCACACTAATTGGCAACTAGTTGAAGTTTGAAAATTACTATTGAAATATGAGCTTGGTCAATGTAAAAAATACAACAATTTAATTTTACATCTAATGGTCAAGGTTAATTGTAATTGCCTTGTACCAAAGACAAATGGTTTCATTGTATATTTTTTTAATTTAAAATTGTTTCTAGTGGATTTTTGTTTTTATTTGAATATTTTCATATCGGCGTTGATCGATCTTATGAACAACTTTGAAAGAAATAGTTTTATGCAAGACATTATGTCTAGTTTTGAAAAGTAACAACAATATGGACGATATATAAAAGAAATAAAGGATACACTTTCTATATGGCCTAAGCCTTATTGGAAAAAAGAAGAAGTAAAGTCTTCAAATGTTTGATAGGCCTGCCCTCTATTAAAATAAGTAAAGCTTCATTTCATAACTCATTGAAAATTACAATTCAAGCATTGAAAAACCTTTATATCTATCATCTCGGCTTGAATATTATGGTTGTAAAAATTAAAAAAGATTTCAAGCTCTAAAACTAGTGTATATTGTAACAAATTGTCTAGATCATCAATTCCACCACTGATTATGAAATTTGAAGCTCAAAAAATATTACAGATCTTATGGATCTGTAAACACTTATTTTCAGGGTGAAATTGACGATCTAAATAAGGTATTATAATATGGGAAATGTTTCTATACTTCCCCTATAGCATAGAAGATCTATGCTTCTGCTACCATTCAGGATCAAGAGAGCCACTCACCGTTTGATCTTAAATCCGATGTCTCAAAGTATTTTTATTTTTAGTGTTTTTTATACAAATTGTATGAATATGAAATTTGGTACTAAATTACTAATTACTGCACTACATCACCTTTGTATTTGCACCTCTGTTTTCAAATCTGGATTGGACGGGAAACTGGAAGGTGTCCAATCTAGTTAAATTAGGGGTCTAACCAGTTCTCAAACCTGTTGGATGAAAACCAGTTAAAAAGAAAATCAGGGGATTTAGTTCGAAAATTACAAAATTCAAATGTGTTCTTAAGATCTGGGTTTTATTGGACCAAACCAGTTCGGAGTCTAGTTTGATCCAATTATATCAGCACTATATGCACAAGCAATACCTTCCTTCATGTATGATAGACATGAACCCTAGTTTCCTTTAATCACTCCATATGCGCAACCACACATATTACAGTAGCATGGCACTCTCAAACAAAGGTTTTGCTTCAAAGGGAAACAACTTTCATGTTAAAACAACACAAGGAAATTTTCTTTGCATAGAATCATTCAAAAGTGAGATAGAAATGAGAATTCCTCAGTAGTGGAGAACGGTTACATTGTAGTGGACTACAGCATTCTGAGTTGTTAAATCCACGGAGTAGGTTTGTTTGAGAATGTAGCCACGAGCCAGGCGGAAAGCTCCACTACCTCCATTAATCGACAACTCCCTCACCTTATGCAGAACTGGGTTCCTCCCCATCACAGTGAGAGTGCTACCATTGAACTTGCCATCTGTGAATACAAAATTCATGGCCTCGATCAAACTGAGCTCACTTTGGGATGAGTAAGCATACAGGCCTTGCGCCTTACCAATAACCTTGGATGTGAGCTCCGGCCCTTTAGTCAAGGGGTCGTCGACAACGACAACCTCGCCAAAGAGAGTGGGCGAGGCTTTTGCCGTGTTGGCTTCGGCCACGATCACTGCCGTAGGCTTCTCTGCGACAAGGAGGTCGTGTAAGTAGAATTCGATGCAGCTCACTTTTGGTTCACCCAAACCTAGCTTTGCTTGACAAATGGGCATGGAGGAGAATAAAAGCAGCAATGAGACCATGCCAGTGGCTAATGCTGTGTTCTCTCTCATCATGGATTTAAGTGAGATTCTTGATGAAGGTACTATCTTTTATACATGTACCAATCTGAAAACTCCTTGATTATATTTGGGAAAAGGGTTGGTAATGCGTCCACATATGGATTGTTCAGATTCAACCCTCCTCCTCCAAGGGCCAAAACTGAATTTTAGTTTTTATTTTTAATTTTTATTTATAAGTGATATTATTATGGAATTCAGGATATAACTGCATTTTTATAATTAGAATTAATAAAAACTATTTTCAATAAGAAATATGGATAAAATAAATTTCGGGGTATTTTAGTTATTTTCTACTTAATTTTTTAATCATTTTTATTTAGTTATATTTATAAAACTACATCTACAACCCAAAATTCAGATAAAAATATTATTGAAATAAAAATAAAAGAATATGAGACTGATTTTTGACCGTTGGATATGGCCTTATGAAATCTCAACCATTGTGCTTCCTTCCACTCGTTCACCTGGTGCGTATAGGTTGGTGGACGGCCTGATGAACTGGAAAAGAAAGGTCTTCTTGGGGAAGCTCTCATTTGATTTTGTTTGAGATATGCAAGTGATTATATTTTTGTTTGACTTTGATTTGTTGATATTTTATTATTTGTTTTATAGGAAATTATATGGCATGGCTTAGTAATGGAAGACTTCTAACTTTCATGTCTTGACCATCCTGCCGTCCAGAGTCTGGTAGAGAGTGGATCAATTTTGTTTAAAAATGTATCATGAAATTTCATACAGGCAATGTGGAGGACATTAAGATAAAATTGTGTTGAGTTTGTTTAGTGTTTGAAGTTTTGGAAATTAATTTAAAATTTAAAGCTACAAAAATTGTGCAGGGGAGAGCTAACATTGGAATGGAAATGTACAGTCCAAATAAGACAATATTTTTAGGAAGAAATTTATATTAGTTTTCTTTTATGGGTAATTTTCAGTGGGGATGAGGAGGCCTTACTGGTGTTTGGAAATCGTTAGTGGATTTTTAATGTGTTAGGTAAGAATGAAAACCTAAACTTTAGTTAGGCTTCAAGTGATGCTACCACCATGACACCAACCCCATTATCAAGTTTATATTAGGTTGCAAGTTTAAACATGCACCTAAAAATTCATCAAAAAATGTTGTTTTAATGTTTAAAAACCATTCCACCATGCCTCCATTACCCATCCATATTTTAGTTTGCATCCATATTGTAGTTCGCGTCTTTCCCCTCGCACCTCGAACCACCGTACCTAGGTACCACGTTGTGGTTTTCAATCCCAAAATTATTTATGATGGCTATTTTTTAGGAGTTGACTATACTTTAAGTATTTGACAAATTATTCTCTTGGTTTTAACCAATAGAGTATGCAATATATTTCTCCATTCACAACATCTGTGATGATTGTAAATTGTTTGAGAACCAAAATTAAACTAAACAGAATAGAATAAATGTTCTACTAGGGTTTAAGAAAAATCGAACAAAAGGTTTTAAAATATTGAATTAAAGTACGAAAGTTAACGAACAACAAATAGAAGAAACTTTAAGAAAGAGTAAAATTGAAGAAATTCCCCCAAATTTTTCTATTTTTACAAGCGCTCTCTTTTCCTCTTTTTCTTATTACCAAATTGCCACCATTTTGATTTTGGATATTGAAGATATGAAGTCACATTTTAAATATCTGCCGTAACATTTTCATACGCCATGCGCACAATGGTACATGTATTTTCATAGAACAAAAACACGAAACACTTATGTATATGTGTATGAGTGGAGAAACATGCAATAAAACAAAATAAACAAATAATTCATTAAACCTAAGATTTAGGTGATTCTTCTTTTAGGTTATGTCCATATGAGAAAGAGATGAAAACTCAACTAAAAATAATGGAGTAGAACTTTCTTCTAAAAGGCAAGTTCAAGTTCTTTTAGGCTACAAGTCTCTTTGTCTTCTTCTAAAAGCCTTTCTTTCTATTGGACTCTTTTTTTTCTAAGATGCTTTTTCCCTATCTTTGGTTCTCTCTCTCTTAGAGTCTTTCTTCTATCTCAAAAGAAAAGGATCTACAACCCATAACTTTCTCTCTCCCCCATCTCTCCTCCCTTCCCACAAGAAGAGGCACGTTACATCCATAAGGGCGCATTTGGTTGGTGCATAAATATTTTTTGGAAAATATTTTCACCTAAAAACTGCATTTTATATGTTTGTCTGGTGCGTAATGCATATGTAAATAGATCCCATTGTAAAACATTTTACTATGAAACAGTCTAATTCACAGTAAAACAAAACTTCACCTTCTGAGGTGGGAAAATATTTCATGTGTTTTTATTTTTACACGTGGGCCCACCATTCACTATTTACAATATAATATATATTATATAATAATATATTTATATTTAATATCTATATAAATATCTTATATATAGACAACATTTTGCATAAATAATGTATTATACTATATATTAGTTTATATATTACACTATATTATTATATATTATATGTTATATTTATATTTATATTTATTTTATTAATTTATAATTATATTATTTATTAATATTTGTATTACATTGTACACATTTTATTTATTTATATTTAATTTTTAATGTAATTTGTAATATATATATATATATATATATATATATATATATATATATATATATATATATATATATATATATATATATATATATATGAAAAATAATCATGTGAACCAGTGGGCTCACAAGTAAAAATAAGCCCAATGACCTAGATTGAATCTGGGCCGATCTGAAAATCACGAATGCCCAATAGTGTTTTAATTTTAATATTTTTACTTCAAATCCAAATCATTTGAAATTCATGTGTTCATAAAAAATAGGTGAATCTTCGAAAAATATCAAAACAATATTTTACATGAAAAACATTGACCAAAATACTCCCGTAAAGTTTCGGGGGTATGTTGGTCAATTTTATCTTTCAGGATTATTATTATTTTTATATTTCTATTTGGTGCGGCTTGATGAAAAGACCACACGCCTAAAATTTCAATGATTTGGATTTATAGAAAAAGAATTTAAAATTCAAAGACTACAGGACATCCGTGATCGTCAGATCGGCTCTGATTCAATCTTATAAAAGGAAAAAGTTTATATAGAGCCGAGGCTCTAAACCATCAAATTGGAGCCCACCTCAAAAACTTCAGTAGAAGAGATTATTTTGATGTCCAAATATCCTCAAATTGATTATCACGACATTAGGATACATGGATATGAGAATAAAATGGATTTCAAGTTTTTTAAATAGTGCATCTATAACGCATTTTTGGACCATCAATTTTCAAGATTTTCAAGTTTTCATATCTGCTTGATCCGCATTGTTTTTGAAGCTTTAAATTTTAGAATGAAAGATGAAAATATATTTTAAAGCCATCACAAAGATTTCCAACATTAAAACCACATTTCTCAACACTATATAAAATGTGTTTTACTTTGATTGTTTAGTGCCTTAGCTCTATACAAACTGCACCCTATATAATTATATCTAAATACCAAACAAGTTACCAACACAATACTTTTTAAACGCGTTAACAAAAATGATAAAAAAAAAATTTGCAAAATTTTTTCCTGCAAAGTATTTTCTTATGTTAATGTTTTTCTTTGTGAAATGTTTACGCACGAACTAAAAGTTCCCTAAAAAATTGCTAATTCCCCACAAAGTGGCTATTCAATGACTTGCCTAACAATTTATTCATTTTGTTTCCAAAGTGAGCCCCAATCATTTCATGAATACCACAGAGGTCCCTCTCAAGTGGGATGGGTGGGACTCTCCTAATCTGTCCCACAACCACTTTGTGGATAGTATTTCCATGGTGTCCGGACCCCTTTTCGACGTTCATCATATGTTTCATTTTGACATTACTATCTTTTGGCTCTTTAGGGTTTTCTCAGCATCCGAATTTTTTTCTTTGTTTTTTTTTGCTGTTAAAAGGAGTGCAATGGCGTAGATTCATTTTAGGTGCTGCTTCAATTTTACTTCTAATAGTCTTCCGCTATGGTGCTCTAATAATATCCTCAACATCCGAATATATATATATATATATATATGGGAAGCCACCGTGCAACGTTTATACTCATAAATGAACAATGTTTTTGTCCAGGATCGGTGCCATCTATAGATTGCCATAGACCTAACATGTTTGTGTCGGTAACATGTCACGGACATAGTATGTCCATGGCGGTAAAAAAACACAAAAAAATTGCTATGGACCGTGTGTCATCCATTGCGGCTCCGTTCAATAAACCGGCACATACATAACAAATCCGAAGCAGGGCGAAACACTATTCAAAATCTGCTATAGGCATTTTTAAGACTTTTCTTCTCTCTATCTCTCTCTCTCTCTATATATATATATATATGTATAAGAAAACACTACCCAACGCCCATAGGCGAAAATGAACAATGATTCGTCTACCCCCATCACCGTCCAAAGTTCATCATGCAGTCACGATTGTCTTGTAGTGTTTTATTATTATTATTATTTTTCTACAAATCGGAATGACCTGAAATTTGAAGCATGTATTCATAAAAAATAGAGGAATTTTCTAAAAATATAAAAACAAATATTTTAATGAAAACAATTTATCAAAATACCAATGAAATGTTTTAGGGGTATTTTGGTCAAATTATTTTTTACAGATAATTATTTTTATATGTTTATTAGATGCACCTCAGGAAGATGTACATACCTTCCAAATTTTAAGTCATTCCGATTTATAGAAAACAAATGAAAAATAAAATACTACAGGACAATCGTAACCGCACGATGAAATTTGAACGGTAATGAGGGTAGGCAAAATAACTATTCATTTTTACTTATAGGAGTTAGGAAGACTTTTTCATATATATATATATATATATATATATATATATATATATATATATATATATATATATATATATATAAGGTAGTGATCTAATGCAACAATTGTATCATTGTATTATAGTATAATGCAACCACACTTCTAAAAAACCATGTTTGTGGTATTTGTATGACCCAAAATGTTACATACACACTCTCGTTATCTCAATAATCATCCCCCCCCCCCAAAAAAAATTCAATTTGAACCCTAAATATGGCCAAAATGAGTTCCCTCCAATAATGAATCTAGATCATTCATTTGGTGAATTTTAAGATATTAGCCTTATCAATTTAAAATAATTTTTTTTTCTTTTTTAACCTTTTTCATCTAATGATAAGAAGCCCATCTAAAAAAATTTAAAAAAGAAGGAAAAAGTTTATTGCAATTAATGCAATAGTAAGATGGCCGGTGGGCCTCATATGTGGTCCTTGGGGGTTTCCTCTTTATAAATCAAGTTTTATAGAGAGAGAAAATTAGTTCAATGGAAAAATAGAGAGTGAAGGGTGAGGCTATTTAGGGAAATGTATATCATGAGACTATTTATTTTGGGATTGTATACAATGAGGTCATTTATCTTTGAGGTCATTTATCTTTGATACAAGGTGATCATAATTACTTACAACCATTCGACGTGAAATTTGATAGTTTGGGTGTGTCACAGAGTTGGACAAATTTCTTTTGAAGTTTGAGCTTGGCCAATGGAATAAATACAACCACCCAATTTCACCTCCAATGGTTAAGATTAATTGTGACTGCCTTGTATCAAAAGTAAATGGTTTCATTCTATACTTTTCCATTTATTTTTTCTACGAAGAGGTCACATTCATCATTGACATTTAGATTTTAAATTGGGTTGTTGAGGATGTGTCATTATTTAAACACAAAGCTCAAAATAAACTTTATTGAATGTTGTGACGCAATTTCATTCACATCTAATGGTTAAAAATGATTATCACCTCTTTATATAAAAAATAAATGGTCTCATAGTATACAATACTTTTTTTTAATCCTCAAATAGGTGTTCTAAATAGATAAATATCCTGTACTGTGGCTTGTGAGAGAAAAATTGTAAAACCTTGTCTTCTCCATACTTGCATGGTGTTTTTTGTATGGGTGAGGTTGATTGCTTAGAGCGGTGTCGAGAAATATGGTTTCAATATTGGAAATCTTTGTGATAGCCGTAAAATATGTTTTAATAGTTAATTATAAAGTTTAAATCTTAAAAAATAGTTTAGAACGACGGATCTATAAAAACTTGAAAATCTTGAAAATTGATGATAAAAAAATACTTAAAAAAATACACTATTTTCAAAACTTGAAATCCAAATTTTTCTCATGTTATGCATCTTGATGTCAAGATGATAAATTTGAGGATATTTGGGCATCAAAACAACGTCTTCTAGTGAAATTTTCGAGGTAGACTTTTATTTGATTGTTTTGAGCATGGGCTCTATATAAAATTTTCCCTTTTCATATTATTGGAAGAGAAATTTGTAGCCCTGTAGACGCAAGCAATTGCCAAACCACATAAATCTTGGTAATTTGTTTCTTTTAATTTTCTACACTATTTTTCTTTCTCTTTATTTGACCATACCTAGGTTTTTATCCTCTATAATAGACAAGGTTCCTGAATTGTCACTAGATAGTTTTCCCATATCTTAATAGAAAGCATATGATGGTCACAAAAAGCCATTTAGATCATTATATAGACCCTTGTGCTTGGCACTTTTGCTGTCTTCAAATTCGATTCTTATTGCTTAACTACCCATTAAAAAAAAAAAATTTAAATATATAAATAAATAATAATGCTATAAAGTCACTAGAGTCCCATGTGATCAATTTTGCAGTCTTGACCTTTTCTTTTTTTGATAACCACCTATTAAGTTATGGAAATATATAATATGAGCTACACGACGAAGATGACAACATTACAATATTTGATGATGTTATAAGCTGCCTTGAATAATTTAATTTATTAATAGAAGATGTTATTTTATTCATTGTCTGTGGCGACATTATTCTTTTTGGTACCACATGTATACAGATGGTGGAAACCTTCACATTAGAGTATAACATGGAAGGTAGAGACATATTAAGAAATGTATGTCCAGTTCGGAAAATTAATTGCAATATATACACAATTTATAAAAGAAATAAAAAGATAAGTCAGGGGAAGAATTTAATGCGGATCGTGGGTTCCACAAAGTCCACCCCCTTATTTTTTATGGAGTCAGAATATGATATTTTTTTTTCAAGTCACTCAAATGTTAGTAGATCTTTCATTTTAGGAAATGGTTAGCATGCGGCCAAGCCCACACAGATATAGAAATGCGGGATTGGCAATAAATATATTTTTTAATCATAATTTGATCCTAATTTTAAAATATATATAATCTTTAATATGGAGATCATGAATATGGAAAAATAAATAAATTTTAAAAAATAAAAATAATAATTATATTAAAAATATTTGGATCACTAGTTACAATTATTTTTAAATAGACCACCTATTTGCATCCATCGTTAAGATAGCTACTTTATATCTGTGGACCGCATATTGTTAAAATGTGGTCCAACCCGCATGAAATAATTGTTCATCATTTTATATCAAAAAAAGTTAGTATAGGTCTTATGAACTATGAAAAAAACAAAATAAAAAAATCAAGTTTGGAATGCACTATCTTAAGGTACATGAAATATATTTATTTTTGTTTATTAAGATTCAATCATGGTGGTCAAGTTCAAAGTCGTGCAATATTTTAATCCCAATAAATCTTTAAAATGGGTTTAGGAAAGGATTGTATCCGAATAAATGCGCGACCAAATAGTATTTTTAATTTCAAATATAGGCGACGTAACCTCCTCAACTTAATGACCAATTCGAGAAAAGGGAAATTAAAAGAAATTCTTACCCTATGCATGTGTGTAAAAAATAATTCTTAAGATGATGGAATAAGAGAAATTTGGTCAGATCTCAATAACCCTAAATCATGTCATCTTTTTGTTTTAAAAAAAAAAAGAGTGATTTATGTACGGACTCTAAAATTTTAAGTAAAATACAAAATATTTTTTTTATTGGCGTAAATTACAAAGAAGGTTGATCAACATACTTTTGAAATTTTTTCAAAATTACCCCTTGATCAATACAAATTTTACTTTATTTTTTATTTTTTATTTTTTTCGTTAGTAGGATAGTGCCCCAAGCTTTAAGTTATTGCCCTACTAATAAAAAAGCTAAAAGAAAAAATAAAAATTTGGGTTGGCCAAAGGGCAATTTTGAAAAAATAAAAAAAAGATAGATTGACCGACCTTCTTTGTAATTTCCTCACATTTCGCGCTTCACCTAAATTTTAAGATCAGTACATTAATCACTCAAGAAAAAAAACCCTATCTAATGATTAGAAAGTGGATTCTAAAATCTCAATTTGAGAAGATACTCTTAATTAGTCTCTTAGGCAATGTAGAAGAAATACAACTTGCTCTGCCGAGCATTTAACAAGGATTGTTAGTAGGGAGTGTATAATGAGGCCATTTTTCATTAATACAAATGTCACAATTATTTATAACCATCCCATACGAAATATGAGAGTTTGGATGTGTCACAAAATTCAAAAATATTTCTTTCAAACTTTGAGTTTGATTAATGGAATAAATGCGGGAGCCTAATTTCACATCCAAGATTAACATAGACTGCCTCATTGTATATTTTTCTACCTTTTTTTGTGAGATTAAAGGAATGGAGACACAATGGTCCTTATTACTTGTTTTCTTTAACAAATGGCATCGATTCCCATTCCAAAAGCTTGAGCTCATGGTGGGGAGAATCACACAAAATCATGGTGGGAAAATCATTTATCGTGGGAATCACAAATCACAAAATGGTTAAAATCTCAAACAGAGCCAAGCTAGAAATGGATGACTGTGACATCGCATTTCGACGAAGCATACAAACATGAAAATCAAATTACTGTTTGTGGGAGTAAAGAATCACAAAATGGTTGAAGTGGAAATCAAAAGTCACAATGGTTGACAACTCAGAACAGAGCCAAGCTAGTAATGGATGATTGTGACATCGCATTCGACCACAAAGCTCCTGGTGACCGTGTTCGCAGAGTAGGTCTTAGCGAGGAGAAAGCCACGAGCAAGACGAAAGGCTCCACTCCCTCCCACAATGGACATCTCCCTTACATTCTCCATAGTGGGATTTCTCCCAATCATAGTGAGCGTGCTTCCGTTGAACTCTCCGGTCGTTAACAGAAAGTTGAGTCCCATGAAAAGGCTGAATTCAATCTGAGATGCCGAGGCGTAAATTCCCTGCATTCTCCCTATTACCTTAGAAGTTATGGCAGGGCCCTGAGTCAGGGGGTCATCTACTACGCTCAACATACCGAAGAATGTCGAAGAGGTTATGGTGGTGTTAGCCATGGCCACAATCAAAGCCGTCGCGTTCTTAGTACAGCTCGCTATGTCGTGGAAGTAGAAGTGGAGATAACTCACCTTCTCTTTCCCTAGGCCTAAGCTCTTCTTCCAGTCCGCACCTGCCTTGCAGGCGACAATGGAGGAAAAGAGAAGCATGAGCTAGACCACCAGCCCTCTCATTTTTCTTTTTCTTCTTCCTGGGTTGGAGCCCAAAACCTCAATGTTGCAGCCCAAAACCCTTGGCAAGAGAACATTGGCAACATAAGATAAAATGAAAAGCATTACAAAATTTGGGGGAGAGCATGCCAAATTTAACATTTAAGTTTTTAGTAATTTACGTACGGACAAAAAACAAAAATGAAATGGGAAAATTTTGGGCAAAAATTACGTAAAAGGTCAATCAAACAATTTTTTTCAAGTTTTTCCTAAATTGGCCCGAATCCAAAGATGGCATCTTCTGACCGCTTTTTAATTCTTATTTTTTTAGTTTATTTCTGGTAGCAGTAGCATAGTGCCCTGTTCAAAAGCAGTCCGAAATTGGCATCCTCAGACCACCTTATTTCTTTCAAAACAAATGAGCTAACGCCGTTTGAGGATGCCAACCACGGACTGCCCTAAAGAGTATCAGAGAAGGCAATCCAAGAAAGGGCACCTCATACCGACTCCGAATGCTTAACAAAGTCATTCTTTTCTGTTTGAGGATGCCAATCTCGAACCTCTTTGAAGATCACCGCATAAGGTGGTCCGATGATGCTGCATCGGATCGACTACGCAGTGCCCCAAACATTAGGGCAAAGCCCTACTATCGAAAAAACATAAAAAAAAAAGGTTAAAATGTTGTTCGAGGATGATATCCTCAGACTGAAGGGAAATTTTGAAAAAATAAAAAACTCCAGGTTGATCGACCTTCCGTGTAATTTTAACTCAAATTGACTCATTTTATGTTTTAGTATTCTTTTGATATCGATAGATACTTCACTCTAACCTTTTTATTAGAAAATATTTGGTGGTTTTCCAATACCATCGTCAATTAATGCTCAACCACCCATATAGGTCGAGCATGTTTGGGGGGTGTTTTGGATCCAACTATTTATAGATCATCTTTCTTTTTTTTTTTTCTTTTTTTTTTTTGAATGATAAAGTGAATTCATCAAGTACTATCAAAGGTGCACAAGGAAAGAAAGGAATAGAGAAGAAGTAAGAGAAAAGAAGAGAAAAGCAGGGTTGGAAAAGAGGGAGAGAGAGAGAGAACTCCCTTCAATAGTGACTATGGCTGAGCTTGTTCAGGTTTAGATACACCAATATTTATCTCCCAAAGATCAACTTCATTGGCAGTAACATGAGTGCAAATGCACAAAATAAGATAAAAGGACATTGCCCAAAGTGTCCCCTTAATAATCCGCTTTATCTCAGCGGAAAGAATATCACCAAAGATTCAGAGTCACCTCTTGAACTCCCATCAAAATTCAATCTGTATTTGTCTTGGTAAGGTGGAATCCAATTAGAATATCTAAGAACTCCATTTATGTTTGGAAAAAGTTTATATAAGGGTGAGACCCTAAACAATTAAATTAAGGTGCATCTCAAAATTCATTAGATTGTTTTGATGCCCAAAAATTAATCATCTCGACCTCGAGATATATAGACATGAGAAAATATATATTTCTAAGTCTTGGAAACAATGCATTTTGTAATGTATTTTCTGGACTGTCAATTTTCAAGTTTTCATAGATTTGCTCGATATAAACTATTTTTTCAGTTTTAAATATTCTAATCAAAATAAGGGATTGTATACGAAGAGACCATTTACCTTTTACACAGGAATACCACAATTATTTATAACCATCCAATGTGAAATTTGATAGCTTGGGTGTGTCATAAAGTTCGAGAAGATTTCTTTTGAAATTTGAGCTTGAACAATGAAATAAATGTAGCCACCCAATTTCACATCCAATGGTCAAGATTAATTGGGGTCACCTTGTATCAAAGGTAAATGGTCTCATTATATATATTTTTTCAAAATTTAAGCCATCACAAAGTTTTTACAACACCGTTCAACCATTTGAAAATACATCTTACTTTGATTGTTTAGTGCCTTGGCCTTATACAAACAACACCCTTTATGTTTTGAGATCATGTTGACCTGTGAAAAAATAATTTGGCGCAAAAATAAACAAAAAAAAAGAACAACTCCAAATCGAACTGCCCCCATATATGATTGTGCTTCGACCATTTGATGTAGGGTTTTAAGGACTCCAAATTTTCTCTTGTAAAATATTTATATGCTAAACGCGGATAATATTGGGATTTTCATGTAAAAGAAATCCCCCTGTAAGTTAATAATTTGCGCTCAAGATCATGTGATAGGTGGTCTCGAGTGACGACTTTCTCAGCTACCTAATTTATATAATTAGCAAATCAACCCCTAATTTTTACAAATCAGCAAGTCAATTGTTTTATATCTCACATGAATGTGCATGAGAGAGAGAGAGTGTACTCACAAGAGAGAGAGTGAATAAGCAAGAGAAAGAAATCTACACACCCATATTATAGGATACCTAAATTTGAGAGAGGGAGAGCGAGATCAACCATCTTTTCATATCTTAATAAGAGATTTTCATATCCATCCTTAACTTAATATTGTTTTAATATCTTAATTAGGGAGGCGAGAGTAAGATTTCTAGATCCTCCTTATCTAACATTGTTTCTTCTTCATTGTTTTTAAAACCTCCTAAAGTTAGATCGGTGTATTTTATTTATTTATTTTTTATCACACATTTTTCTAAAAGTTGTGCATGCAAGTCATCCCTAATTTTTCCCTTTATTTTTCGTTTCAATCCTCCCAAAATGGGTATATATCCCCAATTCAATCCCTACTGTGGGTAACTAATAACAAGAGAGAGAGAAAGTGCCGACAATTTAAAATTTGATAAATATGAAAATTTAGCCTATTTGATTAATATATAATAGCAATAAATTAGGGTGTGGTTTCTATAAGGTTGCACCTTAAATAATCCAATTAAGGTGCACCTCCAAATTTTAGTATAACATATAATTTTGGTGTAAATTTTTTTTAGGATTATTTGAAAATCTATTTTCATTTCTAATTATAAAATTTTATACTCCAAAAATGGATAAAATCAAATAGAGCTATAAAAATATGTAAATCTTGAAAATAGACGGTCTAGAGAATGTGTTGCAAGATGCGCCTTTTTTGAGACTCAAAATCTTTTTTTTTTTTTCATATTCATAGATCTCTATGTCGAGATGATTAATTAGAGGATTTTTTGATATTAAAACAACCTTTTCTGGTAGATTTTGAAGTGCAACTCTATTTCTAAATTTTGATGATGCAAACATATATAAACTTTTTCCATAAAATTATCGTGCCTTAGTATATAATGGGTGCGCTTTCTATAAGGTTGCAACCTTAAACAATCCAATTATGGCGCATCTCCAAATTTTATCATAACTAGTAATTTTGTTTTAAAAAATTCTTAGGATTATCTTAAAATCTATTTTCATATCTAATTAGAAAATTTGAAACTCCAAAAATAATTAAAATCAAGGAGTTCTATAAGCTTATAAAAATCTTGAAAATGGCAGCCTAGATAATGTTTTGTAAGATGCACTATTTCTGATACTCAAAAACTTTTTTTTTTGATATCCATACATCTCGATGTCGAGATGATCAAGTAGGGGGTTTTTCAACTTTAAGACAACCTTTCTAATAGATTTTTGAGGTGCATATGTAATTCTACATTTTAAGGTTGCAACCTTACATAAACGTTTTCCTCATATAATAATGTAAATAAGAGAAAATAAAATTCAAGATAGAGAAAGATAGGCATACCATATCTAAGATTGAGTTTCCATTTTTAATGAGCGAGAGAGATTTCCATATCATTGATTATCTCCACATTGTTTCCATATCTTAATTTTAGACAGAGAGAAGAAATTCTTTTCATATCTTAATGAGAGCTTTCCATTAAAAGAGGCACAAGAGAGAGATTTCCTTATCCTCCTTATCTCAACATTGTTTCGTCCTATTCTTTTTAAAACGTCCTAAAGTTGGTAACAATTAGATCTTGCATTTTTTTTGTTGTTTTTGTTTATCCATCCCTTTCCTAAAAGTTCTACATGCAAGTCATACCTAAAATTTTTTCCCCTATTTTTTGGTTCAAACCTCCTAAAATGGGTACCTGACCCCAACTCAACCCCTATTGTACCCAATAATCACGAGAGAGAGAGAGATAGAAAGTACCGACAATCTAAAATATGAGAGATATGAAAATTTAACCGTTTTTATTTCAATAATATATAAAAGAGCAATAAAATTTATCTTATTATAGTAAGTATATATATATATATATATAGATATATGAAAAATCTTCCCAATGCCTATAGGTGAAAATGAACAGTGATTTCGCTTATGCTCATCATCTTCCAAAGTTCATCGCAAGGTCACGATTGTATGTTAGTGTTTCAATTTTTATTTTATTTTTATTATAAATCAGAATAATTTGAAATTTAGAGTGTGTGTACCTCTTAGTGAGATGCACCTAATAAAAATATAAAAAAAAATATTTCGTAAAATATAAGTTGACCAAAATACCCCCATAAATGTTTAGAGGTATTTTGGCCAATTTATATTTTACGAATTATTTTTCTTATATTTTTATTAGATTCTTCTATTTTTGATGAATACACGCTCCAAATTTCAAATAATTCTGATTAGTAGAAAAAAAAATGAAAAAATGAAAAAATGAAACACTATCAGACAACTGTCACCAAGCGATGAACTTTGGACGGTGATGAGCATATGCAAAATCACTGTTCATTTTCGCTTATAGGCATTATGTAGTGTATTCCATATATATATATATAAAGAAAAAGGCTGGTGTAGGTCTACTAGCTCACATCTACATATAAGTCCAACGGCAAGACATCAATCCTCAACATGACCAACTTTCAAATAGACTTGAAATATGTTGTTTTGGTATCCGAATTCTTTATGATGGCCTGAAATTTATTTTCATCTCTAATTATAGAATTTAAAGTTAAAATATAGAGTATATTGAGCAAATCTATGAACACTTGAAAATCTTGAAAAATTGATGGTCTAGATGTACTATTTCCAATACTTAAAATCTATTTTTTCTCAAGTCCATGCATCTCAAGGTCGAGACAATCGAATTGAGGGTTCTTTTTAGTATCGTAACAATTTTTTCTAATGAATTTTTGATATTTGAACGTTTAGAGCCTCACCCTTATATAAATTTTTTTATTTAAAGAATATAGAAGTTTAAATATTAAAAAATAATAAAATATCACATTTCCACAAGTCTATTATCGCTAAAAACTGGGTCGTTGGAAGCATTAATTGGAAGAGAGATCAAAGGATTGAAACAGAAAAGCAGCCCTTGTCCCAACCGGAATTCTAAGGTCCAGTAATAAAATCTTCCCTAAAAAAGGAAAGTGACATCCCAACGATAGAGATAAAAAGTCTTACATCGAGAGTGAAATTCTTTATTTAAAATTATTACTACGAAACAAAAACCAATGCAAGTCAACAATATCCCTGCCACCAAGACTTTATTTTTATTTATCCTTCAACTACCCTACTATAGAGCTAGAAGATAAATATGTTACTTCTTTTATTTTTATTAAAAAAAGGAGTAAGGGCCTTCTTTCCAACTGATTTTATGATAAAAAAAAAAAAAAAAGAAGAAAACAAAACAATAGCCCTTAATTATCTAAAAAATCCATAGTAAACTTTATTCCGTTTCCGAGAACAATAGAACTGGTTCACTCTACAGCACACAAGGACAACTGTACCACCAGAAATTTTAAAAAGATCAGGCCGAGTCGAGTCAGTAGTGAATAACAGTGACATGGTACTCCATGATAGCATTCAAATTGGTGTCGTTGAATGAGTATGTTCCAAGGCGAGCATAACCGCGAGCCAATCGAAGTACCCCATTCCCACCCACCACGGACATCTCTCTCACCTTATTCAAAATCGGGTTCCTACCGACGACTCTGAGCTCACTCCCATTGAACTTGCCCTCTGTGAAGAGGAAGTTCATCTCCATAAAGATAGTTGGCTCAGTTTGGGACACAGAGGCAAAGATGCCTTGGGCCTTTCCGATCATCTTCGATGTAAGGTTGGGGCCCTCAGTGAGTGGTTGGTCCATAACCCTGACCATGCCAAAGAGGGTGGGTGAGGACGGGGTGATATTGGCCTCGGCCACGTTCAGAGGGGTCGGGTTCTTCGCGTCGAGCATGTCGTGGAAGTAGAAATGAAGGTAGTCCACTTTCTTCTTGCCTAGGCGTAGGGGCCCTTTCCAATCCTCACCATCCTCAAGCCCTGAGCCTCTAAGGTGGCCAAGAGCAACAAGGAGGCTAGCCCTATGGCTAATGTGTTTCCTCTCATCTTAGGATGGATTCGCGCCAAAATCTTGGTTAAACCAATAACGTCCTCCTAATTAAGCTATGGGCTCATTTAGTGGGCCTATTCACAAGGGCATGCTCTTTGTATAGTAACCTAATTAGAAGACTTTTCTTGCTTTACGGGTTAGTTATCTGCAAAGTCTTAGCTGCCATTAGGTATAGCACGTTATGCTTTTGTGATGTTGACGTTAATATAATGTTTACAATTTGCCACTTGGCCGTGTTGTTATTTTGTCAATGCTTGAAAGATTTTCAATCCGGATCGAAATTGGCAGATTTGGATTGGGAATTGTGGTAGATGATCTGGTTCCTACAGTATATCGTGGATCCAGTTGTTCCCTCCTAAAACCCAGCGGTTCTGGATAGAACCAACTAATTCTGTCATAGAACTGACAGAACCAGTCACTTCTACAGAAACCGGTTCAGCACCCTACTTCCCACACATGTTTTTAGTGTACCTTAATTTTTGGAGCAATTTACATATGGACGCAAAATAATTATATAAAATACAAAATGGGCTGTTTTTGGGCAAAATTACTAGAAGGATCGGTCAAAACGTTATTTTATTTCTTATTATGAAATTACCTCTCAATTTGAGGATACTTATACTGCTTTTTAATTTCATTTTTTAGTTTCTGTAATAAATAGGGTTGTGCCCTATGGTTTGGGGCGGTCCGAGACCTCATTGAACCCTTCAATGCCTTGTTTTGGTGGTGTTCTGGTGGTCTCACGTTAGAATCCTAGGACCGCATTAAACCCTTTGATGCCTTCAAAATAAAGAACATCGACAAACTTTTGGGTAACCATCTCCTGCATCCTTTTGGGCCTCCATGCCTTTTTATAAGGGCTTGCAAATCAAGATCTGTTTTTTTTCTTCTTTTTTTTTTTTGGGTAATTCAGTGAAGAAGACAAGCCTCTACCCATTTTTTTTGATAGATTAAGAATTAGCTTTTAAAGGTATTAATAAAATGGTGTTAGTGATGGAAATGAAAACCACAACGTGGTGACTAGGGTGTGGGGTGCTACCACCACGACCTTAGGCCCTTCACAAATCGAGATCTTTTTTGTGAACAAAAAATCGCGAAGCGTCCCTTTTAATGTCATAAACTCTCTCTCTCTCTTTAATTTACCTCCATTGTTAAGCAACTGGCAATATGCATGATGGAGTCCATCTTAAAGTTCGTTTTCTTTTGCCTCTCATATTAAAATGTGGGAAGAGAAGAAAAACCCTTTGACCCTTATGTTTAACCTTATAGAAAAATTTGGGTTAGAAAGATTCATTTCACAACAACTACTCGTATTTTGAACCTCCTGTTTACTGTAAAAGGATTGTAACGGACAACACACGCTTAGATATAATACGTTATCGATATTTACATGTTTTTTTTAAATAATTAAAAACTATAATGCAATACCACTTTATTATTTTTTAACCTAAAGAGCTAGATTTTAAAAAAGAAAAAAATGAGTGATTTTTTGAAAATTTTTAGGCAGAAACCGTCTAATGTGGCTGATTCGCCAATCCAACCTGATTTTTCAAATGGAAGATCAGGGTCACGGATCCGTTTTTTGAAACCTTCTATTGGATATAAACATTTTATCTATTTTAAGAATAGATGCAATTTTTATGAGGCTTAGGATTTATAAAAAGAAATTAAGGCCTTGCATCGAAAGTGCATTTGGAAAACAATTTGGACATTGGAAATCTGTCCAATGGCTCTAAAGTCAGTTTCCACCACCAATTATGAAATTGGAAGCTAAAAAATTATACAGATCTTGAAAATTGACGACCTAGATATTCGACTGATACAAAAGATGGACTTGGGTACAAAGAAGGGCAAAGCTTGGGCTTGTGGAAGAGAGAGAAATGTGGTGGTTGAGTGGCGGCATATCCTCCACACCTCTTCCATAGGGTTTAAATATTGAAACAGGCTTTACATGCCAGCTTCGGCTTTTCGGGCCGGTCTGGGTTAGGCCCGAAATCATTTTTGCAGGCCCGGGTCAATCATGAAAATTCTAGGATTTTTCATGTCGGGCTCGGGCCGTCCTAAGCCCAGCTAGTGGCAGGGCTTTTCTTTAATTTCAAGATGAGTAATAGAGCGAAACACACGTGTGGGGAAATATAAGCCAAGGAGAAAGGGCAATGTTAGAGTTAGAATTGATATGAAGGCAATCCTTGCAACGAGGAGGTTCCTTGTTTTGGGCCGAGCGGGATGAGCTTCGTTATGAAGAGAGAGCTCCACGTCCTTGTTCTTCGGTATGACGTTATATTTTGTTAACAACTTTGACATTTGGCCACAATTGGCTACGTTGTTTTCATACCCTTTGTTTTGATTCTTTTTTTTAAAATCTTTTTTACGTTGTATCACGCCATAACTAACACGAGATATTGTTACTTGGAAAGCTTTCTGTATGCCACTAGGAAAGCGTATATATGCCATTCCTCTCAACTTTTCGATCCGAATGGATCGGGAAAATGACTTCAATCATAATGTCATACCTAAAAATATTTTCTTATTTTTAGTTTTTTTTTAAAATCATGTAAATACCATTTTAAATCATGTAGATACCAATCAAATGTCATGCCTAAATACACTCATAAAGTAGCACCTTTGAAAAATACTAACAAAATATTTTAAAAAAATTGGATGACAAAATACACTTGAAAGCTTCCTTGGTAATTTGGTTATTTTATTTTTTGAAAATATTGTTTCAATATTTTACATAGATATGTTCCATTGAGATGGTGAAACACCAAATTTCATATTTATATAATTTTTAAAAATTAAAATAAAATACTTTGAGACGTCGAATCTGATCAATCAGTGAGAAACTGACTCGTGATATGAGGGCTAAAGCTTTCCCCACCATCCACTTAGAATAGACGGCTGAGAGCGAGAGGCAAATATATAAATTCTCTATGGCTAGTAGCCTATAAAAAGCATTTCCGTTTCTATTTGCTCAGTCCTCAATATTATTAGATGGTATATGCAAATTGTGTTGGGAAAATAATTCAGAAGTGAAAAGGGTATCTTAATCATTTTGCCTCATTGGGATTATCTTAGATTTTGGGAGTTCAAGAGAATGTTCTAGTCTTGTGAGGAAACAAAGGGTCCTAGGAACGAAAGGAAATGGTTATTATCCTTTCTATATTGCGTTGGAACAATAGTAACTGGGAGCGGGAGCAGGAGCGGCTCCGGTTCAAGGAACAATGAGCGCCGGATCGATGACTGTTTAAAGCTCTGGAGCTCAAGAAGCGAGTTTTGGTGAGGGTAGAAGTTACGGATCGAGATCCCGTTTGAGCAGGGAGCGAGATCCCGATACATTGGGATCGAGATCCTCATTTAACGGGAACGCGTTCCATGTATTTATGGAGCGAGATCCCGTTTGATTAGGTTGCGAGATCCCGTTTGAGTACGAAGCGAGATCTTGATACATTGGGATCGAGATCCCTATTTGACAGGAACGCGTTACATGCAACATGGGATCGCATTCCCATATCTATTAGGATCGCGTTTCCATCGACAACAAGAACGAGATCCTATTTAATGTTGAGTGTCGCCCCCATCTAAATAATACCATGATCCTATTTAGCTAGAATCGAGCTCCATTCATTGTAGGATCGCATTTCGCACAATGGTGGTCCATGCCCCCATCGCAGAACTCCACTTGTATGAAGAACCCAATTCCATTACACATGGATTCGTGCACCAAGTAAGCACAGCAGCCTGTTCCCATACAAATGCAATATCAATTTGGTTAAATATAAAAACCACTGTTCTATCTATCAATGGTCCATGAGGCTAGATCCATGCGCAACCAATCCTAGGTGTCCTTGGATTAATTAAATCCCATTAATCTAGTGTGAAATAAAGTCTTTTAATGCTATAACTAATTAATCTTAGTATTATTCAAATTCACATATATGATACGAAAATGAGCTTTACGTTGTCGTTTGTATACATGAAAATATATTGTCTAGGATTTGGGTAACATTTGGATACAACCTAAGTATATATGGTTACTGTTAGGCTTAAATTTGGGAAATGCATCACCGTTATTTTTTTGGCAGAAATAACTATATGAAAATTTTACTAAAAAAATTAATTTTTATATTTAAATTTTTTTTTTATTTAAGAAGTTTCTTTTAGAAAGTTATAAGATGGTAAAATAAATTTATTCAAATTTTTGAAAAAATTTATTGTCATAGAAATAAAGATAATTTTTTAAATATATATATATATATATATATATATATATGAAAAAGTCTTCCCAACGCCTATAGGCGAAAATGAATAGTTATTTCGCCTACCCTCATCACCATCCAAATTTCATCACGCGGTTACGATTGCCCGGTAGTGTTTTATTTTTAATTTTTTTTTAAAAATCATAATGACCCGAAATTTGGAGAGTATGTACATCTTACTGATGCGCTTCTAGTAAATTGTACATCTTAATGATGTGCATCTAAAAAAAATGTAAAAAAAAAAATTATCCGTGAAAAATAAATTAACCAAAATACCCCTGAAAATTTTGGGGGTATTTTTGTCAATTGTTTTCATGTAAAATATTTGTTTTTCTAATTTTTTATGATTCCCCTATTTTTATTGAATACACGATCCAAATTTCAGGTCATTTAGATTTGTAGAAAAAAAAAATGAAAAATGAAACACTACCAGACAATCGTGACCGCACTATGAACTTTAGACTGTGATGGAGGTAGGCAAAATTACTATTCATTTTCACCTATAGGAGTTACGTAGTGTTTTCCTTTATATATATATATATATATATATATATATATATATATATATATATATATATATATATATATATATATATATATATATATATATATATATATATATATATATCCAAATTTGGGAACTCATTTGAGAATTATATAGTATTTTATAAAATCAAAGATATAGGAAATGTTTATATAAGGTTGCAACCATAAAATGTAGAACTAAGGATGCACCCCAAAAATATATCGGAAAATGTTCTTTTACTGTTGAAAAAGTCTCTAATTGGTCATCTCGACATCAAGATGTATGAGTGTATGAAAAAAATAAATAAATTTGAGTGCCAGAAATTGTGCATCTTGCAACATATCATCTACAATGTTACAGAACGCGTTCCGTGAGACAGTACGAGCGAGATCCATGAAGTAGAGGGAGCGGAATCCATTGTGTATGGGATCAAAACCCGTGCTTTAGCGAGAGAGAGATCCATTGTTAATGGGAGCGAGATCCCTGAAGTAGAGGGAGCAAGATCCTTGAAGTATCGGGAGCGAGCTCCATTGTGAATATGATTGAGAATCCTAAAAATTGGAGCGAGATCCAAAAAATATGGGAATGGTTCCGAGGGAAATCCTGGTTCCGGAACGCCGGAACAAAATTCCCCAGCGGCCTGGTGACTATGGTTGGAACTAGTCGATATATCCCTTATGAATGATGCCTCAAATTTTGGTATGTGACGTCTGACGCAATGGGTTTTTTAAGTTTTAAGTTTTTTAATCTTATTTTTAGATTTTAAGTCTGGTGTTATTTTTGTCTTTTAGATTTTAAGTTTAGGGATATGCATGTGCGGTGCACGTGTATTAAATATTAGTCGATAAAATATATATTTAATCTTAAACTGGCATATTCGCTTATAGAGAGTTATAGAAAGAGAGATTTTGTTGATCCATATTCACATATGGGCTTCTATTAGAAAATAAATTCTCATATTAAAATTATATTATTTTATAACCCACTTTAAAATTATTATTAATCATATTAGTAAGGGAAAAGTTTATATAGAGCCGAGGCTTGAAACAATCAAATTAGAGCCTACGTCAAAAATTTCACTAGATGAAGTTGTTTTGATGCCTAAATATCTTCAAATTGATCATCTTGACATCAAGATGCATGAACATGAGAAAAAAATGGATTTTACGTTTTTAAAATAGCGTATTTTGCAACGCATTTTTGGACAGTCAATTTTCAAGATTTTCAAGTTTTCATAGATCTGTCAATCTACACTATTTTTTAAGCTTTAAACTATATGACTAAAGATAAAAATATATTTTAAGGCTATCAAAAATATTTTCAGTATTAAAACCACATTTCTTAATAGTATTTGAAGGTAGGCCTATTAGTAAACATGTTATTTACTAGTAAGTAAATATTCTTCTAGACAATTAGAAAAACTTTATATCACATAAATTTCAAAATATGCTTATAATTGTATTAATGACTTGCATTTTGAGGTAATTATTTTCTTAAAAATAATTTCATTTACATTATTTACATATCTAATTTGTAGTTACGGTAAATTACTATCTTGTTTTCCTTTTTCTGTATATGCAATTATATCATTAACTAATAAAAATAAATTTACTTTTTCGTATATTAGTAAATATATTATTTAGTTATAAGTAAGTATTATTTTTAAAACTGGAGAAACTGAAAATACAAAAAAGAAATACAAAGAAAGAATTAATTTTTTGTTAAAATTACTTTAATATAAAGTTAGCAAACGCTTTTTTTTTACCTATAAGTAAATATTATTCTAAAAAATTTGAAAAGATAAAGTCCCAAAAATGTGTCACATGGTATGTGTAATAAACAACCCATGATAATTAGATATTTATTGCAATTAAAACTAATAATAAAGTTGGTATACATGCCAAAAAAAGTAAAATGATATATATGCCTTTCTCTTGATACTATATAACGTAATATCAAACAAATATAAAAATTGATATCTTAATAACGTAGAGATGATAATATTATGAATATAATTCAATTTCAAATAAATTTATTAAATGTAAGCTAAACTAGTTAATATAAAGTAATAATATCTATAGATAACATTAGAATTTATTTACTCTTAATAAATAATTACAAAGTTATGCTTATCTGATCAAGAGATATTCATAATATTTGATTAGGATTTTGAATCTTTTTGCAGATTTCAATTATATTTTTTGTATAATTAAGTGCACATATATTTGTCACATGAACTTTATAACAATTATTACTATTGTTAGTTATTATAACAAAGTAATTAGTTATAATAACTTAAACAATTATTGATAAATTAAAATGTAAAAGTAAAATAATTTAAACAATTATTGATAAATTACCTGAATGTGTATTTAGTTGTATGGAATAAGCTATAATTACATGATTTGGAGCAATTGCACTATTATAGGGTTGTAAAATAATATATTCGTTTTTTTTCTATCTATGAAAAATTTGGGTAGGAGGCCTTCTCCCCCACCGACGAAAAATTTGGAAAAGAAGCCTTCTTCCCCACTAATTTACCCTAAAAATAAGACAGTCTTGGAAGTCCCTGTAGGTGACTGTCATTTCCATCCAAAGTATATTGGACTGGTTATTGTTGGGATGAATTAGATGAGCTTTTCTGGTGGGATTCATGGCAAAATTGACAAAATAAATTCTTGGCCATATTTCTTTCAAGAGAAAGGGGATAATGGGATTCTCCCATTCCTTGAAAGCAATGCTTTGAACCTTCGTCATCAACCCATGTTGCTCATTGTTTATCTTTCGAGTAGCTCATCAATCTCATTGCCATGTATATATGGAATTGTAGTAACTCCCAAATTTATTGTTTTTTTAATTTTTCTATTGAAATAACAACGGTAGTTATGTTGCTTTCAATCTCTCTCATTGGTCTCTTCTTGATTTAGTATGCAGATACTTTTTTATCAGTGGCTTAATATTTTACACCTATGCGATCAGGTTGATTTATTTCAGTTAATATTTTCACCATGATCTCTGAATTCTCTTTTCAAGTAGTTAATATTTTTACCATTGGCATATACAAAAAAAAAAAATTTGTATAGAGTAAATCAAAACATTAAGCAGCCTAATCAGTATGTAGTTCTAATCATAGTATTCATGTTTCAATGCAAAAATAAAAATAAAAATTGCAAGCATAGACCACCTCAACATCACATGACATTAGAGAAAACAGGAAAAAAATACAAAGTAATAACCAAAGTAAATTCAATACAACATACTTATATGCGACGGAAAGAGCGTGAGAGGGAGACAAACTTATATAGAGATGAGAAATCGCAAAGATAGAGAGAGTGTTGGGAAAACCATATAGAGACAAAGAGAGGAAAGAAATTTAAATATAACGATTTTAGGGAGAATTTTAAAACAGTAGAGAGGGAGGAGAGACAATTAAATTTGAGATTATGGGGGAGGAGAGAGAAAATAGAGTAAAATATTAAATGTTTAGAAACATTTAGAGTTAACCAGAGAAAAAAACAATCAGAGGGGGAGAGAGGTAGAGTGATTTTAGAAATGTTATAATAGGAATTTTTAAAAAAGAGGGAGAGAGAGAGGTAGATTTATTAGAAGAGAAAAAATAAGAGAGATTTTAAGAAAGTTGATTTATGAAGAGACTGAGAGTAGGTACATGAGAATAAAGAGAGAAAAAAAATCGGTGGAGATGTATTAGAAAAGAGAAAATAGAGACACATGGCGCAAGAATAAGGATAAAAAATAAAGTACAATATGTTTAATAAGAAAATGGAAGTTACGGTAGAGAAGTTTTGAAATGTGGGGAGAGGTAGAGAAATTTTAAGAAAGTTAATTTATTAGGATAGAAAGAGAATGGAGGTATGTGGAAAGAAATTAATTACTAATTAATTTTTACGAACCTCCTAAAAACTGAACCTACTAGATCTTGTTTTTTTTCTTATCCTATTGATGGTCTAAAGCCTTGGATGCTAGGCTGGCAAAATGTTTCTACAAGCCAAGCTGTCTGTGTCTTGGAATCACTAACCAATCCTTGGACAAAAATTCACAGTCTAGGGATTGGTTTGACGTTTCTTACCTCTGACTTCTTGACTCCCACAATCCTCACAAAAACCTAGCGGTCCGAGGATCTAAACATCGAACAGGTACCTACACTTCACAAAACTAATAGATAAAATAAAAAAGTGGTCCGATGTTATGATTATTGGATAGAGGAAAAAATTAAAACGAATGATATATATATATATATATATATATATATATATATATATATATATATATATATATATATATATATATATATGGAAAACAAATGAGAGATACCTTTGCTTAAAATTTGCAAACTTAGACCTCAATGTAATTCCCTATTTTATTTATGATAGATAATTTCTCCTTATAAAATATGTATAAGGAAATTGAAGTGTGAAAATTGAATTTCTCACCACTCTTATTATTTATCCAAATTTTATAAAATCTTTACTACTTCCTATAAATTTTTTTTTGGTGATAGAAAAATCACAGTTTATAACCAAAGAACAATAGCCGACAAGCCACTTATATTGAAAAAACATAAATCAACTACTACATGCATTTCCGAAAGACTAGAAAAAGGAAAATAAAATCCTTACAAAATAGTTACTGTTAGAGCATTAGCACCCATCCTAGCGTAATCATCAGCTATTGAGTTATACTCTTTTTTCTTGCGACAATTGTTTTTATTTTTTATTAAAGCAATGCTTCACAAGAACATGCGATTACAAAGATTGGATGAAATCGTTAGAAACTTACAAAAAGGGAAGATAAACAATATGTTTAGCGAGCCTATCAGCTGCATCATTGGCTTCGGGCATGGTGTGCCCAAAGCTTATCCTCAAATGAGGCTAGGCACATAGGTCTTGAATTTTAAACAAAAGAGTAAATAGGGACCAGGGGATACTTTGCTCGTTTTTACACCACTTGATAACATTCAAGGAATCCTCTTCAATTATAATATCACCAATGAAACCCCTGTCGGTGATAATATGAAGGCCTTGAAGGAGAGCAACCAATTCAGCATGATTAGCTATTGTAGACCGGCAAGGACCCGAATAAGCAAAAAGAACCGATCCAAAATTGTTGCGAAGAAGCCCACCAATACCTGCAAGCCCTGGATTTCCAAATGAGTTGCCATCAAAATTAAGTTTGAGGCAAGCTTCTAGAGGTGCAATCCAAGTTCTAAAGGGACGACTAGAGTGAGAAGAAGAATGAGCCAGAAATTTCATATTGATATAAATATCAGTCCGAATTGGCCCCGTCCTTCAGGTGTGGAGGAAAACCAATTCCAAAGAGAATTTAAAATGAGATATTTTACCCTTTCAATACTTTGAGACACCCCATCAAAGGTTCTCCTAACCAAATCTGCCATAAGATTACGTTGCTGAAAATTTTCCAAATCACAACATCTTTTTTTGGTAATCCCTTGGCAGAAAGATGGTTAATAATGTTGATGAGATTCAAAGGTATCATGAGGAAAAAACCCAATAGAGAGAAGGCCCAGTGCCATAAGCTAGAGGCAAAAGAACAGTGAAAGAAAAGATGAGAGTAAGATTAATTATCATTTTTGCACATCAAGCAGATGTTTGGAAGAATTTTACCTGTCTTTTGCAAATTGTCTATTGTTAAACATTTTCTTTGACATGCAACACCTAGGAGGTCTTGGATTTTAACTTGAACTAGCCATTTCCAAATAAAACCTTAAGAGGTATCAACAATACGGACCCGATCCATAAAAAGGAGCCTATACACGGATTTGACCGAAAAACATTCGTTTGTTTCTGATTCTCATATGACCAAGTCTTCAGCATTAGAAGTGATGTAAACTTGTTCAAGTAGTTGGGGGAGATTATGAAGCGGTGAAATAACCATGTCCGATAGTCTATTATAACAGCATCCGATGTTCCAGACCATACAATTAGAGGGGGAGAGGGAAATCCACTCTGAAAGTTTTGCATCAGGTTGAGCAACTCTGGCAAAGAGGTCAGGATAAGTAGAAGAAAAATGTGCATCACCAAGCCATTTGTTGAACCAAAAAAGAGTGTTATCTCCATTGCCAATAAGCCATCTGATGTTGCTCAAAACAATATTTCTACAGCTATAAATATCATTCCAAATCTGTGAGGTGAATTTGCCTCCTCAACCTTTTTTTAATCGAGTGGGTGAGATGATCGAAATCATATTTAGCAATTGGCACATCCTTTCAGAGATGAGAGGAGTCTTGAAAGATTCTCCACCACCATTTGGAAAGAAGCACCTAGTTTACAAGTTTAAGCCTTTTGATACTCAAACCCCCTAGCATTGACAGCATACACACCTGGTCTTAGTTCACCAGATGAAAATTGTTGCAGTTATCCTCCATATTACCCCAAATGAAGTTTGGCATAAATGTTTCAATAAGCTGGATTACTTCACTAGGTATTTGTAGGATTGACATCAAGTAAATAGGAAGATGTGCATAAGTGGATTTAATCAAAGTGATATGCCCACCAAAAGATAAAGTCTTGGTCTTCCATAGGTCAATTTAACATGATAACTGTGAATAAAAGGGTCCTAGGCTGCACGAGTGTGCGTACGATCCGAGATAGAAACCACTTAATATTTAAGGGGAACTTCTCAACTTTGCCACCCAAAACTGAAGCAATAGAAGATAAGAGCATAGTGGAAGCGATTGGACTTGGCACCCACATTCATTTGCTGCTCTTCCCGCAGGGGTGAAGGCGGATCACAGTTTTGCTTGCCATTTCTTACCTGACACCCACATTGTATGGGCCTAAGTCCCTGAACCTTGATTGGAATAATTAATCCGCTTATTATGGTTGGCGTAGCAATCATGTATGAGATGGATGGCTTTTAATTAAATTCTTGTTATGCGCAGTTTGCCAATTTGCTTCTTGGTTTCCTTTTTTTGCCCTTCTCTTTGGTGAGCTTTATTAGCGTTTAATTAGCACAAAGTATAGGATTCAACTCCTGGACTTGTATATCTTCTGGATGAGATACCGTGTCAAAAAGGCCTACTGGTGTCTCTATAAATTGACATACATGCAGGCGCAGCACACGTGTTAAATAGTGTAATTACCTGGAGATTCAAAATTCATCAAGGAGCTCCATTAGTCTGATGTTCTACATATCGGACCATTGCTTCTTCTTCTTTTTTCCCTTTCTATTTTTTCCAATTATTCCCCTCAGTCTGATGTTCTGAATTTCGGGCAGTATTTTATTTTATCTTTTAATTTTTCCAAAGTTTAAAGCAACACAATCATTGTAAAACTCAAAATTTATGGATGTGGGACACAAAATTTGAAAATATTAACTTGATAGTCAACAGGTGCTTGTGTATGCTTTCATGAATATCCGAATACAAATGCACTATGGAACTAATTTAGTAGTGTTTAATAAGTATCTATTTTCATCACATTATGGTTTAGGTCATATTGTTTATTTTAACATTTTCATCTCTTAGAAAATGTTAGCTTCTTCAAATGGACTAAATAAAAGGAGCTATGATGATATGTTTTTCTTTCTTTTCTTTTTTTAAGTGATTTATGTACCAACGCTAAAATTTTAGGTCTATTACGAAATGCACCACTCATTTGTGGAAATTACAAACAAAATCAGTCAACCCACTTTTTTTATTTTTGTCAAAATTGCCCATCGATCAACACGAATTTTGATTTATATTTTTTGGATTTTTTTGTTAGTAGGGCAATGCCCCAAGATGTTGTATTGCAATGCCCCGAATGTTTTTTTTTATTTTTTTATTTTCTTATTTTTTTAATTTTCTTTGGAAAATTTTACGTGGCCTAACTCAGATTCATCGGTCGGACCCAGATATTCAATAATTATCATCATAACACTTTTCCAACTATTTGGTCCTCATTCAGTATGTTGTCTTAATTGCCAATTTGCTTCTTGGTTTTCTTTGAGTTCCCCTTTTCTCAGGTGAGCTTTGTGTTCGCCTTTTTTCCGTGGACTTCTATATCTTATTGACGAGCTAACGCGTACGACTACTTTCTCTAGAAATTAACATACAGGCCACCTGTGAACATTGTGGAAGCCAAGCAGTCAAGGCTGGAAACTTGAACTATGGACTATGAAATTCATAATCATAGTGGTTCAAGGTCTGGAGCCTTGGATGCGAGGCTTGCAAAATGTTTATACAAGCCAAGCAATCTGAGTCCTGGAATCATGAACCAATCCTTGGACAAAAATTCATAGTACAGAGATTGGTTTGACGTTTCTTACCTCTGACTTCTTGACTCACACAATCCTCACAAAAACCAAGCTGATGGAGGATCTAGACATCGATCAGGTCCTTACACTTCACAAAACTGATAGATAAAATTAAAAAGCGGTCCGATGTTTGGATTATTGGATAAAAGGGAAAAATTAAAAGGAATAAAAATTTATGCTAATGTCTCTCTAAATTACTCTTACATAAGAAATATCCCCCAGAAGTTTGAGTTTTAGCCGTACCTTTTTTTCTCCCAAGTTTAATTTATATATATATATAGGAAAAGCTCCTGTCAGCCCATGGGCTCATGGAACATTGTAAGCTCAATGGCCCTGATTGAATATGGACTGATCCAATTATCACAATTGTATTTCGTAATTGAATTTTAATTTTTTTCAACAAATTAAAATTACTTGAAATTTGGAGCGTCAATTATTCAATAGTAGTCGAATCTAATAAAAATATAAAAACAATAATTCGTATAATTAAATTGATCAAAATACCCCTAAAAATTTCTAGAGGTATTTTGGTCAATTTATTCTATGTGAATTATTTTTTTAATATTGTATTAGGTGTGCCTTGACGAGAAGAGTTTATGCTCTAAATGTCATGCTATTTGGATTTATATAAAAAGTATTAAAATTATATTACTGATATACAGTCATGACTGTGAGATTGGCCTAGATGCCATTGGGCTTACACTGTTCCAAGTGCCCATGGGCTCACCCTAGCATCTTCATATATATATATATATATATATATATATATATATAGAGAGAGAGAGAGAGAGAGAGAGAGAGAGAGAAAGAGAGAGAGAGGAAGAGTCTACAAAACACCTACAGGCAAAAATAAACAGTGATTTCGCCTACCTTTATCACCGTCTAAAGTTCATCGCACGGTCACGATTGTCCAGTAGTGATTTCTTTGTATTTTTTTTATACAAATCAGAATAACCTAAAATTTGGAATGTGTGTTCATAAAAAGTAGGTGAATCTATGAAAAATATCAAAAAAATATTTTAGTCAATTTATTTTTTGCGAATTTTTTTTTCTATATTTTTATTAGATGCATCTCACTAAGATATATGCACGCTCCAAATTTTAGGTCATTCCAATTTGTAAAAAAAAAATGAAAATAAAACACTATCAGATAATCGTGACCATGCGATGAACTTTGGACGTTGATAAGGGTAAGCGAAATCACTGTTCATTTTCGTATATAAGTGTTGAGAAGAATTTTCCTATATATATAGGAAATGCTGAGATTAGCCCACTAACTCATATGAACATATGAGCCCAATAGCTCTGATTGAATCTGGGTCTATGTGACGGTCACGACCTCATTTCTTATTTGAATTTTAATGTTTTTTCTACAAATCCAAATAGTTTGAAATTTTAGGCATCCATTCTTCTCATCAAAGCGCACCTAATAAAACTATTTAAAAAATAACTTTCAAAAAATAAATTGACAAAATATATCTAAAACTTTTCTGGGGTATTTTATCAATCTATTTCTTGCAAATTAATTTTTTGATATGTTTTTAAGATTCTCCTATTCTTGAAGAACTCATACCTAAAATTTCAATTTATTTGGATTTATAGAAAAAAATTAAAATTAAAATTCAAAATGATGTCTTGACCGTCAGATCAGCCCAGATTAAATGTTTGCCGTTGGGCTCATATGTTCATATGAGCTAAGTAATTCAGTAGGGAAGACATGCCCCTACTTGTTTTTTCTATAGATTAGGGAGTTACATTTTAAAGGTGTTAAATTGGGGGTGTCAACGGTAGGAATGGATACCACAATGTGGTAATTTGGTGTGGGGATGCTAGCACCAAAATTCCAGCCCCTTTCCTAAGTTTAATATTTTTTTTGCCCATAAGTTGTTCCAAACATATTCAGACATTTAAAGTTGGCTCCCCCAACCCTGCAAACATCAACTTCGGGCCTTTAATGTTTGAAGTTGATGACCTTTTTTTGGAAGATGATTTTACGAGTGTTTTTATTACAAACCTCAAATTCAGATCTTCAAGGTCTGAAGTTGATATTTGAAACATCTTGTGAATTTTTGTTGCAAGTATCAAATTCGGACATTTGAATTTTAAAGGGAAAAAAAAACATCGGACATTCAACGGCCGAAATGGTGATAATATAAGGACTAAATGGACTTTAACTTTTCTAGGAACATCAGCTTAAAATTATGTTCAAATTGAAAAATACACCAAGTCAATTGGACCAATTCAATGACTAAGTTTCATAAGGAGAAAAATTAAATGTCGAGACATTCAATATTATACTAGTTTCACACATGCGTTACGCATGTAGTTTAATGCTGTGAAATAGAGCAACGCAATACTAATCTATAAAATGGAAAAAGCGAGGTTCTAAACAATCAAATTCGAGCCCACCTAAAAATTTCACTAGAAAAATTTCATTAGAGGGGGTTGTTTTGATGCTTAAGATTCATGTTCATGAGAAAAAAAATTAGATTTCAAGTTTTGAAATGGTGCATCTTGTAACGCATTTTTGGAGCATCAATTTTAAATATTTTCACGTTTTCATAGATCTGCTAGATCTACACTATTTTTGAAGCTTTATAATTAGAGATGAATATATATTTTAAAGCTATCACAAAGATTTCCAGTATTGAAACCATATTTCTCGACACTATTTGAAGGTGCGCTCTATTATGATTTTTTAGAGCCTTGCCTCTGTAGCCTTTTTTTTTTTTTTCCTCAAGTTCAATCTTTTTTTCTCATAAGTTGTTCCAAACATCTTTGGACATTTAAAGTTGGCTCCCCCCAACCTGCAAACATCAACTTCGGGCCTTTTATGGTTCGAAATTGAAGTTTGTGACCTTCTGTGAAATTTTGTTGCAAGTATCAACTTTGAACCTTCAGATTTTAAGAAAAAAAAAGATTAAACATCAAACATTCAAGGGTAGAAGTAAAAGTAATACAAGAAAAGAAAAAAAGGAACTGAAAAAAAACATGAATCTAAACTAAAACATTTTGTGGGATTTCTGAATATTGGTAATTTAGAATGGGAAAATGGTTTGATAGGGCTACAGCCCTGTCAAAATAAGTAAAGCCTCACTCATAACTCATCATGAATTGTAATTCAAGCAATGGAAAACTTTTACATCAATCATCTCGGCTTGAACATTATTGTCGTGAAGAAAAATTAGGATTTCAAGCTCTAAAAATAGCATATATTATAACAAATTATTTAGACCGTCCATTTTGCCCCAAAAATAAGTGTTTATAGATCAGCAAGATCTTTATATTTTTTAAGTTTCGAATTTTATGTCAGTGTTGGAAAATTGATTTTAGAACCATAATAAAGATTTCTGCTACTGAATAAGGATTTAAGATGAGGATTTATTTTGTTTTCATGCTTTATAAAAACTTCATCCTTTAGAATGATATTATCATAAATTTTGTTAGTTTCTATAGTATAAACTAAAAAATTGTACATATTATTAGTTTCTTCTTAAAGTTGTTTTCAGCTACCTATTCAGTTTCTAATCGGTTATGTATGTTGATAAAACTACCTCTTAATGTTTAATAAGCTATTTCTAATAAGCAGAAAACAAGCAATTTAAAAAAAAAATAAACAACCATGTAAAAAAATTTATTTGTGAAAAATGACCAAGTTCAGGATCTTACTAATAGTAAGAAAAAAAGAGAGAAGGATTATAGTGTACCTTACGGCATGTCTATTCGAATTTATTAAAAAAATTTCAAGTAAGAAATTGTCTGTATCTAAGTTTGAACAATTGTAAGTTCTGTGGAAAAAATTTTGTATACTTTTGTAACTCTAGAGGTATTTTTGAATTTAATCCAATCTCTTGACAGTAATGTAGTTTGTCTTTGTTTTTATGGGACTTGGTAAATTTAGTCATTCCACCTGTGTATTCATATATAAAGCAGATGAGGTTACAAACCGTCCTAGACAACGTATGGAAAAAAGAATGTTTATTTTACGTGAAAATATTTTTCAAAAATTATTTTACGTGAAAATATCCGTTCATGTGATTAGATGTGAGAATATTTTTATATTAATTATTCTCCATACATCTTTTCACGCAAAGGAATTCATTCACGTGAAAATATTCCCTAGAAAATATTTCCACACGCCTTTGGTTGAATGCAAAATCCATTGAACTCAACGAATGCAGGGTGACGACTTACTTGTTTCTAGATCTAGTACTTCGTCGCTTCAAAGTCATACTGGTTTCCAGAGCTTGAATTTATTTTTTGATTCGGTTTTGAGAAACAACATTGATTTAAAAAAACAAAAGAGAAATTTATGAAATATTTCTCGATACTTAGTATTATTAAATAAACGAAAAGGTTTAAATAAAATCGAGGATCTAAACAATCAAATTAGAGCCTACCTTAAAAATTTTACTAGAAAAGGTTGTTTTGATGCCCAAATATCTTCAAATTGATCATCTTGACATCAAGATGCATGGACATGAGAAAAAATTAGATTTCAAGTTTTGGAAATAGTGCATCTTGTCACACAGTTTTGGACCGTCAATTTTCAAGATTTTTATAGATTTGCTTGATCTACACTATTTTTTATGCTTTAAATTTTATAATTAATGATAAAACAATATTTTAAGGTTGCCACAAAGTTTTCCAGTATTGAAAAAATGTTCTCGACACTATTTGAAGGTGTGCTCTACTTTGATTGTTGAGTGCCTCGGCTCTATACAAACTGCACCTTTAATGACATACCCACAAAATTTTTCATTTTACATAGTTACCTTTTTTTTTTTTCTCCCTTTTTTTTATTACTAAATTGTCCCCTCTTTGGATTTTTAAGATCCGAAGTTACAAATTTTATTTTGATTTTGGAGATCAAAACAACATCTTTTAGTCAAGTTTGATTTTGGATCTTGAAGATCCCAATTCACGTTTGGCTTTATATATAGAGGCCCGATTTCAAAGTTACACGCCTAAAATTAAAAATTGAAAATTGAAATGAAATTCTTTAATTACACTAATTTAAGGCATATTAGCGTAAATTTCTCAAAAATAAAAAATTCTTAATAAAAAATATATATAAAAGATCGAGGCCCAAACATTTAATTAATGATGATGAGATACCCGGACAATGATAAAGGCAAGACGACTAACTTAATGAGATGCTATGCCTTTTTGTCCAAATATTAAAACATTAATTGATAAATTTTAACAAAATTGGTAAACAACAATCCCTTTTATCTCATACATGCTGAATTTGTTATTCTCTCCAAATAGAATTTGCGCCATAGCTGACAACACCAGTGAAATAAGAAGCTAGTAATGGATCACAGTGACATTATACTCCACGGTCAATGAGCCGGTGGCCAACAAAATAGTCCGGAGTTGTGCATAGCCCTGAGCCAGTCTGAAAACTCCATTTCCACCCACCACAGACATCTCCCTCACATCCTGCAGTATAGGGTTCCTCCCGACCACCGTGAGCGTGCTTCCGTTGAATTCGCCATCCGTGAACACAAAGTTGAGCGCCATGATGAGGCTGAACTCAGTCTTAGAACAAGCTGCTTGAATTCCCTGTGCCCTGCCTATAAGCTTCGACGTGAGGTTGGGGCCTTCTGTTAGTGGGTCGTCAGCGATGTATACGCTACCGAAGCTGGTTGGTGACGTTTTTGTGCTATTTGCTTCGGCCACGAGTATGGGGGTGGGGTTTGATCCTTTGCCCACTTCATGGAAGTAGAAGTGGAGGTGACTCACCTTGGGTTGGCCCATGCCTACGGTCTCTCTCCAGTCATCTGACATGGAGGTGGCTATGGCCAAGAAGAAAAGTAGCAACGCCACTGTAGGTGCTCCTTTCATCTTAGATAGATCTTGAATTGAGTTACAGAGAGGTGAGGCGTGCTCTTTATACTCCATGTCCTTTACATAATCCCCAATTTGTATAGGGTTGGTCTAAATAGATGCCGGGACTGTGCATAAATAAAATAGGGGCACAAATGGTGGACCACAAGACTTGTAAGATGGTTGACTAAATAAAGGCCCATTTATGGTAGACTAAAATGGGATTGTATACCAAGAAACTATTTACTTTTGATAAGGTTACATATACTTACAACCAAATCATGTGAAAATCTGATAGCTCGAGTGTGCTTCAAAGTTCGAGAAAATTACTTTTGAAGTTTGAGCTTGGTCAATGAAAAAAAGTATAGCAAATTAATTTTACATCCAATGGTCAAGGTTAATTGTGAGTACCTTGTACTAAAGATAAATGATTTCCTTGAATAATTTTTTATCTAAAATTATTTCCAGTGGATTTTCGTTTTTATTTGAATATTTTCATATCATCTTTGATCTATCTTATGAACAACTTTGAAAGAAATAGTTTTATGTCAAGCCCTATAGTTGATGGGAAAGGTTTATATAAGCGTGCAACTTTAAAATGTAGAACTACAGATGCACCTCAAAAATCCATTGGAAAAGGTTGTTTAAATATTGAAAAACCCTCTAATTGATCATCTCGATGTTCATGTATGACTATGAAAAAAGAATGGATTTGGAGTCCCAGAACTAATGCATCTTACAACACATTATCTAGACCGTCTATTTTCAAGATTTTCATATGTTTATAGATGTACTTGATTTTAATCATTTTTGGTGCTTAAAATTTTAAAATTAGATATGAAAATAGATTATGAGATAAGACTATTTGTACATCAAAATTATACGCTATGATAAAATTTGGAGGTGCGCCTTAAATGGATTGTTTAAGTTTGCAACCTTATAGAAACCACACCCATATTTGACTGTTGCTCAAATAGAAGATCAAGAGTTATGAGGGGAAATTCATATGGTACATTTTTTTTAGCACCATAAACAGTTTAGTTTGTTTTTTTTTTGGCTTTTTTTCTTTTGTTTTTTGTTTTTTTTTTTTTTTTTTTGGTTTTTTTTTGTTTTTTGTTTTTTGTTTTTTTATTTTAAGGTTGATCTAAAGAATGAATCAAAGTAATCATAAGTTATTTCTATCAAAAGAATATCATATGTTTTTGGAAATCGGATCACGGGTTCATGGTGATACGTTGGTCTTGAAGGGCCACAAAATATTTCTCTTATAAATTAATTGGAAATTTATCGAAATACCCCGTAAATACGAAGTGTTTAATATTTTACCCATTTGCAACTATTCTAACTCAACACGATGTGTTTTTTTATGCGTATTTTGAACTTAAATCAATAAATATAGGTAGAGAGTTGAAATATTCATTTTTCTAAATTAATGGAAAGCGTGCGATCATCGTGCTTGGAACTTTCAATGTCTTTAAAGCTAAGCAGTCATTAGAGTAGCATGTGATAGTTTTGGTGATCTTGACAATTTCTTTCTTTGACAATTAATTATTATGGAAAAGTATAATATGATCCAAGATAATATTCGGTCATATTGTAGGTTACCCTAGAGTAATTTATATACTTTTTTTTTTCATGTTAATTTTTTTTTAATATATGTCATTGACTTTCGTCCAATTGTCCAGGTTCTTCTAATTTTAAGCTGATGATTTTTTAAATGTTTTAAGCGTATCCTATGGAGAGGGCCAAGTGGCGGGTCGGCACATGTCGTAGATGGTTGAAGTAGCGTGTAATGTGGAAGGGACACATGTACTGACAAATGTAGGTCAAAAGTAACAGCAATATGGATTATGTATAGGGAAAAGTATATTTAGAGCGAGGCATTAAATAACTAAATTTAATCCTACCACAAAAATTTCATTAAAATGGTTGTTTTGATGTCCAAATATTTTTAAATTGATCATCTAGACATCAAGATGCATAGACATAAGAAAAAAATGCATTGAAAGTTATGAAAATAGTGTCTTTTGTAATACATTTTTGGACCGTCAAATTTTAAGTTTTCATAAATATATCGATATGCATTATTTTTTAAGCTTTAAAATTTATAAATAAGTATAAAAATATATTTTAAGGCTATCACAAAGATTTCCAATATTAAATCCACATTTCTTGACACTATTTGAAGGTAGGCTCTAATTTGATTGTTTAGAGCCTATGCTCTATACAAACTGCACACTTACATATGGAAAAGTTTATATAGAGGGGAGGCTCTAAACAATCAAATTGAAGTATATCACAAAAAATTCACTATAAGAGGTTGTTTTTATGCCCAAATATCTTCAAATTGAACATCTCGACATCAAGATCTATGGATATGAGAAAAAAAAAAAGATTTCAAGTTTTGGAAATAGTTTGTTTTGTTACAAATTTTTGAACAGTCAATTTTCAAGATTTTTAAGTTTTCATAGATATGTTGATCTACACTATTTTTTAAGCTTAAAACCTTATAAATAAAGCTGAAAATATATTTTAAGGCTATCATAACGATTTTCAATATGGAAACCATGTCTCAACGCTATTTGAAGGTAGGCTCTAATTTGATTGTTTAGAGCCCAGGCTCTATACAAACCACACCCTATATATAAGAAAAATGAGGAAAATGAGTTATGTAATTAAATCGATGATTTGGTTATGGTTTTCAGCCACTAAGGAAGGGAGGGGGGGGGCAAATCTCAGCATTCTCATTATGCTTGGAGGTAGGAGTTGTCGTCCCAATTCATTTTGGTCACCACCGTTGGTAGGTACTTTGAAGCTTAACTTTGATGATAGTTCCCTAGGTAATCCAGTTATTGCAGGTATTGGTGGGGTGCTCAGAAATGGATGAGGTAATGTTATTTTTTCTTTTGCTGGTCCCATTGGTTGTGCTACTGCTAATAAGGCTGAACTAAGTGCAGTGTATCATGGGTTGAAAATTTTCAAGGAGATGAATTGTAGGGATTCTGTTTGGATTGAAGGTGACACCTTGATCGAAGGCGACTCCTTGAATGTAATAAAGGGAGCAGTGGATGCCTTGGGAATTGCGTTCACTTTGGCTTAGGGTTATGGATATCTCTCCCTGTATCAAAGTTTTTTTTTATCATGTTTACCCGTGAAGCTAATTCTTTAGCTGATGTATTGGCAAATGGGGGGGGGGGCTTCTCTCTTTGGTTATTTTTTATTCTATAATTGGTTTCTAGAGATTAATAAAAGATCGAACATTTGTCAACAAAAAAAAAATTGATTTGATAGGGCTGTAGCCCTATCAAAATTAGTAATCCTCACCTCATAACTTATTGAAAATTGCAATTGAAGCGTTAAAAAACCTTTACATATTGTATCTTGGCTTGAAAATTGCAATTGAATTATTAAAAAATCTTTATATGTCCTATCTTGGCTTGAACATTTGGGTGGTGAAAAAAAATAGGATTTTAAGCTCTAAAAACAGTGTATATTGTAAAAAATTATCTAGATCGTCTATTTTGTTATAAAAATAAGTGTTCAAATATCCGAAAGATTTGTATCATTTGCGAGTTTCAAATTTCATTGTCGGTGATGGAAGTTGATTTTAAAGCGATAGACAGTTCTGTTGCCAAAAGTGTTTTCTAGACGAAGATTTGAGATGAGGCTTTCTTTTGTTTTCATAAAGCCTAGGCCTTGTAGCAACCTCATAGAAATAAGAGATGCACTTTCCATAACGCCTATGATTTATTGGAAAAAAAGAGAAAACAATAGAGCCTCACTTTGAAGGAAACTGGTTTGATAGGGCTTTCACCCTATTCAAATAAGTGAAGCCTCACCTCATAACTCATTGAAAATTGCAATTTAAGCATTGTAAAACCTTTATATCATTCATCGCGGCTTAACCATTATGATTGTAGAAAAAAAAAAGGATTTCAAGCTTTAAAAATAGTATATATTGTAACAAATGATCTAAACCGTCATTTTAAAATAAGTGTTCATAGATTCGCAAGATTTGTACCAATTTTTAAGTTTCAAATTTTATTGTTGGTGTTGAAAATTGAATTTAGAGCCACCATAGTTATCTCCAGATGAGAATTTGAGGCGAGGCTTTATTTTATTTTCATAAAGCCTAGGCCTTATAGAAACTTCATCCCACTAAACCTCATTCGGCAAATACTTTGGGGTGTTTTAAAATCTATCTCCACTACTGGTTATAAAATTTGTAGTTCAAAAAATGGTATAGATCTTGGGGATCTGTAAACACTTATTTTTAGGATGAAATGGATGGCCTAGATAAAGTGTTACAGTATATATATATGCTAATTTTAGTACTTGAAGTCTTGATTTTCACAATCATAATGGTGAAGACCAAGATGTTTGATTTGAAAGTTTTCATACTCCAAAACTCCAATTTTAGATAAGCTTTGAGGTGACGCTTTACCTATTTTGTTAGGATTTATGGATGCAGCTCCTGCAAGAGTCATGAAGCCTCTTTCTCTTTGCTACTTGGATAGCATCCCGAGTGTGATCGTAGTCCATCTTTCATGTCACGTCGCGAATCATGGACTTATGGTCACTGAAGATCATCATGTACCCTCATTGCATGGGGTTGCATCTCAAAAGAGTTCTTCAATCAAGCTGCTCCCTTTTGTGGCCGTACAACTAGTGCCACACATTTGAGTTCTATGGGTGAAAAAAATTATAGTATGTTGTTCGAGTTGGCCCGTCAAACACCAGTAGTTACTCCCACTGGAATGTTGAGTTTATCTGGATCTCCTATAATAGAATGCATGTAAATCTGAATATCCAAGTAATTGAAATAATTGTGGGACTGTTGAAGCGCCCACTCAATTATAACACATATAATATGTATTTTCTCAGCATTCTCATGCCTATGTCATGAAGTAGTATAACAAGCCTTATGAGAAAAAAAAAAAAAACTCAATGCCCGTTGGTTTTGCCATATGCAAAACTTTCTTAAACCATAAAGGTTCAACCACACTAATCTCTTGGTAGTAAACCACACAAACCAAGTTATCTTATCCACACAATATGTGTCAAAGAGGCCTACCAAGACGGCCTTCTCTATAGTTCATGGTATTAGGTAATCGATGATTCCAACAAACTAACTCACAAGACATATGATCGATACTAAAAAATATGAGTCATGACATATGGGTGTTTAAAACTATAGTATAGACAAAAGACACTTTCTCCTATCTTTATAAAATACTTTCAAGACTCGATGTTTTTCCTTTTTATCATAACTCTTGATTTGGTATATTTTCACAAGCAATAGTTAGAAAATAACATGAAGGTTTGAATGATTTTCTATAAAGAGTTAGTGGACCTCGCAAGTTTAAGGGGTTTTCTCAAAACTATAACTATTGACCTAGGTTTTTTTGCTTAAGAGGTCCAATCTTCTTTCAAATGAACGTATTCAGTCTTCAAAATCAATTTACCATATACACCTTTGCTTATTTATTAAGTTATGTAACAGCCAACAAACATAAATCTATCTTACGATTTTATCCAAAACGAAACACGACTAAAAGTTGTTTATCAAAATCTAACAAATATACAGATATTTTCTCGGCAAATATTTGGAGACTTTAACATGAGATCCTCAACATATGCAACACACCATATCACCATAAATTATCGAGAGGATGGTCAACAATATCGGGTTCCATTGAAACACTCCAAATATGCTACATATTTGATTGAGTCATATCCATATCTCATGTTTGATATTTAGGTCCATAGATCTTGATCAAACTACATCTCCATGTATTTTACTACCTTAATTAGTTCATACAATCACAAAGAGGCTCAAAAACACTTGGTATTAAAAAACTGGCTCTTTTAAACTTGTTAGTCCCTATCAACTAATGTCCATACAATACATACATATGTACAAAACTAGCCAAGTTATAAATGAAGCATAAAGAATGATAAATAAATTAATGAATCCTCTTTATTTATATGACCTTACCATGCAATGTGGGATAGATTTCATACCTCGTAGTGTATGGTACCGGGGCTTACTTGATCTTGGATTTTCTTACTAACGAATTTTGGTAGTATTCGGAGAGCACACAACTGATGGAGAATCACATGGTCATCAAAGTGTCCATCTTTTCGGTCTTTGGATTTTCCCCTTTTTATACCATGAAAAAACACTCTTCTTCATGCCATCACTCCAAAAATCACAATTTCAATTCTCTTTTCGATCTTTAGAGTTTCTATACGGCCACTGTCTCTTTACATATCGCTTCACTATGAATATGCTTTTACATGTATTGTGTTTCTACTATTTTTTACAGTTCCCAGATTGAGCACCCTTCATATAGAGTGTCATGTCTCTCCAATATTGTATTAACTCTCTCTGAGTTTTACTGTTATAAACCATACTCATGACACACTATAAAACTTGAACGAGTCCTAAAAAGGCATCTATTATGAGCAATACAAAGATGCGCCTTAACAAATATTTTTTCTTGAGACCATTTTTGTTGCAAACTAGACTCAAAACTAAAACTAAACATTATGGTGTGAATCCCAAATAGTATTTTTCTACATGGAAGTAAATAAGTGACATTCATGTCATAAAATATGTTATACTGCAGAATTCTAAGATAAACTCTATCTTGTAAAATTATATTTTCTCTCGATCCACTTGGAGTTTCCCTTTTAAACTTCTTTTATTCAAAAGTAGACACAAAAGGGCAGTAATTATCTTTCTGCGAACCTCATATCCCATTGTTAAGTAGACTTGTCAAAAATGGATATTTACATCTCAAACAAACACACCAAACCGCATAAATTCAGGATGACTTTTTTCCAATAAAGAAATATTTTTCTTTATTTCCCATGGATATTTCTCTCTCAAATAATTATTTTTAGATAGTGGACTCAAAATAGCACCTTAAGAACTCAGTGTGGACCTCAAAACATTATGTTAACAATAGAAATAAAATCATGACATTCATATCACTGAAACAGTTTTCATTGTAGAAAACAACACTTGCACATACTTCAATAAAAGGACCATATCTTTCAAACCGCAAGTGATTTCTTCATAAATTTTTTTTTTTTTTTAAAGTAAACTCAATTTGATGAATTACAGGAAAATATAACTGAGAAATATAATTATTTTCATGGTGAAAAATTTCACAGAATTCAATGTACAGTTCCTGAATTTCGCAGGTTCAGAATTGACACCTCTTAATGATGAGTCCATAACACTCAATTCCCCGTAATCTCCTACTGAAATTTTGTAAGAAGATCTTACTCTAAAAAACATAAGTATCGTTGCGGTATATATTAGAGAAATATCTCTTCTTCTTATTCATATCAGTGCTCCAAAACAATACAGGAAACCCTATTCTGCAGAGTACATTTGCGGCATAGGAATCATGCCAATAATCATTTCAGAGGTTTCCCATAGGACAACAAAGCCATTGTCTTTCAAATGTCTGGCTTTTAACTCATAAAAATAGTGAAACAAAAGAGATATGGTAGCATGAAACCTCACTTTGATACCAATGAAAGTTAGGCAAGGTGATCTAGCATAATGTATATAGTTTTTAATTTTTTTTCTTTTCACCGACTAGAACACTTACAATGTCCAAATACAATAAAACTCTATTGAAATAAACAAATAAATAACCAAAAGTAGTTCTGACATGCTGCTATTAATTACAACATCATTTATTCAATAAATAAAACCAAAACAATGCTTATGAGAAATAAAATCTAGCAAACCACAAAGCAAGATACGAGAGGATTACCTCAACCGGACTTAGTACACCTCACACTGGGTCTCCTCCTCTAATGGTGTACGGATCAATAGTCTAGCTCAGATCTTAGAAAGATGGGCAACTCCGACCTCATCAAAGGATAACCCATAAATCTTCATCGGTGGCCAGGTAATAGGGTTTTTCAACTCGATTGACCTAGCACGTCAAACGAAATCTGAGTATCGGCAAGCATTTACCTATCTCGATTTCTCCCTTTATCCCTCAAGATCATATTCCCTCGGTCCCTCAAGACCATATTCTCTTGGTCTTTCAGAATCATTCCCCCACTGAAGTTGTTTGTTCGGGTATATCAGATATTGATTACATGCTTTCGTAAGGCCTTTAATGGCACAAAAGTTCAGCACATTCAATGACTCAATTATTCATCATCAAACATTCACGAACCTTGACATGTGTACACCCTATGCCCATCCTTACATATTAGCATAGCACTCTCAAACAAGAGCTTCGTAAAGGAGAAACAACACAAGAAAATTTTATTTTAAAAAAAAACAAATCAAGGAAATTTCATCAGTCATAGAATCATTCTAAAATGATACATGAATGACATTTCCTCAGTAGTGGATAACGGTTACATTGTAGTGCTCTATAGCGTTCAGAGTTGTTGTTTCGTTGGAGTAGGTTTGTTTAACACCATAAGCATGAGCCAGGCAGAAGGCTCTGATCCCTCCAATAATCGACAACTCCCTCACCTTAAGCGGAACTAGATTCCTCCCCATCACAATGAGAGTGCTACCTTTGAACTTGCCATCTGTGAATACTAAGTTGTGGGACTCGAACAAACTGAGCTCGGTTTGGGATGTGAAAGCATACAGGCCTTGTGCCTGACCAATAACCTTGGATGTGAGCTTCGGTCCTTCGGACAAGGGATCGTCAATAACAACAACCTCGCCAAAGAGAGTGGGCACGGCATTTGCCGTGTTGGCTTTGGCCACGGTCACTGACGTAGGCTTCTTTGCGACATGGAGGTCATGTAAGTAGGAATCAAAGCAGCTCACTTTTGGTTCACCTAGGCCTAGCTGTGCTTGGCAAATGGGCATGGAGGAGAAGAAGAGCAACAATGAGGCCATGCAGGTGGCTAATGCTTCGTTCCCTCTCATCTTGGATTCAATGAGATGTTTGATGAAGGTAGTTTCTTTTATACATGGCCCGGTCTGAAAACTCCTTGGTAATATCTGTGAAAAACCTTACCTTAAAAAAAAACAAAACAAGTATTTGGGAAAAACCTTATTGCCAGGTTATGTTGGTGGATGGCGTGATGAACTAGAAAAGAAGGGTCTTTTTGCAATTGTTTCACTTGGAATTGCCGTTCAAATATTTGGGGAAAGCCCTCATTTGATTTGGGATATGCTAGTTATTATATCTTTCTTTGATTTTGATGTTGTTATTATATTCTTTATTTTATGTGTGTGGTTTTGCTTATAGCCTAGGCTCTAAACAATCAAATTAGAGCCTACTTCAAATAGTGTTGAGAAATGTGATTTCAATATTGGAAATTTCTGTGATAGTCTTAAGATATATTTTCATATTTATTTATAAAGTTTAAAGCTTCAAAATATCTTGAAAATTGAAGGTCCAAAAATGCGTTACAAAATATACTATTTTCAAGACTTGAAATCCATTTTTTTGTCATGTCTAGATATCTTGATGTTGAGATGATCAATTAGAAGATATTTGGGCATCAAAGCAACATCTTCCAATGAAATTTTTGAGATAGGCTTTAATTTGATTGTTTAGAGCCTTGGTTCTATAGACTTTTCCCTTACGGGGAATAATGTGGTCGTGCCTTAATAATTGAAGCCTTTAGATGCAAAACACTTGTCTTGACCATCCTGCCCTCCTCCGTTTAGTAGCAATATTTTTCTCAAACGTGTAAAACCGAACTAAAAAGAAGAGGAAGTAGAAACATGTAATTAATGGATGGAAAAAGTTTATATAAGGATGCAACCTTATAATGTACAACTACGGATGCAGCTCAAAAATCCATAAAAAAAGGTAGTTTTAATGTTGAAAAACCCTTTAATTGATCATCTCGGCATCGACATGTATGACCATGAAAAATACAAAGATTTTAAGTCTCAGAAATGGTGCATTTTATAACATAGTATCTGCACCGTCAATTTTTAAGATTTTCATATGTCTATAGATCTACTTGATTTTAATCATTTTAAAATTTAAAATTTTATAATTAGATATAAAAATAAAATTTTAAAATAATCTTAAAAACATTTTATATCAAAATTATATATCATGATAAAATTTGAAGGTGCACCTTACCTCTACAGCTACGGATGCATCCGTATGCAATTAGCACCATTAATGGATATGTATGGGTGGGATGTAAGATTAAAGATACACTGTAGAGAGAAAAACCTATCATTGGGCAAGTGGCATCTAGTGGCGAGCAATATTTTTGGCACAGCTCTTATTGTCGAGTCGTGATTTTGATGGTTTAAAGTACACAACATGCTATAATTTTTTTTATGTTTTTTACATGTCATTTTAGATGAAACTGGGGCATATGTAGTTTTCAGTGGGTACGCTGTTACAAAAACCCCTCTTATAAAATAAAATAACCAAAGTGCCCCCAACAATTTTAAGGGGTACCTGGTTATTTTAGTTTATTAGAATCATTTATTTTTTATTTTTAGATAGTGAATCTTATTGATAACTACACGTCCCAAATATATAAAAAACTAAAGAAAGAGACCGTGCTTAATTGGTTAACGCTCGGTGATTTGTACCACATGTATCAATTTGAAGAATCAAAATGGTGGTATTTTTGAAATAAAAAAAAGGTAAAAAGGCTATATACGTAAAATTGAAGAAATTCTTTAACAACACCAATTTAGGGGTTAGTAGCTTAAATTTTTCAAACCAAAAAACGCATCCTTAATAAAAAATCGATACAATGCGGCATATTCTAGGAGCCCAAACTATGTAGTTGAATAAATCTTTCTCTATATGTTACGGGTCGAGGGTTCCTCCTTCTGCTTCTCCTTCTTCAAACTCCGATTTGTACTGTTCATATAAAAATGTCTGATCAACGATAGAACTTGATCCAATTTGGATTATATGTAATGGATTCCTTCGTTCGAACCGAAAAAGCAATGATCAGTATAAAAAAAATAAAAAGGCTATACACGTATAATTGAGGAAATTGTTTTAACAACACTAATTTAGGGGTTAGTAGCTTAAATTTCTCAAACAAAAAGAACACATCCTTAATAAAAAAATTGTAAACTATCGAGCACTCCAAATATTCAATAAATGATAATGAGACCCCCTGATGATAAAAGGCAACACGGCTAACTTGATGAGACTTTGTCCTATGGAGCATAGAGGATTAAGATTTAAGGGCTTTTTGTGGTCCCTAGTCTTCTTCATTCCCCTCAAGAAAGATGTCTTCGAGGCAAAATTGCATCCATCGCGATTCTCATCAATCAAGTAATGCCACACCACAAATTACAACATTTATTGATGAATCTGAAGAAAGATATTGGTAGACAAGAACCCCTTTTATCATAAAAAGCTAGCAATGGATCACAGTGATTTTGATTTTGGAGATCAAAACAACATCTTTTAGTCTAAGTTTGATTTTGGATCTTGAAGATCCCAATTCACATTTGGCTTTATATATAGAGGCCCGATTTCATAGTTACACGCGTAAAATTGAAAGTTGAAAATTGAAATGAAATTCTTTAATTACACTAATTTAAGGCATATTAGCGTAAATTTCTCAAAAATAAAAAATTCTTAATAAAAAAAATATGTAAACGATCGAGGCCCAAACATTTAATTAATGATGATGATATACCCGGACGATGATAAAGGCAAGACGGCTAACTTAATGAGATGCTATGTCTTTTTGTCCAAATATTAAAACATTAATTGATAAATTTTACCAAAATTGGTAAACAACAATCCTTTTTATCTCATACATGCTGAATTTGTTATTCTCTCCAAAAAGAATTTGCGCCATAGCTGACAACACCAGTGAAATAAGAAGCTAGTAATGGATCACAGTGACATTATACTCCACAGTCAATGAGCCGGTGGCCAACAAAATGGTCCGGAGTTGTGCATAGCCCTGAGCCAGTCTGAAAGCTCCATTTCCACCCACCACAGACATCTCCCTCACATCCTGCAGTATCGGGTTCCTTCCGACCACCGTGAGCGTGCTTCCATTGAATTCGCCATCCGTGAACACAAAGTTGAGGGCCATGGTGACGCTTAACTCTGTCTGAGAAGAAACTACTTCAATTCCCTGTACCGTGCCGATCAGCTTCGAAGTGAGGTTGGGGCCTTTTGTTAGTAGGTCGTCATGCACGTAGATGCTACCGAAGCTAGTCGGTGAGGCCTGGGTGCTATTCAATTCGGCCACGAGTACGGATGTGGGGTTTGGTCCGGTGAGCACTCCTTGGAAGTAGAAGTGGAGGTGGCTCACCTTGGGTTGGCCTATGCCTTGCCTCTCTCTCCAGTCATCTGACATGGAGGTGGCTATGTCCATGAAGAAAAGCAGCAACAAGGCGAATGCCATGGTCGGTGCTCCTCTCATCTTTCATATATCTTGAATTGAGTTGCAGAGAGACAATCCCCACTGTCCTCACAGTTTTATTAGGTTGACCTTAATGAGGACTTTGCATGAATAAAATAAGGCCACGCATATGGTGGTCCCAGGAGACCTTGTAAAATGCTGAAATAAAAATAAGGAAAAAGTTTGTAGTCCCAGGAGACCTTGTAAAATGATCAAATAAAAATAAGGAAAAATTTTATAGTCTCAGGAGACCTTGTAAACTGCTCAAATAAAATAAGGAAAAAGTTTATATAAAGCCGAGGCTCCAAACAATCAAATTAGAGCCCCCCTCAAAACTTTCACTAGAAAAGGTTGTTTTGATGCCCAAATATCATCAAATTGATCATCTCGGCATCAAGATGCATGGAAATCAGAAAAGAACGGATTTCAAATTGTGGAAATTGTGCATATTGTAACGCATTTTTGGACCATCAATTTTCAAGATTTTCAAGTTTTTATAGATCTGTTCGATATACACTATTTTTGAAGCTTTAAATTTTATAATTAAATATGAAAATATATTTTAAGGCCATCAGAAAGATTTTTAATATTGAAACTACAGTTCTCGACCCTATTTGTAGGTGCGCTCTACTTTGATTGTTGAGAGCCTCAGCCCATATATGGTGCTCCACCGAGTAACAGCAATCGGTTGGGATAATTTTCAAGATTTCATATCATCTCTTATATACCATGAACAACTTTGAAAGAAAGTTTTGAGTCTGTAAAACTATAGATTTGATTGTTGCCTCAGTAGACAATCTAGATTTATCATCGAGGGGAAATTGATACGGTACATTCTTTTAAGCTCCATTCCCCCATGGCCATTTTTCCATGTAAGGTACACAATAATCACCATTAGAGCCTTTTCCTAACTGTATGAAATTAGCTATACAAATTCAGATCTGCTATTTTGTTCTATGAAGGGCTATATCCTCAGTGTGACCATAAATCCGCAGATCTTTTTTTACTATTTCTAACCTTATCTTTTTAGTTATGCCCCTTATCCTTTTTTAGCCTTCTACTTGAAACAACTCTCACCTCTTTATAATTGTTATACTTCTACTTGAAACAACTCTCACCTCCTTATAATTATTATACTAGGTCTGTGTTGCACATAACCAGCCCACCTAAGTCTACTATCTCTCATTTTATCGTCTATTGAAGCCACACCTAAGTCTAATTTCTCTCATCTTATCGCCTATTGAAGTTATACCTAAGTTCTCCCGAATATATTTATTTCGAATTTTGTCCCTTCTTGTCTTGTCACTCATCCATCTCATTATCCTCATCTCAGCTACACTCATCCAATGGATATATTGTTGCTTGACGTTCCAACATTCTACTCACAGTTGTCTATAAAACTTCTCCTTCAGCTTCATTGGTATGTGACGATCACATAAGGCTTTGGTTACACATAACCACTTTGTCCACTAGCTCTAATTCTATATGCGAAAGATTGTATATAATAACACCCCTTATGTCACAATAGATGAGAAATTTTATTATGGATTTTGTTCGCAATGATATATCCTCAACCACTTGATTTCGAATCTAATGGTCAGTAATGATTGTGACTTCCTTTTGTAAAAAATAAATAGTCTCATTGTATACATATCATTTTCTTTATTTGACAAATTAAATAGCTATTAAGCTATGGTAAAGTATAATATGATCCATATGATTAATATTTGATCATATTATAGGTTATTAAAAGAATACGTTTTATTGTAGTTTATCTTCTTAAATTTTTTGAATGTTAAAAATCTTTTCAGTTTTTGTTGACATTCGCCCAATCGCCCACGTTCCCCGATTCTCGTTGATGATTTTTATAGGTTTTAGCTCTTGAGTCTCGGACAGGTCATGCAAGTTGAGACAAACTTTATCTTCCTATACTTTATTCATTTTAGGTATCATGTGGAAGGGACAAACCTATTGAGAAACTTAGGTCCAATTGCCAAAGCAACTGCAATAAAAATAAATAAATAGTTAAGGGTATAGTTTATTGTGCGTCCCTAGATCAAAACAACGGATCGGGCCGACTAGTCGGTCCTGGCCCGATCTGGTTAGTCCACTCGATTCCAACTAGATCGCTGATTAGTGCCCGATTTTTTTTGAAAAAAATGCAATTTCGGTAAAAAAATTCCAAAAAACTCAAAAAGTCCCAAAAAATTGTAAAAATGTTTAAAATTAACATGCATTGTTTTTTTATATTATCACATAAAAAAAGAAAAAAATAAAAATCATAAGCAAAATTGGGTTTCGGAGAAAATGATTAGACACCTGAAGCATTACTTTTTTCAGTGATCAATATATAATAAATATATAATATTAATATGCAATCAATATATACTATACAATATAAATTAAATTAATAAAATAAAAATAAAAATATAATATAAAATATAATATGATATAATATTTTAAAATATTATAATAGTTCAACTCGAACCATGCTTTTTTTTGGGTATTTTAGAATTCAATTAAAAATATCAGTAAAATATAAAATTGTTCATCCCTTTGTGACAAATTTGATAAATTTCCATTCCTCTCATATCTGTGTCTATGTGTATGTCTATGTGCCCCTTGGGGGGTTGGTGGTGTAGGTATTAGATTGAAGATCAAATCAGATGAACAACGCAAAATTTTTATATCCCCCGAGTTGAGGGACCTGCGAGCTTGGCACCTTGTCGGGCCTGACCAACTTTGGTGCGTTTGAATCTACTCACCCAAGGCAGCAAACCTTGCAGTTAGCAAATAAAAAATTTGAAAGAGTATATAAAGTTTTAAGTAGAAAAATAGAAGAAGGAAAATTGTTTCATGCGAGCTGGACCGTATTTCTACATTATGGGGTCCAGAGGTATAAAGCATCCATCTTAAAGATGGATGCAAATAGATAGTCCATCGAAAAACAAGTCTAACTAACATGATATGCAACACACGATATCACCATAAATTATCGAGAGGATGGTCAACAATATCGGGTTCCAGTGAAACACTCCCAATATGCTACATATTTGATTGAGTCATATCCATATCTCATGTTTGATATTTAGCTCCATAGATCTTGATCAAACTACATCTCCATGTATTTTACTACCTTAATTAGTTCACACAATCACAAAGAGGCACAAAAACACTTGGTAATAAAAAACTAGCTCTTTTAAACTTTTTAGTACCTATCAACTAATGTCCATACAATACATACATATGTAAATGAAGCATAAAGGATGATAAATAAATGAATGAATCCTCTTTCTCTATATGACCTTACCATGCAATGTGTGATAGATTTCATACCTTGTAGTGTATGGTACCGGGGCTTACTTGATCTTGGATTTTCGTACTGACGAATTGTAGTAGCATTGGGAGAGCACACAACTGATGGAGAATCACTTGGTCATCGAAGTGTCCATTTTTTAGGTCTTTGGATTTTCCCCTTTTTATACCATGAAGAAATGCTCTTCTTCATGCCATCACTCCAAAAATCACAATTTCAATTCCCCTACCGATCTTTAGAGTTTCTATACAGCCACCGTCTCTTTACATATCCCGTCATTATGAATATGCTTTTACATGTATTGTGTTTCTACTGTTTTTTACAGTTCCTAGATTGAGCACCCTTCATATAGAGTGTCATGTCTCTCCTACATTGTATTACCTCTCTCTGAAGTTTTACTGTTATAAATCATACTCATAGCACACTATAAAACTTGAACGAGTCCTAAAAAGGCTTCTATGATGAGGAGTACAAAGATGTACCTTAACATGTCATATCTTTCGACTTACTACAAAATAGAACATGAGCATCCCATGAAAAATTTATGGTATCCCTCATCGCACAAAGAGTTTGTCTTTGAAAGTTTTTGAGTATGAAAGTAGACTCAAAATCAATATTTAGTGTCATCGCCAAATCACACCATCTAATGACTCTTTTAATTAGTGACATTCACATCAGAATACAGTTTTCATAGAACAAAATCAGGTTGTGCACCTCTCAATATAATAATTATTTCTCTCAATTAGCAAATATTTTTTCCCGAGACCATTTTTATTGCAAACTAGACTCAAAACTAAAACTAAACATTATGGTGTGAATCCCAAATAGCATTTTTCTACATGGAATTAAATAAGTAACATTCATGTCATAAAAAATGTTAAACTGCAGAATTCTAAAATAAATACTGTCTTGTAAAATTATATTTTCTCTCTATCCACTTGGAGTTTCCCTTTTAAACTTCTTTTATTCAAAAGTAGACACAAAAGGGTAGTAATTATCTTTCTGTAAGCCTCATATCCCTTTGTTAAGTAGACTTGTCAAATATGGATATTTACATTTCAATCAAACATACCAAACCGCAGAAATTCAGGATGACCTTTTTCTAATAAAGAAATATTTTTCTTTCTTTCCCATGGATATTTCTCTCTCAAATAATTAATTTTAGATAGTAGACTCAAAATAGCACCTTAAAAACTCAGTGTGGACCTCAAAACATTATGTTAAGAATAGAAATAAAATCATGACATTCATATCACTGAAACAGTTTTCGTTGTAGAAAACAACACTTGCTCATACTTAAATAAAAGGATCATATCTTTCAAACCCCAAGGGATTTCTTCATAAAATTATCTTTTTTTTAAAGTAAACTCAATTTGATGAATTACAGTAAAATATTACTAAGAAATAAAATTATTTGCACGGTGGAAAATTTCATAGAATTCAATGTACAGTTCCTGAATTTTGCAGGTTTAGAATTGACACCTCTTAATGATGAGTCCATAACACTCAAATCCCCGTAATCTCCTACCTAAATTTTGTAAGAAGATCCTACTCTAAAAAACATACGTATCATTGCGGTATATATTAGAGAAATACCTCTTCTTCTTATTCATATCAATGCTCCAAAACAAGAGAGAAAACCCTATTCTACAGAGGACATTTGCGGTATAGGAATCATGCCAGTAATCATTTCAGAGGCTTTCCATTGGACAACAAAGCCATTGTCTTTCAAATATCTGGCTTTTAACTCATAAAAATAGTGAAACGAAAGAGATATGGTAGCATGACACCTCACTCTGATACCGAAGAAAGTTAGACAAGGTGATCTAGCACAATGTATATAGTTTTTAATTTTTTTTCTTCTCACCGACTAGAACACTTACAAATGTCCAAATACAATAAAACTCTACTGAAATAAACAAATAAATAACCAAAAGTAGTTCTGACATGCTGCTATTAATTACAACATCATTTATTCAATAAATAAAACCAAAACAATGCTTATGAGAAATAAAATCTAGCCAACCACAAAGAGAGATAATAGAAAATTACCTCAAACGGACTTAGTACACTCCATACTGGGTCTCCTCCTCTAATGGTGTACGGATCAATGATCTAGCTCAGATCTTTGAAAGATGGGCAACTCCGACCTCATCAAAGATAACCCATAAATCCTCATCGGTGCCCTGGTAATAGGGGTTTTCCAACTGGATTGACCTAGCACGTCAAGCGAAATCTGAGTATCGGCAAATAGCATTTGCCTATCTCGGTCCCTCCCTTTGTCCCTCAAGATCATATTCCCTTGGTCCCTCAAGACCATATTCTCTTGGTCTCTCTGAATCATTCCCCCGCTAACGTTGTTTGTTCAGGCATATCAGATGTTGATTACATGCTTTCGTAAGGTCTTTAATGGCATAAAAGTCCAGCACACTCAATGACTCAATTATTCTTCATCAAACATTCATGAACCTTGATATGTGTACACCCTATGCCCATCCATACATATTAGCATGGCACTCTCAAACAAGAGCTTTGTAAAGGAGAAACAACACAAGGAAATTTTATTTAAAAAAAAACAGCTCATGGAAATTTCATCAGTCATAGAATCATTCTAAAACGATACATGAATGACATTTCCTCAATAGTGGATAACGGTTACATTGTAGTGCAGTATAGCATTCAGAGTTGTTGTATCTATGGAGTAGGTTTGTTTAAGACCCTAACCACGACCCAAACGGAAGGCTCCGGTACCTCCAATAATTGACAACTCCCTCACCTTAAGCGGAACTAGATTCCTCCCCATCACAATGAATGTGCTACCTTTGAACTTGCCATCTGTGAATACTAAGTGGTGGGACTCGAACATTCTGAGCTCAGTTTGGGATGTAAAAGCATACAGGCCTCGTGCCTGACCAATAACCTTGGATGTGAGCTCCGGTCCTTCGGTCAAGGGGTCGTCAATAACGACGACCTCGCCAATGAGAGTGGCCGAGGCATTTTTCATGTTGGCTTTGGCCACGGTCACTGCCATAGGCTTCTCTACGACAAGGACGTCATGTAAGTAGAAATCAAAGCAGCTCACTTTTGGTTCACCTAGGCCTAGCTGTGCTTGGCAAATGGGCATGGAGGAGAAGAAGAGCAACAATGGAGCCATGCCGGTGGCTAATGCTTCGTTCCCTCTCATCTTGGATTCAATGAGATTGTTGATGAAGGTAGTTTCTTTTATACATGGCCCAGTCTGAAAACTCCTTGGTAATATCTGTGAAAGACTTTACCTCAAAAAAAAAATAGAACAAGTATTTGGGAAAAACCTTATTGCCAGGTTGTGTTGGTGGATGGCATGATGAACTAGAAAAGAAGGGTTATCTTGCAATTGTTTCACTTGTAAAGAAGGGTCTTCTTGCAATTGTTTCACATGTAATTTCCGTTCAAATATTTGGGGAAAATCCTTATTTGATTTGTGCTAGTTATTATATCTTTCTTTGATTTTGATGTTGTTATTTTATTCTTTACTTTATGGGTGTGATTTTGAACAATCAAATTAGATCCTACTTCAAATAGTGTTGAGAAATGTAATATCAATATTGGAAAGCTCTGTGATAGCCTTAAGCTATATTTTGACATTTATTTATAAAATTTAATGTTTCAAAATATCTTGAAAATTGACAGTCCAAAAATATGGTACAAAATATACTATTTCCAAAACTTGAAATCTATTTTTTTCTCATGTCCAGGCATCTTGATGTTGAGATGATCAAGTTGAAGATATTTGGGCATCAAAATAACATCTTCCAACGAATTTTTTGAGATAGGCTCTAATTTGATTGTTTAGAGCCTAGGTTCTATCGACTTTTCCCTTACAGGGAATAACATGGTAGTGCCTTAATAAATGAAGCCTTTAGATGCAAAATACTTTTCTTGACCCTCCTGCCTCCCCCGTTTAGTAGCAATATTTTTCTCAAACGTGTAAAACCCAACCAAAAAGAAGAAGAACTAGAAACATGGAATTAATGGGTGGAAAAAGTTTATATAAAGATGCAACCTTATAATGTAAAACTACGGATGGACCTCAAAAATCCATCGAAAAAGGTAGCTTTAATGTTGAAAAACCCTTTAATTGATCATCTCGGCATCGAGATGTATGACCATGAACAATACAAAGATTTTAAGTCTCAGAAATAGTGCATTTTACAACATATTATCTACACCGTCCATTTTTAAGATTTTCATATGTTTATAGATCTACTTGATTTTAACTATTTTTAAAATTTAAAATTTTATAAAGAAATATAAAAATAAAATTTGGAAATAATCCTAAAAACGTTTTATATCAAAATTATATATCATGATAAAATTTGAAGGTGCACCTTACCTCTACAGCTACGGATGCATCCGTATGCAAACAACACCATTAATGGGGAAAGGATTTAAGCATTTGCTTTAAATTTTATAATTAAATATGAAAATATATTTTAAAGCCATCACAAAGATTTTTAGTTTTGAAACTACAGTTCTCGACCCTATTTGAAGGTGCGCTTTACTTTGATTGTTGAGAGCCTCAGCCTATATATGGTGCTCCACCAAGTAACAGCACTCGGTTGGGAAAATTTTCAAGATTTCATATCATCTCTTATATACCTTGAACAACTTTGAAAGAAAGTTTTGAGTCAGTAAAACCCTAGATTTTATTGTTACCCCAGTAGACGATCTAGATTTATCATCGAGGGGAAATTGATAAGGTACAATCTTTTGAGCTACATCCCCCCATGGCCATTTTTCCATTTAAGGTACACAATAATCACCATTAGAGCTTTTTCCTAACTGTATGAAATTAGTTACACGAATTCAGATCTGCTATTTTGTTCTATGAAGGGCTATATCCTTAGTGTGACCATAAATCCCCATATCTTTTCTTACTATTTCTAACCATATCTTTTTAGTTCTGCCGCTTACCCTTTTTGAGCCTTCTACTTTAAACAACTCTCACCTCCTTATAATTGTTATACTAGGTCTGCATTGTATATAACTAGCCCACCTAAGTCTATTTTTTATCATCTTATCGCCTATTGAAGCCACACCTAAGTCTAATTTCTCTCATCTTATCGCGTATTGAAATCAAACCTAAGTTCTCTCGAATATATTCATTTCGAATTCTGTCCCTTATTGTCTTGTCACTCATCCATCTCAACATCCTCATCTCAGCTACGCGTATCCAATGAGTATATTGTTTCTTGACCTTCCAACATTCTGCTCCATAAAGAAAAACTGGTCTCACAGCTGTCTATAAAACTTATCCGTCAGTTTCATTGGTATGTGACGATCACATAAGGCTCTGGTTACACATAACCACTTTGTCCACTAGCTCTAATTCTATATGCGAAAGATTGTATATAATAACACCCCTTATGTCACAATAGTTGAGAAATTTTATTATGGATTTTGTCCCCAATGATATATCCTCAACCACTTGATTTTGAATCTAATGGTCAGTAATGATTATGACTTCCTTTTGTAAAAAATAAATAGTCGCATTGTATACATATCATTTTCTTTATTTGACAAATTAAATAGCAATTAAGCTATGGTAAAGTATAATATGATCCATATGATTAATATTTGATGATATTATAGGTTATTAAAAGAATAAGTTATATTGTACTTTATCTTCTTAAATTTTTTGAATGTTAAAAATCTTTTCAGTTTTCGTTGACATTCGCCCAGTCGCTCACGTTCCCCTAATCTCGTTGATGATTTTTATAGGTTTTAGCTCTGGAGTCTCGGAAGGGTCATGCACGTTGAGACGAACTGTATCTTCCTATACTTTATTCATTTTAGGTATCATGTGGAAGGGACAAACCTATTGAGAAACTTAGGTCCAATTGCCAAAGGAACTGCAATTTTGGTAAAAACAAATGAAATTTTGGTAAAAAAATTCCAAAAAACTCAAAAAATCCCAAAAAATTGTAAGAATGTTTAAAATTTACATGTATTCTCGTTTATATTATCACACAAAAAAAGAAATAAATAAATATCATAAGCATAATTGGGTTTCGGAAAAAATGATTAGACACCTGAAGCAATACTTTTTTCAGTGATCAATATATAATAAATATATAATATTAATATGTAATCAATGTATACTATATAATATAAATTAAATTAATAAAATAAAATTATAATATGTAATATAATATGATATAATATTAAAAAATATTATAATATTTCAACTCGAACCATGCTTTTTTTTGGGTATTTTAGAATTCAATTAAAAATATCAGTAAAATATAAATTTGTTCATCCCTTTGTGACAAGTTTGATAAATTTCCATCTCTCTCATATCTGTGTCTATGTGCCCCTCGGGGGGTTGGTGGTGTAGGCATTAGATTGAAGCTCAAATCAGATGAACAACGCAAAATTTTTATATCCCCCAAGTGGAGGGACCTACGGGCTTGGCACCTTGTCGGGCCTGACCAACTTTGTTGCGTCTGAGTCTACTCACCCAAGGCAGCAAACCATGCAGTTAGCAAATAAAAAATTTGAAATAGTAAATAAAGTTTTAAGTAGAAATATAGAAGAAGGAAAATTCTTTCATGCGAGTTGGACCGTATTTCTACATTATGAGGTCCAGAGTTATAAAACATCAATCTTATAGATGGATGCAAATAGATAGTTCATCTAAAAACAAGTTTAACTAACAGTCCAAATGTTTTCTTAATGATTATTATTTCTAGTTTTCAAATTGTTATTATTTTTTCATATTCATGATTTCCATGGTAAAGATTATATATTCTCTAAAAATTAGGATCAAGTTATATTTTAAAAAATATCTTTATTGCCAAGCTCGCATTTTTACAATATGCGGGCTAGCTGCGTAGAAATCATAAGCTGGCCACATTGAAACCGTGTGTCCATAGAAGAATAGGGAAAGAAAAAAAAGGAGAAATAAATAAAAAATGGTATAACAATGCATTTATCGGTCGATATTTAGAAAAAATCGCCGATTAAGTCACTAATCGGCTGATTTGTCCGATTAGTTGGCTGATTAGTACAATGAAAAAAAATTTCTTCATACATGACCGTTGGAATTGAGCCAGATTGGGATCGGCTAATGACTGATCCAAGTTAGTCGGCCGATTATTAAAAATGAGCTGATCTTTTAAACGTTGTGCTAGGGGTGGTAACGGGTCGGTAGGGTATGGGTTCAGCCAAACCTGGACTTGGAAAAATGATATGGGACCCGGACTTGGACCTGACCAAACCTGAATTCACTGAACCTAGACCCAAACCAAGAGCTAAATCTGAAAATATAGTGTGGGAGCCAGACTCAATCAGACCCTGACCTGAACTCAAACATGATCCGTCAGTTTTTTGGATACCCAATCCCAGATCAGGTCTACTACCCCTTGGGTCGTAGGTCCATTGCCACCCATACTGGGTGCATAAATCCGCCGCCCAATTTTTTTCATGGATTAGATATGAAAACATGCTCTATCAAGTAGATTGAAATGCATTTTTGGTTTCCTTTCATGATTTTGCAGCTAATAAGTTGGGGCAGATTTGATGAATTAAAATAAGGGAAAAGTTTATATAGATCCGAGGCTCTAAACAATCAAATTAGAGCCCACCTCAAATTTTTCACTAGAAAAGGTTTTTTTTTATGCCCAAATATCTTCAAATTGATCATTTCGAGATCAAGATGCGCGAACATGAGAAAAAAATAGATTTTAAGTTTTGTAAATAGTGTATTTTCTAACACATTTTTGGACCGTCAATTTTAAAGATTTTCATGTTTTTATAGATATATCGATCTGTACTATTTTTGAAGCTTTAAACTTTATGAATAACGATGAAAATATAATTTAAGGCTATCACAAAAATTTCCAATATTGAAACCACTTTTCTCGATACTATTTGAACGTAGGCTCTAATTTGATAGTTTAGAGCCTAGGCTCTATACAAACCATACCCTTAAAATAAGGGTGTGGTTTGTATAAGGCTGGGGCTCCAACAATCAAAGTAAAATGCACCTTCAAATAGTACCAAGAAATGTAGTTTCTATACTGAAAATGTTTGCGATAGCCTTAAAATATATTTTCATCTCTAATTATAAAATTTAAAGCATCAAAATAAGTGTAGATTTAGGAGATCTACGAAAACTTGACAATCTTGAAAATTGACGGTTAAAAAATACATTAGTTTCGAAACTTGAAATCCGTTTTTTTCTCATGTCCACGCATCTTGAGGTTGATTTGATCAATTTGAGGCATCAAAACAACCACTTATGGTGAAGTTTTTGAGGTACGTGCTAATTAGATTATTTAGAGCCTCCTGCTTATATAAACATTTTTCTTAAAATAAGGATACAGTTTATTTAAGGCCTACCTTTTAGGGAAACACAGTAAAGCTTAGTCTTAAATCTTTATCTGGAAAGCACTTTGGGCATTGGAGATCTTCATGATGACTCTAAAATCCATTTCGAATACAGATTATAAAATTTAAAGACAAAAAAATAGTAAAAATCTTGTGGATCCGTGGATACTTATATTTAGGGTGAAATGGACGGTCTAGATATTATATGATATAAACACTATATTTAGAGCTTGGAATCCAATTTTTTTAAAATAATTATAATGGTCAAGGTTGAGATGATCGATTTGAATATTTTCCAACACTAGAAGTACAATTTTCTATGAGTTTTGAAGTAAGGTGTTAAATAAAATCTTTTTTTTTTCTGAGTAGATCAGTAGGGAACGGGTCCTCTACTTCTTTTAGAAATGGAACTTAAAATGTCAGTCTCCCACCTTGACTACCTACAGCCCATTACTAAATAAATAAAACCATTTTTACCTAATGCATATTTAAGTTTAATAATGTAAAACAAGAAAAAACTATTACGAAGCCTGATCAGGAGTTGACTATACTTTATGCAGTTGACCAACGATTTTCTTGGTTTTTAGCCATAGAGTATGCAATATATTGCTCTATTAACACCATCTAGGCGAGGTTTGTAAATCTTTTGAGAACCTAAATTAAACTAAACTGAACAAAAGGAATATTCTACTAGGGTTTAAGAAAAATCAAACCAAAGGTTTATGTAAATTAACGAACAACAATTAGACGAAACTTTAGGAAAGAGTATTATCTCCCAAAATTTTTTATTTTACAAGCGCACCCATCTTCTTCTTTTTTCTTATTCCCAAATTGCTTTCACTTTGGATCTTGAACATCCAAAGTGACAAAGCCATTTCGTAATTTTGAATATCGAAGATCTCAAGTTCGCCCCCCCCCCCATAGTGATACTGGGGTTCAACTTGGAGCACTAGTTCCCATATGCTTTGAATGGGGAAAGAGAGTCCTAATACTACTATTTCCTATAAGTTTTGAATGGGATGAGAGAGAGTCTCAGTGAAAGTTAATTTCCAGGATTGGGAGTGGGAATACCCTTAAGAGCTTGTGGATTTTCTAGGTAGGAAATTGGGTAGCTTTTAGTGTATATTGGAAATGTGAAACATGCATAAAAAGTTTAAGGTGTGCCATGTTGATCAACACAATTTTTATTTTATTTTTTACGCCTTGATCAGCACAATTTTTATTTTATTTTTTATTTTTTTCGTTAGTAGGACAGTGCCCCAAGCTTTAAGGTATTGCCCTATTAACGAAAAAACTAAAATAAAAAATAAAAATTTGGGTTGATCAAAGGGTAACTTTGAAAAAATAAAAAAATATAGATTGATCGACCTTCTTTGCAATTTCCTCGCATTTCGCACTTTACCTAAATTTTAAAATCCGTAGGTGAATCACTCAAGGGAAAAAAACCCTATCTAATGATTAGAAAGTGGATTCTAAAATTTCAATTTGAAAAGATACTCTTAATTAGTCTCCAAAAGCCCTATCTAATGGTTAGAAAGTGGATTCTAAAATTTCAATTTGAGAAGATACTCTTGTTTAGTCTCTTAGCCAATGTAGAAGAAGTACAATTCGCTCTGCCGAAAATGTAACAAGAATTGTTATTAGGGAGTGTACAATGAGGCCATTTTCCATTAATACAAAGTCCACAATTATTTATAAGCATCCCATATGAAATATGAAATATGAGAGTTTGGATGTGTCACAAAGTTCAAAAAAATTTCTTTCAAACGTTGACTTTGATCAATGGAATAAATGCGGAATTTCAAATCCAAGATTAACATAGAGTACCTTGTACCAAAACTTAATGATCTCATTGTATACTTTTCTATCTTTTTCTTGTGAGATTAAAGGAATGGAGACACAATGGTCCTTATTACTTGTTTTCTTTAACAAATGCAGTCGATTCCCGTTCCAAAAGCTTGAGCTCATGGTGGGGACAATCACACAAACATGAAAATCATTTATCGTGGGAATCACAAATCACAAAATGGTTAAAATCTCAAACAGAGCCAAGCTAGAAATGGACGACTGTGACATTGCATTTCGACCAAGCATACAAACATGAAAATCAAATTACTGTTTGTGGGAATAAAGAATCACAAAATGGTTGAAGTGGAAATCAAAAGTCACAAAATGGTTGACAACTCAGAACAGAGCCAAGCTAGTAATGGATGACTGTGACATCGCATTCGAGCACAAAGCTCCTGGTGACCTTGTTCGCAGAGTAGGTCTTAGCGAGGAGAAAGCCACGAGCAAGACGAAAGGCTCCACTCCCTCCCACAATGGACATCTCCCTTACATTCTCCATAGTGGGATTCCTCCCAATCATAGTAAGCGTGCTTCCGTTTAACTCTCCGGTCGTGAACAGAAAGTTGAGTCCCATGAAAAGGCTGAATTCAGTCTGAGATGCCGAGGCATAAATTCCCTGCATTCTCCCTATTACCTTAGAAGTTATGGCATGGCCCTGAGTCAGGGGGTCATCTACTACGTTCAACATACCGAAGAATGTCGAAGAGGTTATGGTGGTGTTAGCCATGGCCACAATCAAAGCCGTCGCATTCTTAGTACCGCTCGCTATGTCGTGGAAGTAGAAGTGGAGATAACTCACCTTCTCTTTCCCTAGGCCTAAGCTCTTCTTCCAGTCCGCACCTGCCTTGCAGGCGACAATGGAGGAAAAGAGAAGCATGAGCAAGACCACCAGCCCTCTCATTTTTCTTTTTCTTCTTCCTGGGTTGGAGCCCAAAACCTCAATGTTGCAGCCCAAAACCCTTGGCAAGAGAACATTGGCAACATAAGATAAAATGAAAAGCATTACACAATTTGGGGGAGAGCATGCCAAATTTAACATTTAAGTTTTTAGTAATTTACGTATGGACAGAAAACAAAAATGAAATGGGAAAATTTTGGGCAAAAATTACGTGAAAGGTCAGTCAACCAATATTTTTTTCAATTTTTTCCTAAATTGGCCCCAATCCAAAGATGACATCTTCTGACCGCTTTTTAATTCTTATTTTTTTAGTTTTTTTTCTGGTAGCAGTAGCATAGTGCCCTGTTCAGAAGGCAGTTCGAAGTTGGCATCCTCAGACCACCTTACTTCTTAGCAAACAAATGAGCTAACGCCGTTTGAGGATGCCAACCACGAACTGCCCTAAAGAGTATCAGAGAAGGCAATCCAAGAAAGGGCACCTCATACCGCCTCCGAATGCTTAACAAAGTCATTCTTTCCTGTTTGAGGATGCCAATCTCGAACCTCTTTGAAGATCACCACATAAGATGGTCCGATGATGCTGCATCGGATTGACTACGCAGTGCCCCAAACATTAGGGCAAAGCCCTACTATCGAAAAAACATAAAAAAAAAGGTTAAAATGTTGTTCGAGGATGGTATCCTCAGACTGAAGGGAAATTTTGAAAAAATAAAAAACTCCAGGTTGATCGACCTTCCGTGTAATTTTAACTCAAATTGACTCATTTTATATTTTAGTATTCTTTTGATATCGATAGATACTTCACTCTAACCTTTTTATTAGAAAATATTTGGTGGTTTTTCAATACCATCGTCACTTAATGCTCGACCACCCCTATAGGTCGAGCATGTTTGGGGGGTGTTTTGGATCCAACTATTTATAGATCATCTTTCTTTTTTTTTCTTTTTTTTTTTTGAATGATAAAGTGAATTCATCAAGTACTATCAGGGGTGCACAAGGAAAGAAAGGAATAGAGAAGAAGTAAGAGAAAAGAAGAGAAAAGCAGGGTTGGAAAAGAGGGAGAGAGAGAGAGAGAACTCCCTTCAATAGTGACTATGGCTGAGCTTGTTCAGGTTTAGATACACCAATATTTATCTCCCAAAGATCAACTTCATTGGCAGTAACATGAGTGCAAATGCACAAAATAAGATAAAAAGGACATTGCCCAAAGTGGCCCCTTAGTAATCCGCTTTACCTTAGCTGAAAGAATATCACCAAAGATTCAAAGTCACCTCTTGAACTCCCATCAAAATTCAATCTGTACTTGTCTTGGTAAGGTGGAATCCAATTAGAATATCTAAGAACTCCATTTATGTTTGGAAAAAGTTTATATAAGGGTGAGACCGTAAACAATCAAATTAAGGTGCATCTCAAAATTCATTAGATTGTTTTGATGCCCAAAAATTAATTATCTCGACCTCGAGATATATAGACATGAGAAAAAATATATTTCTAAGTCTTGGAAACAATGCATTTTGTAATCTATGTTCTGGACTGTCAATTTTCAAGTTTTCATAGATTTGCTCGATATAAACTATTTTTGAAGTTTTAAATTTTCTAATGAAAATAAGGGATTGTATACGAAGAGACCATTTACCTTTGGCACAGGCAAACCACAATTATTTATAACCATCCGATGTGAAATTTGATAGCTTGGGTGTGTCATAAAGTTCGAGAAGATTTCTTTTGAAATTTGAGTTTGAACAATGAAATAAATGCAGCCAATGGTCAAGATTAATTGGGGTCACCTTGTATCAAAGGTCAATGGTCTCATTATATATATTTTTTAAAAATTTAAGCCATCACAAAGTTTTAACAACACCGTTCGACCATTTGAAAATACACCTTACTTTGATTGTTTAGTGCCTTGGCCTTATACAAACAACACCCTTTATGTTTTGAGATCATGTTGACCTGTGAAAAAATAATTTGGCGCAAAAAAAACAAAAAAAAAGAACAACTCCAAATCGAACTGCCCCCATATATGATTGTGCTTCGACCATTTGATGGCACAAGTAGATGTAGGGTTTTAAGGACTCCAAATTTTCTATTGTAAAATATTTATATGCTAAACGCGGATAATAGTGGGATTTTCATGTAAAAGAAATGCCCCCGTAAGTTAATAATTTGGGCACAAGATCATGTGATAGGTGGTCTCGAGTGACGACTTTCTCGGCTACCTAATTTATATAATTAGCAAATCAACCCCTAATTTTTACAAATCAGCAAGTCAATTGTTTTATATCTCACATGCATGTGCATGAGAGAGAGAGAGTGTACTCACAAGAGAGAGAGTGAATAAGCAAGAGAGAGAAATCTACACACCCATATTATAGGATACCTAAATTTGAGAGAGAGGGAGAGCGAGATCAACCATCTTTTCATATCTTAATAAGAGATTTTCATATCCATCCTTAACTTAATATTGTTTTAATATCTTAATTAGGGAGGCACAAGAGAGAAAGATTTCTAGATCCTCCTTATCTAACATTGTTTCTTCTTCATTGTTTTTAAAACCTCTTAAAGTTAGATCGGTGTATTTTTTTTATTTATTTTTTATCACACATTTTTCTAAAAGTTGTGCATGCAAGTCATCCCTATTTTTTCCCTTTATTTTTCGTTTCAAACCTCCTAAAATGGGTACATATCCCCAATTCAATCCCTATTGTGCGTAACTAATAACAAGAGAGAGAGAAAGTACCGACAATTTAAAATTTGATCAATATGAAAATTTAACCTATATGATTAATATATAGTAGCAATAAATTAGGGTGTGGTTTCTATAAGGTTGCACCTTAAATAATCCAATTAAGGTGCACCTCCAAATTTTAGTATAACATATAATTTTGGGGTAAATTTTTTTTAAGATTATTTGAAAATCTATCTTCATTTATAATTATAAAATTTTAGACTCCAAAAATGGATAAAATCAAATAGATATATAAAAATTTTTAAATCTTGAAATTAGACGGTCTAGATAACGTGTTGCAAAATGCGCCTTTTTTGAGACTCAAAATCTTTTTTTTTTTCATATTTATACATCTCTATGTCGAGATGATTTATTAGAGGGTTTTTTTATATTAAAACAACCTTTTCTGATAGATTTTGAAGTGCAACTCTATTTCTACATTTTGATGATGCAAACATATATAAACTTTTTCCATAAAAGTATCGTGCCTTAGTATATAATGGGTGCGCTTTCTATAAGGTTGCAACCTTAAACAATCCAATTATGGCGCATCTCCAAATTTTATCATAACTAGTAATTTTGTTTTAAAAAATTCTTAGGATTATCTTAAAATCTATTTTCATATCTAATTAGAAAATTTGAAACTCCAAAAATAGTTAAAATCAAGGAGTTCTATAAGCTTATAAAAATCTTGAAAATGGCAGCCTAGGTAAAGTGTTGTAAGATGCACTATTTCTGATGCTTAAAAACTTTTTTTTTTTATATCCATACATCTCGATGTCGAGATGATCAAGTAGGGGGTTTTTCAACTTTAAAACAACCTTTCTAATAGATTTTTGAGGTGCATATGTAATTCTACATTTTAAGGTTGCAACCTTACATAAACGTTTTCCTTATATAATAATGTAAATAAGAGAAAATAAAATTCAAGTTTTCCTCATATAATAATGTAAATAAGAGAAAATAAATATCAAGATAGAGAAAGATAGGCATACCATATCTAAGATTGAGTTTCCATTTTTAATGAGCGAGAGAGATTTCCATATCATTGATTATCTCCACATTGTTTCCATATCTTAATTTGAGAGAGCGAGAAGAAATTCTTTTCATATCTTAATGAGAGATTTCCATTAAGAGAGGCACAAGCGAGAGATTTCCATATCCTCCTTATCTCAACATTGTTTCGTCATATTCTTTTTAAAACGTCCTAAACTTGGTAACAATTAGATCTTGCATTTTTTTTGTTGTTTTTGTTTATACATCCCTTTCCTAAAAGTTCTACATGCAAGTCATACCTAAAATTTTTTCCCCTATTTTTTGGTTCAAACCTCCTAAAATGGGTACCTAACCCCAACTCAACCCCTATTGTACCCAATAATCACGAGACAGAGAGAGAGAAAGTACCGACAATCTAAAATATGAAAGATATGAAAATTTAACCTTTTTTATTTTTATAATATATAAAAGAGCAATAAAATTTATCTTATTATAGTAAGTATATATATATATATATATATATATATATATATATATATATATATATATATATAGATGAAAAATCTTCCCAATGCCTATAGGTGAAAATGAACAGTGATTTCGCCTATACTCATCATCTTCCAAAGTTCATCGTAAGGTCACGATTGTATGTTAGTGTTTCAATTTTTATTTTATTTTTATTATAAATCAGAATGATTTGAAATTTAGAGTGTGTGTACATCTTAGTGAGATGCACCTAATAAAAATATAAAAAAAAATATTTCGTAAAATATAAGTTGACCAAAATACCCCCATAAATTTTCAGAGGTATTTTGGCCAATTTATATTTTACGAATTATTTTTCTTATATTTTTATTAGATTCTTCTATTTTTTATGAATACACGCTGCAAATTTCAAATAATTCTGATTAGTAGAAAAAAAAAATAAAAAAGAGAAACACTACCAGGTAACTGTCACCAAGCGATGAACTTTGGACGGTGATGAGCATATGCAAAATCACTATTCATTTTTGCCTATAGGCATTATGTAGTGTTTTCCATATATATATATATATATATATATATATATATATATATATATATATATATATATATATATATATATATATATATATATATATATATATATATATATATATATATATATATATATATATAAAGAAAAAGGCTGGTGTAGGTCTACGAGCTCACATCTACATATAAGTCTAACGGCAAGACATCAATCCTCAACAGGACTTACTTTCAAATAGACTTGAAATATGTTGTTTTGGTATCAGAATTCTTTTTGATGGCCTAAAATTTATTTTCATCTCTAACTATAGAATTTAAAGTTAAAATATAGAGTATATTGAGCAAATCTATGAACACTTGAAAATGTTGAAAAATTGATGGTCTAAATGTACTATTTCCAATACTTAAAATCTATTTTTTCTCATGTCCATACATCTCAAGGTCGAGACAATCGATTTGAGGGTTCTTTTTAGTATCGTAACAACTTTTTCTAATGGATTTTTGATATTTGATTGTTTAGAGCCTCACCCTTATATAAATTTTTTTATTTAAGGAATATAGAAGTTTAAATATTAAAAAATAATAAAATATCACATTTCCACAAGTCTATTATCGTTAAAAATTGGGTAGTTGGAAGCATTAATTGGAAGAGAGATCAAAGGATTGAAACAGAAAAGCAGCCCTTGTCCCAACCGGAATTCTAAGGTCCAGTAATAAAATCTTCCCTAAAAAAGAAAAGTGACATCCCAACGATAGAGATAAAAAGTCTTACATCGAGAGTGAAATTCTTTATTTAAAATTATTACTACGAAACAACAACCAATGCAGGTCAACAATAGCCCTGCCACCAAGACTTTATTTTTATTTACCCTTCAACTACCCTACTATAGAGCTGGAAGATAAATATGTTACTTCTTTTATTTTTATTAAAAAAAGGAGACAGGGCCTTCTTTTCAACTGATTTTATGATAAAAAAAAAAAAAAAAAGAAGAAGAAAAGAAAACAAAACAAAACAATAGCCCCTAATTATCTAAAAAATCCATAGTAAACTTTATTCCGTTTCCAAGAACAATAGACCTGGTTCACTCTACAGCACACAAGGACAACTGCACCACCAGAAATTTTAAAGATCAGGCCGAGTCAGTAGTGAATAACAGTGACATGGTACTCCATGATAGCATTCAAATTGGTGGCGTTGAAGGAGTATGTTCGGAGGCGAGCATAACCGCGAGCCAATCGAAATACCCCATTCCCACCCACTACGGACATCTCTCTCACCCTATTCAAAATCGGGTTCCTACCGACGACTGTGAGCTCACTCCCATTGAACTTGCCCTCTGTGAAGAGGAAGTTCATCTCCATAAAGATAGTTGGCTCAGTTTGGGACACAGAGGCAAAGATGCCTTGGGCCTTTCCGATCATCTTCGATGTAAGGTTGGGGCCCTCAGTGAGTGGTTGGTCCATAACCCTGACCATGCCAAAGAGGGTGGGTGAGGACTGGGTGATATTGGCCTCGGCCACGATCAGAGGGGTCGGGTTCTTCGCATCGAGCATGTCGTGGAAGTAGAAATGAAGGTAGTCCACTTTCTTCTTGCCTAGGCGTAGGGGTCCTTTCCATTCCTCACCATCCTCAAAGCCCTGAGCCTCTAAGGTGGCCAAGAGCAACAAGGAGGCTAGCCCTATGGCTAATGTGTTTCCTCTCATCTTAGGATGGATTAGCACCAAAATCTTGGTTAAACCAATAACTTCCTCCTAATTAAGCTATGGGCTCATTTAGTGGGCCTATTCACAAGGGCATGCTCTTTGTATAGTAACCTAATTAGAAGACTTTTCTTGCTTTACGGGTTAGTTATCTGCAAAGTCTTAGCTGCCATTAGGTATAGCACGTTATGCTTTTGTGATGTTGACGTTAATATAATGTTTACAATTTGTCACTTGGCCGTGTTGTTATTTTATCAATGCTTGAAAGATTTTCAATCCGGATCGAAATTGGCAGATTTGGATTGGGAATTGTGGTAGACGATCTGGTTCCTACAGTATATCGCGGATCCAGTTGTTCACTCCTAAAACCCAGCGGTTCTAGATAGAACCAACTAATTCTGTCATAGAACTGACAGAACCAGTCAATTCTACAGAAACCGGTTCAGCACCCTACTTCCCACACATGTTTTTAGTATACCTTAATTTTTGGAGCAATTTACATATGGACACAAAATAATTATATAAAATATAAAATGGGCTGTTTTTGGGCAAAATTACTAGAAGGATCGGTCAAAACGTTATTTTTTTTCTTATTATGAAATTACCTCTCAATTTGAGGATACTTAGACTGCTTTTTAATTTCATTTTTTAGTTTTTACAATAAATAGGGTTGTGACCTATGGTTTGGGGCGATCCGAGACCTCATTGAACCCTTCAATGCCTTGTTTTGGTGGTGTTCTGGTGGTCCCATGTTAGAATCCTAGGACCGCATTAAACCCTTTGATGCCTTCAAAATAAGGAACATCGACAAACTTTTGGGTAACCATCTCCTGCATCCTTTTGGGCTTCCATGCCCTTTTATAAGGGCTTGCAAATCAAGATCTGTTTTTTTTTTTTTTTTTTTTTTTTGGGTAATTCAGTGAAGAAGACAAGCCTCTATCCATTTTTTTCGATAGATTAAGAATTAGCTTTTAAAGGTATTAATAAAATAGTGTTAGTGATGGAAATGAAAACCACAACGTTGTGACTAGGGTGTGGGGTGCTAAAACCACGACCTTAGGCCCTTCCCAAACCGAGATCTTTTTTGTGAACAAAAAATCGCGAAGCGTCCCTTTTAATGACATAAACTCTCTCTCTCTCTTTAATTTACCTCCATTCTTTAAGCAACTGGCAATATGCATGATGGAGTCCATCTTAAAGTTCGTTTTCTTTTGCCTCTCCCATTAAAATGTGGGAAGAGAAGAAAAACCCTTTGACCCTTATGTTTAACCTTATAGAAAAATTTGGGTTAGAAAATTTCATTTCACAACAACTACTCGTATTTTGAACCTCCTGTTGACTGTAAAAGGATTGTAACGGACAACACACGCTTAGATATGATACGTTATCGATATTTACATGTTTTTTTTAAATAATTAAAAACTATAATGCAATACCACTTTATTATATTTTAACCTAAAGAGCTAGATTTTAAAAAAGAAAAAATGAGTGATTTTTTGAAAATTTTTAGGCAGAAACCGTCTGATGTGGCTGATTCGCCAATCCAACCTGATTTTTCAAATGGAAGATCTGGGTCACGGATCCGTGTTTTGAAACCTTTTATTGGATATAAACATTTTATCTATTTTAAGAATAGATGCAATTTTTATGAGGCTTAGGATTTATAAAAAGAACTTAAGGCCTCGCATCGAAAGTGCATTTGGAAAACAATTTCGACATTGGAAATCTGTCCAATGGCTCTAAAGTCAGTTTCCATCACCAATTACGAAATTTGAAGCTAAAAAATTATACAGATCTTGAAAATTGACTTATTCGACTGATACAAAAGATGGACTTGGGTACAAAGAAGGGCAAAGCTTGGGCTTGTGGAAGAGAGAGAAATGTGGTGGTTGGGTGGCGGCATATCCTCCACACCTCTTCCATAGGGTTTAAATATTGAAACAGGCTTTACATGCCAGCTTCGGCTTTTCGGGCCGGTCTAGGTTAGGCCCGAAATCATTTTTGCAGGCCCGGGTCAATCATGAAAATTCCAGGATTTTTCATGTCGGGCTCGGGCCGTCCATAGCCGAGCTAGTGGCAGGGCTTTTCTTTAATTTCAAGATGAGTAATAGAGCGAAACACACGTGTGGGGAAATATAAGCCAAGGAGAAAGGGCAATGTTAGAGTTCGAATTAACAAGTTTGACATTTGGCCACAATTGGCTACGTTGTTTTCATACCCTTCGTTTTGATTCTTTTTTTTAAAATCTTTTTTACGTTGTATCACGCCATAACTAACACGAGATATTGTTACTTGGAAAGCTTTCTGTATGCCACTAGGAAAGCGTATATATGCCATTCCTCTCAACTTTTCGATCCGAATGGATCGGGAAATGACTTCAATCATAATGTCATACCTAAAAATACTTTTTTATTTTTAATTTTTTTTTTAAATCATGTAAATACCATTTTTTTTTTTTTAAATCATGTAGATACTCAAATGTCTTGCCTAAATACACTCATAAAGTAGCACCTTCGAAAAATACTAACAAAATATTTTAAAAAAATTGGATGACAAAATACACTTGAAAGCTTCCTTGGTAATTTGGTTATTTATTTTTTGAAAATATTGTTTCAATATTTTACATAGATATGTTCCATTGAGATGGTGAAACACCAAATTTCACATTTATATAATTTTTAAAAATTGAAATAAAATACTTTGAGACGTCGAATCTGATCAAACAGTGAGAAGTTCACTCGTGATATGAGGGCTGAAGCTTTCCCCACCATCCATTTAGAATAGACGGCTGAGAGAGAGAGGCAAATATATAAATTCTCTATGGCTAGTAGCCTATAAAAAGCATTTCCGTTTCTATTTGCTCAGTCCTCAATATTATTAGATGGTACATGCAAATTGTGTTGGGAAAATAATTCAGAAGTGAAAAGGGTATCTTAATCATTTTGCCTCATTGGGATTATCTTAGATTTTGGGAGTTCAAGAGAATCTTCTAGTCTTGTGAGGAAACAAAGGGTCCTAGGAACGAAAGGAAATGGTTATTATCCTTTCTATATTGCGTTGGAACAATAGTTACTGGGAGCGGGAGCAGGAGCGGCTCCGGTTCAGGGAACAGTGAGCGCCGGATCGATGACTGTTTAAAGCTCTGGAGCTCAAGAAGCGAGTTTTGGTGAGGGTAGAAGTTACGGATCGAGATCCCGTTTGAGCAAGGAGCAAGATCCCGATACATTGGGATCGAGATCCCCATTTAACGGGAACGCGTTCCATGTATTTATGGAGCGAGATCCCGTTTGATTAGGTTGTGAGATCCCGTTTGAGTACGAAGCGAGATCTTGATACATTGGGATCGAGATCCCTATTTGACAGGAACGCGTTACATGCAACATGGGATCGCGTTCCCATATCTATTAGGATCGCGTTTCCATCGACAACAAGTACGAGATCCCATTTAATGTTGAGTCTCGCCCCCAACTAAATAATACCACGATCCTATTTAGCTAGAATCGAGCTCCATTCATTGTAGGATCGCATTTCGCACAATGGTGGTCCATGCCCCCATCGCAGAACTCCACTTGTATGAAGAACCCAATTCCATTACACATGGATTCGTGCACCAAGTAAGCACGGCAGCCTGTTCACATACAAATGCAATATCAATTTGGTTAAATATAAAAACCATTGTTCTATCTATCAATGGCCCATGCGGCTAGATCCATGCGCAACCAATCCTTGGTGTCCTTGGATTAATTAAATCCCATTAATCTAGTGTGAAATAAAGTCTTTTAATGCTATAAATGATTAATCTTAGTATTATTCAAATTCACATATATGATACGAAAATGAGCTTTACGTTGTCGTTTATATACATGAAAATATATTGTCTAGGATTTGGGTAACATTTGGATACAACCTAAGTATATATGGTTACTGTTAGACTTAAATTTGGGAAATGCATCACCGTTATTTTTTGGCAGAAATAACTATATGAAAATTTTACTAAAAGAATTAATTTTTATATTTAAATTTTATTTTTATTTAAGAAGTTTCTTTTAGAAAGTTATAAGATGGTAAAATAAATTTATTCAAATTTTTGAAAAAATTTATTGTCATAGACATAAAGATAATTTTTTAAATATATATATATATATATATATATATGAGAAAGTCTTCCCAACGCCTATAGGCGAAAATGAATAGTGATTTTGCCTACCCTCATCACCATCCAAATTTCATCACGCGGTTACGATTGCCCCGTAGTGTTTTATTTTTAATTTTTTTAAAAAAATCATAATGACCTGAAATTTGGAGAGTATGTACATCTTACTGATGCGCATCTAGTAAAATGTACATCTTAATGATGTGCATCTAATAAAAATATAAAAAAAGTTATCCGTGAAAAATAAATTGACCAAAATACCCCTGAAAATTTTGGAGGTATTTTTTTCAATTGTTTTCATGTAAAATATTTGTTTTTCTAATTTTTTAAGATTCCCCTATTTTTGTTGAATACACGATCCAAATTTCAAGTCATTTAGATTTGTAGAAAAAAAAAATGAAAAATGAAACACTATCAGACAATCGTGACCGCACTATGAACTTTAGACGATGATGGGGGTAGGCAAAATCACTATTCATTTTCACCTATAGGAGTTGCGTAGTGTTTTACTTTATATATATATATCCAAATTTGGGAACTCATTTGAGAATTATATAGTATTTTATAAAATCAAAGATATAGGAAATGTTTATATCAGGTTGCAACCATAAAATGTAGAACTAAGGATGCACCCCAAAAATCTATCGGAAAATGTTGTTTTAATGTTGAAAGAGTCTCTAATTGGTCATCTGGACATCAAGATGTACGAGTGTATGAAAAAAATAAATAAATTTGAGTGCCAGAAATTGTGCATCTTGCAACATATCATCTACAATGTTACAGAACGCGTTCTGTGAGACAGTACGAGCGAGATCCATGAAGTAGAGGAAGCGGAATCTATTGTGTATGGGACCAAAATCCGTGCTTTAGCGAGAGAGAGATCCGTTGTTAATGGGAGCGAGATCCCTGAAGTAGAGGGAGCAAGATCCTTGAAGTATCGGGAGCGAGCTCCGTTGTGAATATGATTGAGAATCCTAAAAATTGGAGCGACATCCCAAAAATATGGGAATGGGTTCGAGCGAAATCCTGGTTCCGGAAAGCCGGAGCAAAATTCCGGAGCGGCCTGGTAACTATGGTTGGAACTAGTCGATAAATCCCTTATGAATGATGCCTCAAATTTTGGTATGTGACCTCTGACACAATGGGTTTTTTAAGTTTTAAGTTTTTTAATCTTATTTTTAGATTTTAAGTCTGGTGTTATTTTTGTCTTTTAGATTTTAAGTTTAGGGATATGCATGTGCGGTGCACGTGTATTAAATATTAGTCAATAAAATATATATTTAATCTTAAACTGGCATATTCGCTTTTAGAGAGTTATAGAAAGAGAGATTTTGTTGATCCATATTCACATATGGGCTTCTATTAGAAAATAATTTCTCATATTAAAATTATATTATTTTATAACCCACTTTAAAATTATTATTAATCATATTAGTAAGGGAAAAGTTTATATAGAGCCGAGCCTTGAAACAATCAAATTAGAGCCTACGTCAAAATTTCACTAGATGAAGTTGTTTTGATGCCTAAATATCCTCAAATTGATCATCTTGACATCAAGATGCATGAACATGAGAAAAAAATGGATTTTAAGTTTTTAAAATAGTGTATTTTACAACGCATTTTTAGACAGTCAATTTTCAAGATTTTCAAGTTTTCATAGATCTGTCAATCTACACTATTTTTTAAGCTTTAAACTTTATGACTAAAGATAAAAATATATTTTAAGGCTATCAAAAATATTTCCAATATTAAAACCACATTTCTTAATAGTATTTGAAGGTAGGCCTATTAGTAAATATGTTATTTACTAGTAAGTAAATATTCTTCTAGACAATTAGAAAAACTTTATATCACATAAATTTCAAAATATGCTTATAATTGTATTAATGACTTGCATTTTGAGGTAATTATTTTCTTAAAAATAATTTCAATTACATTATTTACATATCTAATTTGTAGTTACGGTAAATTACTATCTTGTTTTCCTTTTTCTGTATATGCAAGCATATCATTAACTAATATAAATAAATTTACTTTTACGTATATTAGTAAATACATTATTTAGTTATAAGTAAGTATTATTTTTAAAACTGGAGAAACTGAAAATACAAAAAAGAAAAACAAAGAAAGAATTATTTTTTTGTTAAAATTACTTTAATATAAAGTTCGCGAACGCTTTTTTTTTACCTATAAGTAAATATTATTCTAAAAAATTTGAAAAAATAAAGTCCCAAAAATGTGTCACATGGTATGTGTAATAAACAACCCATGATAATTAGATATTTATTGCAATTAAAACTAATAATAAAGTTGGTATACATGCCAAAAAAAGTAAAATGATATATATGCCTTTCTCTTGATACTATATAACGTAATATCAAACAAATATAAAAATTGATACCTTAATAACGTAGAGATGATAATATTATGAATATAATTCAATTTCATAATATTATGAATATAATTCAATTTCAAAAAAATTTATTAAATGTAAGCTAAACTAGTTAATATAAAGTAATAAATTCTATAAATAACATTAGAATTTATTTACTCTTAATAAATAATTACAAAGTTATGCTTATCTGATCATGAGATATTCATAATATTTGATTAGGATTTTGAATCTTTTTGCAGATTTCAATTATATTTTTTGTATAATTAAGTGCACATATATTTGTCACATGAACTTTATAACAATTATTACTATTATTAGTTATTATAACAAAGTAATTAGTTATAATAATTTAAACAATTATTGATAAATTAAAATGTAAAAGTAAAATAATTTAAACAATTATTGATAAATTACCTGAATGTGTATTTAGTTGTATGGAATAAGCTATAATTACATGATTTGGAGCAATTGCACTATTACAGGGTTGTAAAATAATATATTCGTTTTTTTTCTATTTATGAAAAATTTGGGTAGGAGGCCTTCTCCCCCACCGACGAAAAATTTGGATAAGAAGCCTTCTTCCCCACTAATTTACCCAAAAAAATAAGAAAGTCTTGGAAGGCCCTGTAGGTGACTGTCATTTCCATCCAAAGTATATTGGACTGGTTATTGTTGGGATGAATTAGATGAGCTTTTCTGGTGGGATTCATGGCAAAATTGACAAAATAAATTCTTGGCCATCTTTCTTTCAAGAGAAAGGGGATAATGGGATTCTCCCATTCCTTGAAAGCAATGGTTTGAACCTTCGTCATCAACCCATGTTGCTCATTGTTTATCTTTCGAGTAGCTCATCGATCTCATTGCCATGTATATATGGAATTGTAGTAACTCCCAAATTTATTGTTTTTTTAATTTTTCTATTGAAATAACAATGGTAGTTATGTTGCTTTCAATCTCTCTCATTGGTCTCTTCTTGATTTAGTATGCAGATACTTTTTTATCAGTGGCTCAATATTTTACACCTATGCGATTGATTTAGTTCAGTTAATATTTTCACCATGATCTCTGAATTCTCTTTTCAAGTAGTTAATATTTTTACCATTGGCATATACAAAAAAAAAAAAATTGTATAGAGTAAATCAAAACATTAAGCAGCCTAATCAGTATGTAGTTCTAATCATAGTATTCATGTTTCAATGCAAAAATAAAAATAAAAATTGCAAGCATAGACCACCTCAACATCACATGACATTAGAGAAAACAAGAAAAAAATACAAAGTAATAACCAAAGTAAATTCAATACAACATACTTATATGCGACGGAAAGAGCGTGAGAGGGGAGAAATGTGGTTGCATATGACTGAGAGGATGAGGGAGACAAACTTATATAGAGATGAGAAATCACAGAGATGGAGAGAGTGTTGGGAAAACCATATAGAGACAAAGAGAGGAAAGAAATTTAAATATAACGATTTTAGGGAGAATTTTAAAACAGTAGAGAGGGAGGAGAGACAATTAAATTTGAGATTATGGGGGAGGAGAGAGTAAATAGAGGAAAATATTAAACGTTTAGAAACATTTAGAGTTAACCAGAGAAAAAAACAATCGGAGGGGGAGAGAGGTAGAGTGATTTTAGAAATGTTATAATAGGAACTTTTAAAAAAGAGGGAGAGAGAGAGGTAGATTTATTAGAAGAGAAAAAATAAGAGAGATTTTAAGAAAGTTGATTTATGAAGAGACTGAGAGTAGGTACATGAGAATAAAGAGAGAGAAAAAAAATCGGTGGAGATGTATTAGAAAAGAGAAAATAGAGACACGTGGCGCAAGAATAAGGATAAAAAATAAAGTATAATATGTGTAACAAGAAAATGGAAGTTACGGTAGAGAAGTTTTGAAATGTGGGGAGAGGTAGAGAAATTTTAAGAAAGTTAATTTATTAGGATAGAAAGAGAATGGAGGTATGTGGAAAGAAATTAATTACTAATTAATTTTTACGAACCTCCTAAAACTGAACCTACTAGATCTTGTTTTTTTTCTTATCCCATTGATGGTCTAGAGCCTTGGATGCTAGGCTGGCAAAATGTTTATACAAGCCAAGCTGTCTGAGTCTTGGAATCACTAACCAATCCTTGGACAAAAATTCACAGTCTAGGGATTGGTTTGACGTTTTTTACCTCTGACTTCTTGACTCACACAATCCTCACAAAAACCTAGCGGTCCGAGGATCTAAACATCGAACAGGTACCTACACTTCACAAAACTAATAGATAAAATAAAAAAGTGGTCCGATGTTATGATTATTGGATAGAGGAAAAAAATTAAAAAGAATGATATATATATATATATATATATATATATATATATATATATATATATATATATATATATATATATATATATGAAAAACAAATGAGAGATACCTTTGCTTAAAATTTGCAAACTTAGACCTCAATGTAATTCCCTATTTTATTTATGATAGATAATTTCTCCTTATAAAATATGTATAAGGAAATTGAAGTGTGACAATTGAATTTCTCACCACTCTTATTATTTATCCAAATTTTATAAAATCTTTACTACTTCCTACAAATTTTTTTTTGGTGATAGAAAAATCACAGTTTATAACCAAAGAACAATAGCCGACAAGCCACTTATATTGAAAAAACATAAATCAACTACTACATGCATTTCCGAAAGATGCGATTACAAAGATTCGATGAAATCGTTAGAAACTTACAAAAAGGGAAGATAAACAATATGTTTAGCGAGCCTATCAGCTGCATCATTGGCTTCGCGCATGGTGTGCCCAAAGCTTATCCTCAAATGAGGCTAGGCACATAGGTCTTGAATTTTAAACAAAAGAGTAAATAGGGACCATGGGATACTTTGCTCTTTTTTACACCACTTGATAACATTCAAGGAATCCTCTTCAATTATAATATCACCAATGAAACCCCTGTCGGTGATAATATGAAGGCCTTGAAGGAGACCAACCAATTCAGCATGATTAGCTATTGTAGACCTGCAAGGACCCGAATAAGCAAAAAGAACAGATCCAAAATTGTTGCGAAGAAGCCCACCAATACCTGCAGGCCCTGGATTTCCAAATGAGCTGCCATCAAAATTAAGTTTGAGGCAAGCTTCTAGAGGTGCAATCCAAGTTCTAAAGGGACGACTAGAGTGAGAAGAAGAATGAGCCAAAAATTTCATATTGATATAAATATCAGTCCGAATTGGCCCCGTCCTTCAGGTGTGAAGGAAAACCAATTCCAAAGAGAATTTAAAATGAGATATTTTACCCTTTTAATACTTTGAGACACCCCATCAAAGGTTCTCCTAACCAAATCTGCCATAAGATTACGTTGCTGAAAATTTTCCAAATCACAACATCTTTTTTTGGTAATCCCTTGGCAGAAAGATGGTTAATAATATTGATGAGATTCAAAGGTATCATGAGGAAAAAACCCAATAGAGAGAAGGCCCAGTGCCATAAGCTAGAGGCAAAAGAACAGTGAAGGAAAAGATGAGAGTAAGATTATTTATCATTTTTGCACATCAAGCAGATGTTTGGAAGAATTTTACCTGTCTTTTGCAAATTGTCTATTGTTAAACATTTCCTTTGACATGCAACACATAGGAGGTCTTGGATTTTAACTTGAACTAGCCATATCCAAATAAAACCTTAAGAGGTATCAACAATACGGACCCGATCCATAAAAAGGAGCCTATACATTGATTTGACCGAAAAACGTCCGTTAGTTTCTGATTCTCATATGACCAAGTCTTCAGCATTAGAAGTGATGTAAACTTGTTCAAGTAGTTGGGGGAGATTATGAAGCTGTGAAATAACCATGTCCGATAGTCTATTGTAACAGCATCCGATGTTCCAGACCATACAATTAGAGGGGGAGAGGGAAATCAACTCTGAAAGTTTTGCATCAGGTTGAGCAACTCTGGCAAAGAGGTCAGGATAAGTAGAAGAAAAATGTGCATCACCAAGCCATTTGTTGAACCAAAAAAGAGTGTTATCTCCATTGCCAGTAAGCCATCTGATGTTGCTCAAAACAATATTTCTGTAGCTATAAATATCATTCCAAATCTGTGAGGTGAATTACAGATTTGGCCTCCTCAACCTTTTTTTAATCGAGTGGGTGAGATGATCGAAATCATATTTAGCAATTAGCACATCCTTCCAGATATGAGAGGAGTCTTGAAAGATTCTCCACCACCATTTGGAAAGAAGCACCTAGTTTACAAGTTAACGCCTTTTGATACCCAAACCCCCTAGCATTAACAGCATACACACCTGGTCTTAGTTCACCAGATGAAAATTGCTGCAGTTATCCTCCATATTACCCCAAATGAAGTTTGGCATAAATGTTTCAATAAGCTGGATTACTTCACTAGGTATTTGTAGGATTGACATCAAGTAAATAGGAAGATGTGCATAAGTGGATTTAATCAAAGTGATATGCCCACCAAAAGATAAAATCTTGGTCTTCCATAGGTCAATTTAACATGATAACTGTGAATAAAAGGGTCCCAGGCTGTACGAGTGTGCGTACGATCCGAGATAGAAACCACTTAATATTTAAGGGGAAACTTCTGAACTTTGCCACCCAAAATTGAAGCAACAGAATCCAAAAGGCAGTTAGAGCAAGAGATGCACACAATTGAAGTCTTATGGAAATTTACCTCTTAAACCATTTAACTCTTGATCTTTGTTTCCAATAAATTTCCTCCATCCTAAAGAGATCACGTAGCTTATTAAACAGAGAATTTTTATTAACAATCATCTCATCGGATAAAACTTGGTTTTCCTGAACAGAATTTTCAATCATCTCTAAGTCCATCAAAGTGGAATCAATCTTGCCTTTAAATTGATACTGGTTTGCTTTTTTCCAAGAGATGAGTTTGTGCTTTAGGCAGATTAGCTTCTTATGACAACGGAAGCCAAAGCTGCCCAAAACATAACAACTACCCCGAGTATGATTGATCATATCCACAAGTTCAGGCTCATCTAGCAAGTGAATGTCAAAACGAAAAGGTCTAGGCCCAGATAAGACCTCCTTAGTATGAAGATAGATAGGGAGGTGATCAGATGAAAGTTTGGTAAGAACTAGTAGTAGGAAGATCTAATAAATCATTCCCCATAATGAAGTTATTAAATAGATGCATATGGGAATTATATCGGGAAAAAGTGGAAATTTCATCTGGGTGGAGAATAAGGTTAAATCCCATCCAATGCAAACTAGAAGACCCAATGAGGAAATAAAAGATTTCAAATCATCCAAAAAAACACCTTTAAGGGTAGCAACCTTAGGCCCATACACATTAATAAGCACCCAAAGGAAAGACCTGATAAGACCTTCAAAAGTAATTGCCAAGAACCCATCAGATTTAAAAACATCCAAGTAGAGCAAATATGTTGGGTCCCAAAGAACCCACAGACCTCCAGAAAATCCAATGGCATCCACACCCGCAAAGCAGATAGAACCATTACCCCACAGAGTCTTGACATCCAAAATAGAGGGTGAAGCACAGTTAGTTTCTTACATAATAAAAGCAAAAGGTGTAAATTTAGAAATCAAGAAATTGACCTCCTTCTTACGTCGATAAGCACAGAGACCACGCACATTCGAACTGATAATCTTCATTGGCAAGATGAAGGTTCACCAGGTCCCTCGAAGCCACCTTCTTCATGTGGACAAAAAGAGCTGAACGAACAGGTGTTGCCGTTGCGACTAGAAGAGGACTGGGTCTTTGAAGTTATAGGACCTGTCTTGAAAACCACTCCATCTGAAGGACAAACTGAAGAGCCCCGAGAGCCACGAGCAGTCAGTCTAGCCCATGAGCACACAGCTTTAGAGTCCCCTTTAAATTGGGTTTCTGTAGCACCTTTGAGGCAGGTAAGGAGACCTCCAGGTCATCCGTCAGACCAGAATAATGATGCACAGCTAGCTTGGCTAGGTCTGTCCGGGTCTCATTCTTTAATTTTTTGGACATTTTTTGGACCACCTTAACCGCTGCATCCATGACTGCAAGCACCACCTTCGGAGGAGCAACGAAAGTAGCGCCCATGCCCTTGTATATACGATTAAAAATTACATGGCTGGGGTTGCTTGGTAGAGTCTTTGAATGATGCTTAGTCACGTGAATAGGCTTGGAATCAGCCGTAGCACCTGGATGAATTTCAGGGGCCGAGCCTGAAGTGATATAGGACGATGAATCTGAGGCTTTAACAAGGTGTTCCGCAACTATCTCTGTTGAGATAGCTTCATCAGCCAGAGGCTCACCAATAGTTTCCAGTCAAAGTGGTGGTACGTTCGGTTCAACCATAGAAAGAGGGACCGCAACAAACACAAGGTTATCCATCACAATTATGGTTCCAAAAGCCAGTTCACAAATGGTATTGGTGTAGACAACCTCATCTTCAACAAAATCAATGATATCAACAACCACAACCGGCTAAAAGGCAGCAGGCGACGGTGTCAAATCCGGGACCTTAGAACACTGCACAGAAAAACGGAAAGGAAGAATCCTCCAATTGATTATGGTGAAGAGAAAAAGAAGAGAGCAGAAAGAGGATGACCATGGGAGAAAAGGGAGCAAATGAAAATATGCAAGTCCCATGATTGAAAGGGCTTGAAGGGGTAAGGAGTCTAGTGGGGGAGGCAGAAGTCACTACGAGAGAAGAAGGGTGAGAACAAGATGAAGAGACAGAGGTGGTGGAAACAGACGTGAGAGAAGGGGCAAGACGGACAGTGGTAGTAGTATTGAGAAAAGGTGTTGGATGGGTAGGGAGTGGAGAGAGAGGAGGAGCAAGATGGGCGGTGGAGGCCGAATTGGGGAGAGGTGCGGGATAGGTTAGGAGAGGTGGTGACAGAACAAGGGAAGGAAGCTAAGTTGAAAATAGGCGATAAGAGCTTGAAAGAAAGGCTTTGGATGAAGAGGCAAGACCATAATGAGAAGGCCCAAAACGAGGAGGCTTTGGTGCGGCACCTAAAAAAAGCAGGCAATGTGGGGTCAGAAATAAAATCAGAGAGAAAAGGCTTCATTCCTTTATTTTCCAAAAAATCTAATGGTTTCAAGGAATGAAATCTCATAAAATCCTTGACAAAAAAATGGCCAGTAGGCTTCTAAATTTTAACTTTATTCGAGAAGGAGGAAGAAAATCCAAGCGAATCAATCTCAGATCTATGGCCACATGGCCTAACCAGTCTAGGGTTCAATCGAGGAGGACCCTGTTTCACCAATGGAGGTCGAGCCCTAGCATGTCCAAGAAATGCTCCAGGAGGTTGAACATGGGGTCTAGCTTTAAGATTTTTAAGAACCTCAACCCAAGAGCAGTCTTCCTTACCAGTAGAAACTTCAAGAGGAGCCAGAGCCGGAGGGTTGGCAGTCTTCAAATCTTCACCTTCAATGGTGACATCAATGGTATAAAGGTTTGAACTAATAAAAAGGTTGATCGATGAGGGAAGCCAGGTCCTTGGCATATCTAAGAATATTGACTCTAATAAAAAAGAGATCAGGACCCACCATACATTCCCTATCAACGTCAACAAAAACCCCCACCAAGTTGGCTAGATGTTGAAAGACTCCCATATTCCCAGCATGGAGAGGGATACCTCCAAATCATACCCAACAAGGGGAGCGTGAACTGAGATTAGCGTGATCTCGCAGTTTCCAAAAATCCACCGATAAGAGTTTATTCTGAACACGCCAGGTATTTCGAATAAGGAGGACTTTACGAACGTCATCAGTAGAGGAAAGAGAGAAAAAGGTCCTGTTACTTCCGAAAGAAAAGACCATATGGAAGTAGGGTCGATTCCAGGCTCTCTTAACCAAGTCGCTAAGACCCCAGATATCATTAAAGGGTGGGAAAAAGTAACCAATAACAAGAAGAGAATAGTCTTTAAGAGATTCAGAAAGAAAAGAGGGAGCAATAGAAAGGCTTGGGGGATGAAGATCCATCTAGAGTATGTTTTACGTTACATGCTCCTTGAACCGCCCTCTATCCTCCCTCGATTCCTCTCTCCTCCCCCATCGTGAAGCCGCCCAAAATCTCTTTAACACTCCATTTCTCTCACTCTCTAAACCCCCAAAATCTGTATCTCCTCTCATGCCCTCTCACCCAAACCCACTCTCTATAAAGAACAATAAAAATCAGAGCTTTTTAATAAGAAAACTTACAGTGTCAAAGACTCTGAAATAGAGATCCTTCCCACTTTCCAACGTCTAACCTCTTTCCCCTTCCCTCTGAAATACTGATGTTTCCTTATCTAACCTTCCTCCTTCCAATGTTGACTGGATTATAATAGCTCCTTCTCTTCCCTTTGAGACTCTTCCCCTTGACTCTCTTCCCCTGTTTCTCTTTTCTCTATCTCTCTGTTTCTCTCTCTAGGAATCTGACCTTGAATATGCTTACTTGCTGTTTGTAGGCAGGAATCACTGTAAAAAATTGCAAAGAAAGAAAACCCTAAGATGAATTTTTTGGAGAGAGAGAGCAGGAACTTCCCCTAAAGAGCACGCTCTTGAGTTGTTACGAAAGTGAGACAACCCACTTTCTCTCTCATCCTCTGTCTCTTAAAAACCCATGTATATCTTCTTCGCTCCAACTATTGGAAAAGACAACTATTGGAAGCTCTACCTTATTGCAGGACATTGGCCCCCGTTTCCTGCTCCCTTCATGTGAAAATCAGCAATCCCCTTTCTCTCACTAGCTCAAACAACAAGTGTTCCCAAAAACTACAATGCCCGATTTTATCCGTGCCCATCTTCATCCCATACCCACAGGAGTGGTGCCTATGACTGCAGACAATCGGGATCCATGATTCTTCTATCCAAACCCCTCACATAAACATGACCCTAGGGAAACCACGTTCTTCTTAGAGGAGCTGAAAGTTGGAATGAAAAGAGTTCTCTACTTCCCTAATCTGACTTTGTGAATGCCGCACCTTTCCTTGCTTGAGTCAATAGAGTGAAGATCTGTCAATGATACAGGGGTAACCGATGTGGAGGAAGAATGAGAGTGACTAGAAGTGGCATCCTCCATGCTAGGTGGGCTAGGGATAGAGGCGATTGCAGCCCATTGAGTCTGACTAGGTGTAGGAGGCTTCCCACGTGCCGGAGGGCATTTTCAACAATCATTTATTACATGCCCGAGCTTCTTACAATAATTGCAAAAAATGCGCTTCTTACATCGATCGGCCGTGTGGCCTCTTTGTTTACATATGTAATATTGCACTTGGACGTAATTCATATCTTTGTTTGAGAAATTGGACGCGACTAAGGCCACATCAGTGACATCTTGTGATACGGATTTGCAAACCCCAAGAGAGCTTAATCGAGTTTCTTCAGCAAGGAGATCTGAGAGGCAATCATCTAATGGTGGAGTGGGAGTACGATGAAGAATGGATGCTCTCATGCTTTTAAACTCCGATCGCAACCCATTAAGAAAGTGAAATAAAAGAGGCCGATTTCGTGCTTTAGTAACTGCTTCAGTGGGTGGCTCTGTCTCCATCGAGTCCATCTCATTCCATATACCTGAAAGAGTATATGGATTGATGAGTCCCCTTGTTGTGTCTTCATGCTCTCCTGTTCAAGCGTATACAGACATGCAGTATTGGCTTGAGAATAACTCTTATGTAAATAATCCCACATTGCTTTGGCAGTAGATTGATACGTGAGGTTGCGCCCCAATTTTAGGCCCAACTGAGTATATAATCTATGTCACAATAGAGCTATATATAGCAAGCCAATTACTACGTCCATTCTCGTCCTTAGGTTGAGGAACAGAACCATCAATATAGCCCCATAACTTTCTTCCCATAAGAAAACGTCGCATTTGGAAAGACCATAAATTGTAGTTCTTTTCCATCAAGACGAATAGAGATAGTTGCACTTTCTGTAACCCTTTTACGCTCCATCTTTTCTAAACCTATCAAAAGGATGGTATCTTTGGGGAGACTCACGGGAGGGAGAGAAGTTTGGAGAAGAGGGAGAAAGGATGGGATTTAGAAAGGGTGTATTTCTTAAATTTGTTTGGGCTAAAAAATAGGTTTAAAATAGATAAATATTATTCCAGAAGGTTAAAAGAGATAAAACCTAAGATTTTCATGTCCCAAGATATGTTTTGAAACCTAAGGCCTATTGAGAAATGAAACTTAAAAATAAGGGGTAAGCAGATATTTTTCCAAAACAAAAAATAAAAACAGTTGAGAGAATATACCATCTCTCTGGGTATATAAGCGAGTCCACCCTAAAGATCGTTTCAAAATATCTAAATTCTTTAATCAATTCCAGCCTCTTTACATAGAATGGATATTTCTCTTTTAAATACAACTGAAATAATAAAAATAAAATTAATAATTAAATAAAACATTTATCTCTCCCCTACGGTTTTCTCCTTGTCCCTCTACCTACTTTTTTCAATTTTTCTCTCCCATACATTTCCTTTTATCTCTTTTTTTTTTACATCACGTAGACCCTATCTCTCTATAACTCATCTACCTTCTCAATTGTTGCCTATTAGTCAACTTCTGTTCCATTCCTTCCACAGTTCTCATGCAAAAACTACTTTTACTACGTTCCAAATTATCCTCCGTTTTCCATTGACAAAAACATCATTTACATGCACCGGAATGACTGTTCGCAATTCAACCCAATCAACATTCCATTTTCCAAATCGTCTTCTTTGCAAAAACATATGGTTTGCCGTTTCATCGCCCTTCTTACGCATTAAAGACACATTATTCAATGTTATTTGCAATTTCTCAACACATATGCTGTCAAAAGTTTCTTTAGAGACAATATCATAATAAATACTATAACCTTCATGGGTCTTTATAGTTTCTTGATTTTGGCCAATGTTGGATCATTCCACCTACGATAATTAAAAGCAATTTATATCCAGATCCAACAATAAATATCAGTTCTTACTTGGCTCTGATACATAGAGTTGCGAAAAAACAAAAAATGCATTCACTCTCCTTAAAAATATATTTTATGTTTAGTCTAACACTTGACAGAAAAAAATAGTTTTATAAGGAAAATAATTAGGAGCAAACAGAAAAAAAAACTTAATATCAAATTTCCAAATGCCTTTTACATGATAACTATGCATAGAAATTATAAAAATAAAAATTTCTGTTATAGTATTAACTATAAAGCTTATCTAGAAAAAGATTAGATATAAAAATTAAGAGCTACACACACAACGTTGCATGTGTATGCATTCGCGAATATCCGAATACAAATGCACTTCAAAACTAATTTAGTGTTGGACACGATATCTATGAGTCCATGTAGAAATGAGTCACCTTTAAAAAATCTACTTTTGAGATGGATTTTGGATTTAACTTTTAAAAATATTTAATCTCTAACCTGAAGATCATGAACATGAAAAACTAAATAAATTTTAACAATTAGAAACAATTAGTCTACTACGAAAACATTTAGACCCTTAGTATCAATGGCTTTAAGATGGACCAGTCATAAGTTTGGAATCCAAAGCCTCTAGGTGCTTTATTTAGCAAACACAAAAGACAGCCCTTATCATTTTCCCTTGCAAAGGAATCCAAAGCTTCCAAGTTTGATTTTTTGCCGTACCTTTCTTTCTTCCATGTTTAATATATATATATAGAAAAAGCTCCTGTCAGCCTATGGGCTCATGGAACATTGTAAGCTCAATGGCTCTGATTGAATATGGACCGATTCAATTATCATAATTGTATTTCATAATTGAAATTTAATTTTTTTCAACAAATTAAAATTACTTGAAATTTGGAGCGTCAATTATTCAATAATAGTCGAATCTAATAAAAATATAAAAACAATAATTCGTATATTTAAATTGATCAAAATACCCCTGAAAAGTTCTAAAGGTATTTTGGTCAATTTATTCTATGTGAATTATTTTTTTAATATTTTGTTAGGTGTGCCTTGATGAGAAGAATTTATGCTTCAAATGTCATGCTATTTGGATTTATATAAAAAGCATTAAAATTATATTACCGATATACAGTCATGACATTGAGATTGGCCCAGATGCCATGGGGCTTACACTGTTCCAAGTGCCCATGGGCTCACCCTAGCATCGTCATATATATATATATATATATATATATATATATATATATATATATATATATATATATATATATATATATATATATATATATATATATATATATATATATATATATATATATATATATATATATATATATATATATAGAGAGAGAGAGAGAGAGAGATAGAGAGAGAGACAGAGAGAGACAGAGAGAGAGAGGAAAATGCTACAAAACACCTATAGGAAAAAATAAACAGTGATTTCGCCTACCTTTGTCACCGTCTAAAGTTCATCACACGGTCACAATTGTCTAGTAGTGATATATTTGTATTTTTTTTATACAAATCGGAATAACCTAAAATTTGGAACGTGTGTTCATAAAAAATAGGTGAATCAATGAAAAATATCAAAAAAGTATTTTACATAAAATAAATGACCAAACTACTCTCAAAATATTTCAGGGATATTTTAGTCAATTTATTTTTTGCGACTTATTTTTTCTATATTTTTATTAGATGCGTCTCACTAAGATGTATGCACGCGCCAAATTTTAGGTTATTCCAATTTGTAGAAAACAAATGAAAATAAAACACTACCGGACAATCGTGACCATACGATGAACTTTGGACGTTGATGAGGGTAAGCAAAATCACTGTTCATTTTCACATATAAGTGTTGAGAAGAATTTTCCTATATATATAGAAAATGTTGAGATTAGCCTACTAACTCATATGAACATATGAGCCCAATGGCCCAGATTTAATCTGGGTCTATGTGACGGTCACGACGTCATTTTTTATTTGAATTTTAATGTTTTTACTACAAATCTAAATAATTTGAAATTTTAGGCGTCCATTCTTCTCATCAAAGCGCACCTAATAAAACTATTTAAAAAATAAGTTTCAAAAAATAAATTGACAAAATATATCTAAAACATTTCTGGGGTATTTTGATCAATCTATTTCTTGCAAATTAATTTTTTGATATGTTTTTAAGATTATCCTATTCTTGAAGAACACATACCTAAAATTTCAATTTATTTGGATTTATAGAAAAAAATTAAAATTAAAATACAGAATGATGTCGTGACCGTCAGATCAGCCCAGATTCATTCTTTGCCGTTGGGCTCATATGTTCATATGAGCTAAGTAATTCAGTAGGGAAGACATGCCCCTACTTGTTTTTTCAATAGATTAGGGAGCTACATTTTAAAGGTGTTAAATTGGGGGTGTCAACGGTAGGAATGGATACCACAATGTGGTAATTAGGTGTGGGGATGCTAGCACCACAATTCCAGCCCCTTTCCTAAGTTTAATATTTTTTTTGCCCATAAGTTGCTCCAAACATCTTCGAACATTTAAAGTTGGCTCCCCCCCACCCTGCAAACATCAACTTCGGGCCTTTAATATTTGAAGTTGATGACCTTTTGTTGGAAGTTGATTTTATGAGTGTTTTTGTTACAAACCTCAAATTCAGATCTTCAAGGTCCAAAGTTGATGTTTGAAACATCTTGTGAATTTTTGTTGCAAGTATCAAATTCGGACCTTTGAATTTTAAGGGGAAAAAAAAACATCGGACATTCAACGGCCGAAATGGTGATAATATAAGGACTAAATGGAATTTAACTTTTCTAGGGACATCAGCTTAAAAATTATGTTCAAATTGTAAAATACACCAAGTCAATTGGACCAATTCAATGGCTAAGTTTCATAAGCAGAAAAATTAGATGTCGAGTCATTCATTATTATACTAGTGTTACACATGCGTTACGCATGTGCTTTAATGCTGTAAAATAGAGCAATGCAATACTAATCTATAGAATCGAAAAAGCGAGGTTCTAAACAATCAAATTCGAACCCACCTAAAAAATTTCACTAGAAAAATTCATTAGAGGGGATTATTTTGATGCTTAAGATTCATGTTCATGAGAAAAAAAATTAGATTTCAAGTTTTGAAATGGTGCATCTTGTAACGCATTTTTGAAGCATCAATTTTAAATATTTTCACGTTTTCATAGATCTGCTAGATCTACACTATTTTTGAAGCTTTAAATTTTATAATTAGAGATGAATATATATTTTAAGGCTATCACAAAGATTTCCAGTATTGAAACCATATTTCTCGATACTATTTGAAGGTGCGCTCTATTATGATTGTTTATAGCCTTGCCTCTGTAGTCGTTTTTTTTTTTTTCCTCAAGTTCAATCTTTTTTTCTCCTAAGTTGTTCCAGACATCTTTGGACATTTAAAGTTGGCTCCCCCCAACCCGCAAACATCAACTTCGGGCCTTTTATGGTTCGAAATTGAAGTTTGTGACCTTCTGTGAAATTTTGTTGCAAGTATCAACTTTGAACCTTCAGATTTTAAGAAAAAAAAAAGATTAAACATCAGACATTCAAGGGTAGAAGTAAAAGTAATACAAGAAAAGAAAAAAAGGAACTGAAAAAAAAAATGAATCTAAACTAAAACATTTTGTGGGATTTCTGAATATTGGTAATTTAGAATGGGAAAATGGTTTGATAGGGCTACAGCCCTGTCAAAATAAGTAAAGCCTCACTCATAACTCATCATGAATTGTAATTCAAGCAATGGAAAACTTTTACATCAATCATCTCGGCTTGAACATTATTGTCGTGAAGAAAAATTAGGATTTCAAGCTCTAAAAATAGCATATATTGTAACAAATTATTTAGACCGTCCATTTGGCCCAAAAATAAGTGTTTATAGATCAGCATGATCTTTATATTTTTTAAGTTTCGAATTTTATGTCAGTGTTGGAAAATTGATTTTAGAGCCATAACAGAGATTTCTGTTACTGAATAAGGATTTAAGATGAGGAGGCTTTATTTTGTTTTCATGCTTTATAAAAACTTCATCCTTTAGAATGATATTATCATAAATTTTGTTAGTTTCTATAGTATAAACTAAAAAATTGTACATATTATTAGTTTCTTCTTAAAGTTGTTTCAGCTACCTATTCGGTTTCTAATCGGTTATGTATGTTGATAAAACTACCTCTTAATGTTTAATAAGCTATTTCTAATAAGCAGAAAACAAGCAATTTAAAAAAAAAAATAAACAACCACGTAAAAAAATTTATTTGTGAAAAATGACCAAGTTCAGAATCTTACTAAATAGTAAGAAAAAAAGAGAGAAGGAATATAGTGTACCTTACGGCATGCCTATTCGAATTTATTAAAAATTGTTCAAGTAAGAAATTGTCTGTATCTAAGTTTGAACAATTGTAAGTTCTGTGGAAAAAATTTTGTATAATTTTGTAACTCTAGAGGTATTTTTGAATTTAATCCAATGTCTTGACAGTAATGTAGTTTGTCTTTGTTTTTATGGGACTTGGTAAATTTAGTCATTCCACCTGTGTATTCATATATAAAGCGGATGAGGTTACAAACCGTCCTAGACAAAGTATGGAAAAAGGAATGTTTGTTTTATGTGAAAATATTTTTCAAAAATTATTTTACGTGAAAATATCCTTTCATGTGAATAGATGTGAGAATATTTTTATATTAATTATTCTCCATACATCTTTTCACGCAAAGGAATTCATTCACGTGAAAATATTCCCTAGAAAATATTTCCACACGCCTTTGGTTGAATGCAAAATCCATTGAACTCAACGAATGCAGGGTGACGACTTACTGGTTTCTAGATCTAGTACTTCGTAGCTTCAAAGGCATACTGGTTTCTAGAGCTTGAATTTATTTTTTGATTCGGTTTTGAGAAACAACATTGATTTAAAAAAACAAAAGAGAAATTTATGAAATTTTTCTCGATACTTAGTATTATTAAAAAAAGGAAAAGGTTTATATAAAATCGAGGATCTAAACAATCAAATTAGAGCCTACCTTAAAAATTTCACTAGAAAAGGTTGTTTTGATGCCCAAATATCTTCAAATTGATCATCTTGACATCAAGATGCATGGACATGAGAAAAAATTAGATTTCTAGTTTTGGAAATAGTGCATCTTGTCACACAGTTTTGGACCTTCAATTTTCAAGATTTTTATAGCTCTGCTTGATCTACACTATTTTTTATGCTTTAAATTTTATAATTAATGATAAAACTATATTTTAAGGTTGCCACAAAGTTTTCCAGTATTGAAAAAATGTTCTCGACACTATTTGAAGGTGTGCTCTACTTTGATTGTTGAGTGCCTCGGCTCTATACAAACTGCACCCTTAATGACACACCCACAAAAATTTTTATTTTACATAGTCACCTTTTTTTTTTTCTCTCTCTTTTTTTTATTCCAAAATTTTCCCCTCTTTAGATTTTTAAGATACGAAGTTACAAATTTTATTTTGATTTTGGAGATCAAAACAACATCTTTTAGTCTAGTTTGATTTTGGATCTTGAAGATTCCAATTCACATTTGGCTTTATATATAGAGGCCCGATTTCAAAGTTACACGCGTAAAATTGAAAATTGAAAATTGAAATGAAATTCTTTAAATACACTAATTTAAGGCATATTAGCGTAAATTTCTCAAAAATAAAAAATTCTTAATAAAAAATATATATAAAAGATCGAGGCCCAAACATTTAATTAATGATGATGAGATACCCGGACGGTGATAAAGGCAAGACGGCTAACTTAATGAGATGCTATGTCTTTTTGTCCAAATATTAAAACATTAATTGATAAATTTTAAGAAAATTGGTAAACAACAATCCCTTTTATCTCATACATGCTGAATTTGTTATTCTCTCCAAATAGAATTTGCGCCATAGCTGACAACACCAGTGAAATAAGAAGCTAGTAATGGATCACAGTGACATTATACTCCACGGTCAATGAGCCGGTGGCCAACAAAAAAGTCCGGAGTTGTGCATAGCCCTGAGCCAGTCTGAAAACACCATTTCCACCCACCACAGACATCTCCCTCACATCCTGCAGTATAGGGTTCCTCCCGTCCACCGTGAGCGTGCTTCCGTTGAATTCGCCATCCGTGAACACAAAGTTGAGCGCCATGATGAGGCTGAACTCAGTCTTAGAACAAGCTGCTTGAATTCCCTGTGCCCTGCCAATAAGCTTCGACGTGAGGTTGGGGCCTTCTGTTAGTGGGTCGTCAGCGACGTATACGCTACCGAAGCTGGTTGGTGAGGTTTTTGTGCTATTTGCTTCGGCCACGAGTATGGGGGTGGGGTTTGATCCTTTGCCCACTTCATGGAAGTAGAAGTGGAGGTGACTCACCTTGGGTTGGCCCATGCCTACGGTCTCTCTCCAGTCATCTGACATGGAGGTGGCTATGGCCAAGAAGAAAAGTAGCAACGCCACTGTAGGTGCTCCTTTCATCTTAGATAGATCTTGAATTGAGTTACAGAGAGGTGAGGCGTGCTCTTTATACTCCATGTCCTTTACATAATCCCCAATTTGTATAGGGTTGGTCTAATAGAGCCCGGGACTGTGCATAAATAAAATAGGGGCACAAATGGTGGTCCACAAGCCTTGTAAGATGGTTGACTAAATAAAGGCCCATTTATGGTAGACTAAAATGGGATTGTATACAAAGAAACTATTTACTTTTGATAAGGTTACATATACTTACCACCAAATCATGTGAAAATCTGATAGCTCGAGTGTGCTTCAAAGTTCGAGAAAATTACTTTTGAAGTTTGAGCTTGGTCAATGAAAAAAAGTATAGCAAATTAATTTTACATCCAATAGTCAAGGTTAATTGTGAGTACCTTGTACTAAAGATAAATGATTTCCTTGAATAATTTTTTATCTAAAATTATTTCCAGTGGATTTTCGTTTTTATTTGAATATTTTCATATCATCTTTGATCTATCTTATGAACAACTTTGAAAGAAATAGTTTTATGTCAAGCCCTATATTTGATGGGAAAGGTTTATATAAGCGTGCAACTTTAAAATGTAGAACTACAGATGCACCTCAAAAATCCATTGGAAAAGGTTGTTTAAATATTGAAAAACCCTCTAATTGATCATCTCGATGTTCATGTATGACTATGAAAAAAGAAAGGATTTTGAGTCCCAGAACTGATGCATCTTACAACACATTATCTAGACCGTCTATTTTCAAGATTTTCATATGTTTATAGATGTACTTGATTTTAATCATTTTTGGTGCTTAAAATTTTAAAATTAGATATGAAAATAGATTATGAGATAAGACTATTTGTACATCAAAATTATATGCTATGATAAAATTTGGAGGTGCGCCTTAAATGGATTGTTTAAGTTTGCAACCTTATAGAAACCACACCCATATTTGACTGTTGCTCAAATAGAAGATCAAGAGTTATGAGGGGAAATTCATATGGTACATTTTTTTTAGCACCATAAACAGTTTAGTTTGTTTTTTTTTGTTTTTTTTTTGCTTTTTTCTTTTGGTTTTTTTTTTTTTTTTTTTGGTTTTTTTTTGTTTTTTGTTTTTTGTTTTTTTATTTTAAGGTTGATCTAAAGAATGAATCAAAGTAATCATAAGTTATTTCTATCAAAAGAATATCATATGTTTTTGGAAAATGGATCACGAGTTCATGGTGATACGTTGGTCGTGAAGGGCCACAAAATATTTCTCTTATAAATTAATTGGAAATTTATCGAAATACCCCGTAAATACGAAGTATTTAGTATTTTACCCATTTGCAACTATTCTAACTCAACACGATGTGTTTTTCTATGCGTATTTTGAACTTAAATCAATAAATATAGGTAGAGTGTTGAAATATTCATTTTTCTAAATTAATGGAAAGCGTGCGATCATCGTGCTTGGAACTTTCAATGTCTTTAAAGCCAAGAAGTCATTAGAGTAGCATGTGATAGTTTTGGTGATCTTGACAATTTCTTTCTTTGACAATTAATTATTATGGAAAAGTATAATATGATCCAAGATAATATTCGATCATATTGTAGGTTACCCTAGAGTAATTTATATACTTTTTTTTTTCATGTTAATTTTTTTTAATATATGTCATTGACATTCATCCAAATTTCCAGGTTCTTCTAATTTTAAGCTGATGATTTTTTATATATTTTAAGCGTATCCTATGGAGAGGGCCAAGTGGCGGGTCGACACATGTCGTAGATGGTTGAAGTAGCGTGTAATGTGGAAGGGACACATGTACTGACAAATGTAGGTCAAAAGTAACAGCAATATGGATTATGTATAGGGAAAAGTATATTTAGAGCGAGGCATTAAATAACTAAATTTAATCCTACCACAAAAATTTCATTAAAATGGTTGTTTTGATGTCCAAATATCTTTAAATTGATCATCTAGACATCAAGATGCATAGACATAAAAAATAAATGCATTGAAAGTTATGAAAATAGTGTATTTTGTAATACATTTTTGGACCGTCAAATTTTAAGTTTTCATAGATATATCGATATGCATTATTTTTTAAGCTTTAAACTTTATAAATAAGTATAAAAATATATTTTAAGGCTATCACAAAGATTTCCAATATTAAATCCACATTTCTTGACACTATTTGAAGGTAGGCTCTAATTTGATTGTTTAGAGCCTATGCTCCATACAAACTGCACCCTTACATATGGGAAAAGTTTATATAGAGGGGAGGCTCTAAACAATCAAATTGAAGTATATCACAAAAAATTCACTATAAGAGGTTGTTTTTATGCCCAAATATCTTCAAATTGATCATCTCGACATCAAGATGTATGGATATGAGAAAAAAAAAAGATTTCAAGTTTTGGAAATAGTTTATTTTGTAACAAATTTTTGAACCGTCAATTTTCAAGATTTTTAAGTTTTCATAGATATGTCGATCTACACTATTTTTGAAGCTTAAAACTTTATAAATAAAGCTGAAAATATATTTTAAGGCTATCATAAAGATTTTCAATATGGAAACCATGTCTCAACGCTATTTGAAGGTAGGATTTAATTTGATTGTTTAGAGCCCAGGCTCTATACAAACCACACCCTATATATAAGAAAAATGAGAAAAATGAGTTATGTAATTAAATCGATGATTTGGTTATGGTTTTCAGCCACTAAGGAAGGGAGGGGGGGGGGGGCAAATCTCAGCATTCTCATTATGCTTGGAGGTAGGAGTTGTCGTCCCAATTCATTTTGGTCACCACCATTGGCAGGTACTTTGAAGCTTAACTTTGATGGTAGTTCCTTAGGTAATCCAGCTATTGCAGGTATTGGTGGGGTGCTCAGAAATGGATAAGGTAATGTTATTTTTTCTTTTGCTGGTCCCATTGGTTGTGCTACTGCTAATAAGGCTGAACTAAGTGCGGTGTATCATGTGTTGAAAATTTTCAAGGAGATGAATTCTAGGGATTCTGTTTGGATTGAAGGTGACTCCTTGATCAAAGGCGACTCCTTGAATGTAATAAAGGGAGCAGTGGATGCCTTGGGATTTACGTTCACTTTGGCTTAGAGTTATGGATATCTCCCTCTCTATCACAGTTTCTTTTTATCATGTTTACCCGTGAAGCTAATTCTTTAGCTGATGTATTGGCAAATGGGGCGGGGGGGGGGAGGGGGGGCAGCTTCTCTCTTTGGTTATTTTTGTTTCTATAATTGGTTTCTAGAGATTAATAAAAGATCGAACATTTGTCAAAAAAAAAAAAATTGATTTGATAGGGCTGTAGCCCTATCAAAATAAGTAATCCTCACCTCATAACTTATTGAAAATTGCAATTGAAGCGTTAAAAAACCTTTACATATTGTATCTTGGCTTGAAAATTGCAATTGAATTATTAAAAAATCTTTATATGTCCTATCTTCGCTTGAACATCAGGGTGGTGAAAAAAAATAGGATTTTAAGCTCTAAAAACAGTGTATATTGTAAAAAATTATCTAGATCTTCTATTTTGTTATAAAAATAAGTGTTCAAATATCCGAAAGATTTGTATCATTTGCGAGTTTCAAATTTCATTGTCGGTGATGGAAATTGATTTTAAAGCGATAGACAGTTCTGTTGCCAAAAGTGCTTTCTAGACAAAGATTTGAGATGAGGCTTTCGTTTGTTTTCATAAAGCCTAGGCCTTGTAGCAACCTCATAGAAATAAGAGATGCACTTTCCATAACGCCTATGATTTATTGGAAAAAAAGAGAAAACAGTAGAGCCTCACTTTGAAGGAAACTGGTTTGATAGAGCTTTCACCCTATTCAAATAAGTGAAGCCTCACCTCATAACTTATTGAAAATTGCAATTTAAGCATTGTAAAACCTTTATATCATTCATCGCGGCTTGACCATTATGATTGTAAAAAAAAAAAAAAAAAAAGGATTTCAAGCTTTAAAAATGGTATATATTGTAACAAATGATCTAAACCATCCATTTAAAATAAGTGTTGATAGATTCGCAAGATTTGTACCGATTTTTAAGTTTCAAATTTTATTGTTGGTGTTGAAAATTGAACTTAGAGCCACCATAGTTATTTCCAGATGAGAATTTGAGGCGAGGCTTTATTTTATTTTCATAAAGCCTAGGCCTTATAGAAACTTCATCCCACCAAACCTCATTTGGCAAATACTTTGGGGTGTTTTAAAATCTATTTCCACTACTGGTTATAAAATTTGTAGTTCAAAAAATGGTATAGATCTTGGGGATCTGTAAACGCTTATTTTTAGGATGAAATGGATGGCCTAGATAAAGTGTTACAGTATATATATATGCTAATTTTAGTACTTGAAGTCTTGATTTTCACAATCATAATGGTGAAGACCAAGATGTTTGATTTGAAAGTTTTCATACTCCAACACTCCAATTTTAGATAAGCTTTGAGGTGACGCTTTACTTATTTTGTTAGGATTTATGGATGCAGCTCCTGCAGGAGTCATGAAGCCTCTTTCTCTTTGCTACTTGGATAGCATCCCGAGTGTGATCGTAGTCCATCTTTCATGTCACATCGCGAATCATGGACTTGTGGTCACTGAAGATCATCATGTACCCTCATTGCATGGGGTTGCATCTCAAAGGAGTTCTTCAATCACGCTGCTCCCTTTTGTGGCCGTACAACTAGTGCCACACATTTGAGTTCTATGGGTGAAAAAAATTATAGTATGTTGTTCCAGCTGGCCCGTCAAACACCAGTAGTTACTCCCACTGGAATGTTGAGTTTATCTGGATCTCCTATAATAGAATGCATGTAAATCTGAATATCCAAGTAATTTAAACAATTGTGGGACTGTTGAAGCGCCCACTCAATTATAACACATATAATATGTATTTTCTCAGCATTCTCATGCCTATGTCATGAAGTAGTATAACAAGCCTCTTATGAGAAAAAAAAAAAAAAACTCAATGCCTGTTGGTTTTGCCAAATACAAAACTTTCTTAAACCATAAAGGTTCAACCACACTAATCTCTTGGTAGTAAACCACACAAACCAAATTATCTTATCCACACAATATGTGTCAAAGAGGCCTACCAAGACGGCCTTCTCTATAGTTCATGATATTAGGTAATCGATGATTCCAACAAACTAACTCACAAGACATATGATCGATACTAAAAAATATGAGTCATGACATATGAGTGTTTAAAACTATAGTATAGACAAAAGATACTTTCTCCTATCTTTATAAAATACTTTCAAGACTCGATGTTTTTCCTTTTTATCATAACTCTTGATTTGGTATATTTTCACAAGCAATAGTTAGAAAATAATATGAAGGTTTGAATGCTTTTCTATAAAGAGTTAGTGGACCTCACAAGTTTAAGGGGTTTTCTCAAAACTATAACTATTGACCTAGGTTTTTTTGCTTAAGAGGTCCAATCTTCTTTCAAATGAACATATTCAGTCTTCAACATCAATTTACCATATACACCTTTGCTTATTTATTAAGTTATGTTACAGCCAACAAACATAAATCTATCTTACGATTTTATCCAAAACGAAACACGACTAAAAGTTGTTTATCAAAATCTAACAAATATACAGATATTTTCTCGGCAAATATTTGGAGACTTTAACATGAGATCCTCAACATATGCAACACACCATATCACCATAAATTATCGAGAGGATGGTCAACAATATCGGGTTCCATTGAAACACTCCAAATATGCTATATATTTGATTGAGTCATATCCATATCTCATGTTTGATATTTAGGTCCATAGATCTTGATCAAACTACATCTCCATGTATTTTACTACCTTAATTAGTTCATATAATCACAAAGAGGCTCAAAAACACTTGGTATTAAAAAACTGGCTCGTTTAAACTTGTTAGTACTTATCAACTAATGTCCATACAATACATACATATGCACAAAACTAGCCAAGTTATAAATGAAGCATAAAGAATGATAAATAAATTAATGAATCCTCTTTATTTATATGACCTTACCATGCAATGTGGGATAGATTTCATACCTCGTAGTGTATGGTACCGGGGCTTACTTGATCTTGGATTTTCTTACTAACGAATTTTGGTAGTATTCGGAGAGCACACAACTGATGGAGAATCACTTGGTCATCGAAGTGTCCATCTTTTCGGTCTTTGGATTTTCCCCTTTTTATACCATGAAGAAACACTCTTCTTCATGCCATCACTCCAAAAATCACAATTTCAATTCTCTTACCGATCTTTAGAGTTTCTATACAGCCACTGCCTCTTTACATATCGCTTCACTATGAATATGCTTTTACATGTATTGTGTTTCTACTATTTTTTACAGTTCCCAGATAGGGTGCTCATGTCTCTCCAACATTGTATTACCTCTCTCTGAGTTTTACTGTTATAAACCATACTCATGACACACTATAAAACTTGAGCGAGTCCTAAAAGGGCATCTATTATGAGCAATACAAAGATGCGCCTTAACAAATATTTTTTCTTGAGACCATTTTTGTTGCAAACTAGACTCAAAACTAAAACTAAACATTATGGTGTGAATCCCAAATAGTATTTTTCTACATGGAATTAAATAAGTGACATTCATGTCATAAAACATGTTATACTGCAGAATTCTAAGATAAACACTATCTTGTAAAATTATATTTTCTCTCTATCCACATGGAGTTTCCCTTTTAAACTTCTTTTATTCAAAAGTAGACACAAAAGGGCAGTAATTATCTTTCTGCGGACCTCATATCCCATTGTTAAGTAGACTTGTCAAAAATGGATATTTACATCTCAATCAAACACACCAAACCGCATAAATTCAGGATGACTTTTTTCCAATAAAGAAATATTTTTCTTTATTTCCCATAGATATTTCTCTCTCAAATAATTATTTTTAGATAGTAGACTCAAAATGGCACCTTAAGAACTCAGCGTGGACCTCAAAACATTATGTTAACAATCGAAATAAAATCATGACATTCATATCACTGAAACAGTTTTCATTGTAGAAAACAACACTTGCACATACTTCAATAAAAGGACCATATCTTTCAAACCGCAAATGATTTCTTCATAAATTTTTTTTTTTTTTAAAGTAAACTCAATTTGATGAATTACAGTAAAATATAACTGAGAAATAAAATTATTTGCATGGTGAAAAATTTCATAGAATTCAATGTACAGTTCCAGAATTTTGCAGGTTCAGAATTGACACCTCTTAATGATGAGTCCATAACACTCAATTCCCCGTAATCTCCTACTGAAATTTTGTAAGAAGATCCTACTCTAAAAAACATAAGTATCGTTGCGGTATATATTAGAGAAATATCTCTTCTTCTTATTCATATCAGTGCTCCAAAACAATACAAGAAACCCTATTCTGCATAGTACATTTGCGGCATAGGAATCATGCCAATAATCATTTCAGAGGTTTCCCATAGGACAACAAAGCCATTGTCTTTCAAATGTCTGGCTTTTAACTCATAAAAATTGTGAAACAGAAGAGATATGGTAGCATGAAACCTCACTTTGATACCAATGAAAGTTAGGCAAGGTGATCTAGCATAATGTATATCGTTTTTAATTTTTTTTCTTTTTACCGACTACAACACTTACAAATGTCCAAATACAATAAAACTCTATTGAAATAAACAAATAAATAACCAAAAGTAGTTCTGACACGCTGCTATTAATTACAACATCATTTATTCAATAAATAAAACCAAAACAATGCTTATGAGAAATAAAAGCTAGCAAACCACAAAGCAAGATACGAGAGGATTACTTCAACCGGACTTAGTACACCTCACACTGGGTCTCCTCCTCTAATGGTGTACGGATCAATAGTCTAGCTCAGATCTTTGAAAGATGGGCAACTCCGACCTCATCAAAGGATAACCCATAAATCTTCATCGGTGGCTAGGTAATAGAGTTTTCCAACTCGATTGACCTAGCACGTCAAACGAAATCTGAGTATCGGCAAGCATTTACCAATCTCGGTCCCTCCCTTTGTCCCTCAAAATCATATTCCCTCGGTCCCTCAAGACCATATTCTCTTGGTCTTTCAGAATCATTCCCCCACTGAAGTTATTTGTTTGGGTATATCTGATATTGATTACATGCTTTCGTAAGGCCTTTAATGGCACAAAAGTTCAGCACATTCAATGACTCAATTATTCATCATCAGACATTCACGAACCTTGACATGTGTACACCCTATGCCCATCCATACATATTAGCATAGCACTCTCAAACAAGAGCTTTGTAAAGGAGAAACAACACAAGAAAATTTTATTTTAAAAAAAAACAAATCAAGGAAATTTCATCAGTCATAGAATCATTCTAAAGGATACATGAATGACATTTCCTCAGTAGTGGATAACGGTTACATTGTAGTGCTCTATAGCGTTCAGAGTTGTTGTATCGATGGAGTAGGTTTGTTTAACACCATAGCCATGAGCTAGGAGGAAGGCTCCGGTACCTCCAATAATCGATAACTCCCTCACCTTAAGCGGAACTAGATTCCTCCCCATCACAGTGAGAGTGCTACCTTTGAACTTGCCATCTGTGAATACTAAGTTGTGGGACTCGAACAAACTGAGCTCAGTTTGGGATGTGAAAGCATACAGGCCTTGTGCCTGACCAATAACCTTGGATGTGAGCTTCGGTCCTTCGGTCAAGGGGTCGTCAATAACGACGACCTCGCCAAAGAGAGTGGGCAAGGCATTTGCCGTGTTGGCTTTGGCCACGGTCACTGACGTAGGCTTCTTTGCGACATGGAGGTCATGTAAGTAGGAATCAAAGCAGCTCACTTTTGGTTCACCTAGGCCTAGCTGTGCTCAAATGGGCATGGAGGAGAAGAAGAGCAACAATGAGGCCATGCCGGTGGCTAATGCTTCGTTCCCTCTCATCTTGGATTCAATGAGATGTTTGATGAAGGCAGTTTCTTTTATACATGGCCCGGTCTGAAAACTCCTTGGTAATATCTGTGAAAAACCTCACCTTAAAAAAAAACAAAACAAGTATTTGGGAAAAACCTTATTGCCAGGTTATGTTGGTGGATGGCGTGATGAACTAGAAAAGAAGGGTCTTCTTGCAATTGCTTCACTTGGAATTGCCGTTCAAATATTTGGGGAAAGCCCTCATTTGATTTGGGATATGCTAGTTATTATATCTTTCTTTGATTTTGATGTTGTTATTATATTCTTTATTTTATGTGTGTGGTTTTGCTTATAGCCTAGGCTCTAAACAATCAAATTAGAGCCTACTTCAAATAGTGTTGAGAAATGTGATTTCAATATTGGAAATTTCTGTGATAGTCTTAAGATATATTTTCATATTTATTTATAAAGTTTAAAGCTTCAAAATATCTTGAAAATTGAAGGTCCAAAAATGCGTTACAAAATATACTATTTTTAAGACTTGAAATCCATTTTTTTGTCATGTCCAGATATCTTGATGTTGAGATGATCAATTTGAAGATATTTGAGCATCAAAGCAACATCTTCCAACGAAATTTTTGAGATAGGTTTTAATTTGATTGTTTTGAGCCTTGGTTCTATAGACTTTTCCCTCACGGGGAATAATGTGGTCGTGCCTTAATAATTGAAGCCTTTAGATGCAAAACACTTGTCTGGACCATCTTGCCCTCCTCCGTTTAGTAGCAATATTTTTCTCAAACGTGTAAAACCGAACTAAAAAGAAGAAGAAGAAGAAACATGTAATTAATGGATGGAAAAAGTTTGTATAAGGATGCAACCTTATAATGTACAACTACGGATGCAGCTCAAAAATCCATCAAAAAAGGTAGTTTTAATGATGAAAAACCCTTTAATTGATCATCTCGGCATCGAGATGTATGACCATGAAAAATACAAAGATTTTAAGTTTCAGAAATGGTGCATTTTACAACATATTATCTGCACCGTCAATTTTTAAGATTTTCATATGTCTATAGATCTACTTGATTTTAATCATTTTTAAAATTTAAAATTTTATAATTAGATATAAAAATAAAATTTTAAAATAATCTTAAAAATATTTTATATCAAAATTATATATCATCATAAAATTTAAAGGTGCACCTTACCTCTACAGCTACGGATGCATCCGTATGCAAACAGCACCATTAATGGATATGTATGGGTGGGATGTAAGATTAAAGTTACTCTGTAGAGAGAAAAACCTATCATTGGGCAAGTGGCATCTAGTGGCGAGCAATATTTTTGGCACAGCTCTTATTGTCGAGTCGTGATTTTGATGGTTTAAAGTACACAACATGCTATAATTTTTTTATGTTTTTTACATGTCATTTTAGATGAAACTGGGGCATATGTAGTTTTCAGTGGGTACGCTGTTACAAAAACCCCTCTTATAAAATAAAATAACCAAAGTGCCCCCAACAATTTTAAGGGGTACCTGGTTATTTTAGTTTATTACAATCATTTATTTTTTATTTTTAAATAGTGAATCTTATTGATAACTACACGTCCCAAATATATAAAAAACTAAAGAAAGAGACTGTGCTTAATTGGTTAACGCTCGGTGATTTGTACCACATGTATCAATTTGAAGAATCAAAATGGTGGTATTTTTTAAATAAAAAAAAGGTAAAAAGGCTATATACGCAAAATTGAAGAAATTCTTTAACAACACCAATTTAGGGGTTAGTAGCTTAAATTTTTCAAACCAAAAAACGCATTCTTAATAAAAAATCGATACAATGCGGCATATTCTAGGAGCCCAAACTATGTAGTTGAATAAATCTTTCTCTAGATGTTATGGGTCGAGGGTTCCTTCTACTTTTCCTTCTTCAAACTCCGATTTGTACTTTTCATATAAAAATGTCTGATCAACGATAGAACTTGATCCAATTTGGATTATATGTAATGGATTCCTTCGTTCGAACCGAAAAAGCAATGATCATTATAAAAAAAATAAAAAGGCTATACACGTATAATTGAGGAAATTGTTTTAACAACACTAATTTAGGGGTTAGTAGCTTAAATTTCTCAAACAAAAAGAACACATCCTTAATAAAAAAATTGTAAACTATCGAGCACTCCAAATATTCAATAAATGATAATGAGACCGCCTGATGATAAAAGGCAACACGGCTAACTTGATGAGACTTTGTCTTATGGAACATAGAGGATTAAGATTTAAGGCCTTTTTGTGGTCCCTCGTCTTCTTCATTCCCCTCAAGAAAGATGTCTTCGAGGCAAAATTGCATCCATCGCGATTCTCATCAATCAACAAATGCCACACCACAAATTACAACATTTATTGAGGAATCTGAAGAAAGATATTGGTAGACAAGAACCCCTTTTATCATAAAAAGCTAGCAATGGATCACAGTGATTTTGATTTTGGAGATCAAAACAACATCTTTTAGTCTAAGTTTGATTTTGGATCTTGAAGATCCCAATTCACATTTGGCTTTATATCTAGAGGCCCGATTTCATAGTTACACACTTAAAATTGAAAGTTGAAAATTGAAATGAAATTCTTTAGTTACACTAATTTCAGGCATATTAGCGTAAATTTCTCAAAAATAAAAAATTCTTAATAAAAAAAATATGTAAACGATCGAGGCCCAAACATTTAATTAATGATGATGATATACCCGGACGATGATAAAGGCAAGACGGCTAACTTAATGAGATGCTATGTCTTTTTGTCCAAATATTAAAACATTAATTGATAAATTTTACCAAAATTGGTAAAATCCTTTTTATCTCATACATGCTGAATTTGTTATTCTCTCCAAAAAGAGTTTGCGCCATAGCTGACAACACCAGTGAAATAAGAAGCTAGTAATGGATCACAGTGACATTATACTCCACAGTCAATGAGCCGGTGGTCAACAAAATAGTCCGGAGTTGTGCATAGCCCTGAGCCAGTCTGAAAGCTCCATTTCCACCCACCACAGACATCTCCCTCACATCCTGCAGTATCGGGTTCCTTCCGACCACCGTGAGCGTGCTTCCATTGAATCCGCCATCCGTGAACACAAAGTTGAGGGCCATGGTGACGCTTAACTCTGTCTGAGAAGAAACTACTTCAATTCCCTGTACCGTGCCGATCAGCTTCGAAGTGAGGTTGGGGCCTTCTGTTAGTAGGTCGTCATGCACGTAGATGCTACCGAAGCTAGTGGGTGAGGCCTGGGTGCTATTCAATTCGGCCACGAGTACGGATGTGGGGTTTGGTCCGGTGAGCACTCCTTGGAAGTAGAAGTGGAGGTGGCTCACCTTGGGTTGGCCCATGCCTACGGTCTCTCTCCAGTCATCTGCCATGGAGGTCGCTATGGCCAAGAAGAAAAGTAGCAACGCCACTGTAGGTGCTCCTTTCATCTTAGATAGATCTTGAATTGAGTTACAGAGAGGTGAGGCGTGCTCTTTATACTCCATGTCTTTACGTAATCCCCAATTTCTATAGGGTTGGTCTAAATAGAGCCCGGGACTTGGCATAAATAAAATAGGGGGCACAAATGGTTGTCCACAAGACTTGTAAGATGGTTGACTAAAATAACAGCCCATTTATGGTACTCTAAAATGGGATCGCATACAAAGGAACTATTTACTTTTGATAAGTTACATATACTTACAACCAACCAAATCATGTGAGAATCTGATAGCTGGAGTGTTCCTCAAAGTGTGAGTAAATTACCTTTGAAGTATCGGCTTAATCAATGAAAAAAAGTATAGCCATTTAATTTTACATCCAATGGTCAAAGTTAATTGTGACTACCCGATACTAAAGATATATGATTTCATTGAATAATTTTTTATCTAAAATTATTTCCATTGGATTTTTCGTTTTTATATGAATATTTTCATATCATCTTTGATCTATCTTATGAACAACTTTGAAAGAAATAGTTTTATATCAAGCCCTATATTTGATGGGAAAAGTTTATACAAGGTTGCAACTTTAAAATGTAGAACTACAGATGAACATCAAAAATCCATTGGAAAAGGTTGTTTTACTATTGAAAAACTCTCTAACTGATCATCTCGATGTTCAAATGTATGACTATGAAAAAAGAAAGGATTTTGAGTCTCAGAAATGATGCATCTTACAACACATTATCTAGACCGTCCATTTTCAAGATTTTCATATGTTTATAGATGTACTTGATTTTAATCATTTTTGAGACTTAAAATTTTATAATTAGATACGAAAATAGAATATGAGATAAGACTATTTTTACATCCAAATTATATGCTATGATAAAATTTGGAGGTGCGCTTTAAATGGATTGTTTAAGGTTGCAACCTTATAGAAACCACCCCCATAATTAACTGTTGCTCAAGTAGATGATCAAGAGTTATGAGGGGAAATTCATATGGTACATTTTTTTTAGCACCATAAACAGTTTCGATTTTTTTTTTTTTAAGTTGATCTAAAGAATGAATCAAAGTAATCATAAGTTATTTCTACCAAAAGAATATCATATGTTTTTGGAAAATTGATCACGGGTTCATGGTGATACGTTGGTCTTGAAGGGCCACTAAATATTTCTCTTATAAATTAATTGGAAATTTATCCGAATACCCCGTTGATACGAAATATTTAATATTTTGCCCATTTGCAACTATTCTAACTCAACACGATGTGGTTTTCTATGAGTATTTTGAACTTAAATCAATAAATATAGGTAGAGTGTTGAAATATTCATTTTTCTAAATTAATAGAATGCGTGCGATCATCGTGCTTGGAACTTTCAATGTCTTCAACGCAAAGAAGTCATTAGAGTAGCATGTGATCGTTTTGGTGATCTTGAAAATTTCTTTCTTTGACAATTAATTATTATGGAAAAGTATAGTATGATCCAAGATAATATTTGATCATATTATAGGTTACCCTAAAGTAATTTATATACTTTTTTTTTTTGGTTTGAGTGTTAATTTTTTTTAATATATGTCATTGACATTCTTCCAATTGTCCAGGTTCTTCTTATTTTAAGCTCTTGATTTTTTATATGTTTTAACCGTCCCTTATGGAGAGGGCCAAGTGGCGGGTCGACACATGCCGTAGATAGTTGGAAGTAGCATATAATGTGGAAGGGACACATGTATTGACACATGTAGGTCAAAAGAAACAGCAATATGGATTATGTATAGGGAAAAGTATATTTAGAGCGAGGCATTAAATAACTAAATTTAATCTTATCATAAAAATTTAACTAAAATAGGTTGTTTTGACGTCCAAATATCTTTAAATTGATCATCTGGACATCAAGATGCATAGATATAAGAAAAAAATGCATTGAAAGTTATGAAAATAGTGTATTTTGTAATACATTTTTGGACCGTCAAATTTTAAGTTTTCATAGATATATCGATATGCATTATTTTTTAAGCTTTAAACTTTATAAATAAGTATAAAAATATATTTTAAGGCTATCACAAAGATTTCCAATATTAAATCCACATTTCTTGACACAATTTGAAGGTAGGCTCTAATTTGATTGTTTAGAGCCTATGCTCCATACAAATTGCACCCTTACATATGGGAAAAGTTTATATAGAGGGGAGGCTCTAAACAATCAAATTGAAGCATATCACAAAAAATTCACTATAAGAGGTTGTTTTTATGCCCAAATATCCTCAAATTGATCATCTCGACATCAAGATGTATGGATATGAGAAAAAAAATAGATTTCAAGTTTTGGAAATAGTTTATTTTGTAACAAATTTTTGAACCGTCAATTTTCAAGATTTTTAAGTTTTCATAGATATGTCGATCTACACTATTTTTTAAGCTTAAAACTTTATAAATAAAGCTGAAAATATATTTTAAGGCTATCATAAAGATTTTCAATATGGAAACCATATGTCTCAACGCTATTTGAAGGTAGGCTCTAATTTGATTGTTTAGAGCCCAGGCTCTATACAAACCACACCCTATATATAAGAAAAATGAGGAAAATGATTTATGTAATTAAATGGATGATTTGGTTATGGTTTTCAGCCACTAAGGACGGGAAGGGGGGGGGGGGGCAAATCTCAGCATTCTCATTATGCTTAGAGATAGGAGTTGTCGTCCCAAATCATTTTGGTCACCACCGTTGGCAGGTACATTGAAGCCTAACTTTGATGGTAGTTCCCTAGGTAATCCAGTTATTGCAGGTATTGGTGGGGTGCTCAGAAATGGATGAGGTAATGTTAT